>NC_143570.1:56747500-57062500 GCF_054136105.1 Typopeltis vanoorti | reverse complement strand
GGCTTTGTTCGTGGAGTTGCTAACTGTAGTCAAGCCCTGGATAACAAGGGTAGCCAATGGTAGGCCGTATGTATGGCAGCAGGATTCGGCCCCTTGCCACACCTCTGGGAAAAGTCAAAAATGGTTGTCTGAAAATTTCTACGACTTCACCAGTCCAAATGTTTGGCCTCCAAACTCCCCAGACCTTAACCCCATGTATTATTTTGTATGGGGCGCAGTTGAAAAAGACACCAATCGCACTTCCAGTAATACAAAAGCCCAGTTAATGGATAAAATTAAAACAGTTTTTGCGGCCCTTCCCAGGGAGACTGTAGCATCAGCTTGTTCGAGGTTCCGAAGCAGAATTGAAGCTGTGATCGATGCTAATGGTGGTTATTTTGAGTAAATCTTGTTGATAGTATTGTAATTAACTCTGCCTGTAATGTTTTTTTGTCAATTCATTAAATTTAATAGATACAAAGAAGATTTTCTTTTTCCTTACGAAACTGTTAAATTTATCCCGAACACCCTGTATATATATAAAATCACGGGCGAATATTCAGGGTGCTCATTCACGGAATAACAATATCACCGATATTATATTTTAGTGTTTATTCCGTTAAGGACTTCCCTAATTGTTTCCTGGCTTCGCGTGATTCCTAAAATTAAACACAATATACTAATGCTTCATGAAGAGGACACTTTACAACGCGTAAACATTGCATCACATTCTCATTACTAGTCCGGGTCACAAATAAATAAAAATAAATACTCCTTTGAACAGACGTATGGATGGCCCTATCGAGTCAACTCCTAGCGTTCCAGTGATTTTAAACCGCCAAGAAGTTGAGGCAGGGTGAGTGCTGAGACAATAGCACATAGAAATCAGTGGCTGTGATTGGTTATTGTGTCAACCAATCCAATTGAACGTTGTCATTTGTCATGAGTTGCTATTTTTTATTGCTAATTCCTTTATTAGGACGGAATTGAAACAGGGAGATGACTTACTCGTTATACTTAATATAATTCACAAAAACGTATTAAGAGAAACTTTAAAATAAAACAAGAACAATAATATTAGATTATGGATATTTGACTATTTGGAGAAAATGCTTGCAAAAACTTCTGCTTTCGCATAATAGTAGCGTTCAGAAAAGTTAACTGCATTTGAAAATAAGAATTATAAATCAACCAGAAGACTAAAATGGGTAAAGGAATGTAAATGTAACCACAAAGGGGAAATGTGGTGAATTTACTATTGAAAAACAAAAATTACTGCTATTATCAAATGTATATGGCAACATTGACTACTGCAGAAAATAAAATTAACACTGGAATTTAAACACATTTTAAATAGATATACAGCCATCACTCGACTTACGTCGGGTTCCGTTCCATCCGACAGGACGTAAGTCGATACATTAAATCAACAGAGTTATAGGGTTAGGGACTTAACCGTAATAAGTATACTGTCATTTTAATTTTTTAACCTTATAAAACTGTACCGTTACTGCCACTACAAAACAGGAGAATAATCACTCAAATCTTTCTCCACAATCACATCTTCATTACTTTCCCTGTGAGAAAGACTAGGCTGCGGGTCTTCTGGTGTAACCTTTGATTTTATTTTGGATGAAAATATCCACTGTGCTTTGCTTATTCCTCTTCATCTTTTCATCATAAATTTGTTTATAGCAAACAAATGCATCATGTACTTACCTTTCCACTAATAAATAGCGTTCAACATTGGATCCATGTCTTCAGCCATTTTGAGAACATCGCTAACTACAAAGAACATTTTTGCAATACCACTCACTGTGAATTGTTTAACTGTCTCTTCTTGTTTCTCTTTTCCCTCTTCCTTTTCTCATTCTTTCTCTTCTGCAACACGTTGGTCAACTCTTCGGGGGAACTTTCTATGAGTTGAACTATATCGTCACCATTCACTTTGTTTGCTAGTCCCACTATTTCTTCACTCAATTTACAAAGGTCTTCATTTTTTTCAAAACTTTGAAAATCGTGCACAAACCTTTTTAATGTCTTTTTCCATATGCCACACATACATTGAAAGGTCACTTTATCCCATGCCACAGCAATATTTTTAACAGCTTGATAAATATTGAATGCTTTCCAGAATTGCATGAGAGTCTGATCATTTCCTTCATTGGCAGAAATGGCTTGTAAAAAAAATTCTCCATAGATAATAAGCCTTAAACACTGAAAGAACCCCCTGATCCATCGGTTGGAACAATGAAGTAATGTTTGGAGGAAGAAACATGACCTTGGTCTTGGGGTGAAGATCATCGATGTAAGGTGGATGACCTGGAGCATTATCAAGAATCAATGAATTTTACGTTTTCTTTCACAAAATAGCTTTCCATTTCACTCGTAACAGTTGATTAAGGCATCCTCAAACAATTTTTGAGCCATCCACAACTTCCTATTGTTCCTATAATGAACCGGAAGAGTATGCTTTCTAATGTTTTTGAAGGCACGTGGATTCTCACTGTGCCATATCACAAATGCTTTCAGTTTATATCCAGCCACATTATCCCATAACAGAATCATAATACGGTCTTTAAAAGCTTTGAAACCAGGCATACATTTTAGCTTTTGGTGAATGAATGTCCGCTCGGACATTTTTTTCCTTAAAAAAGAGGTCCCATCCATGCTGTGGCAAATAATTTTCTTCCGCTATGTTATTAAATAAATTCAATTAACTACGTTATTAATAAAATTATTTTATCCAATTTCTCCATAAACTCCTTGGCAGGCTTCTCATCGGCACTTGCAGATTCATCATACATTTTCATATTATACATTGCAAAACTGCTTGAATCTCGTGAATCAACCGGAAGAAGCGTTGAATTTGTAATCGGGCTCTGCTTTCTCCTTCAACATGTTGAAGTACTAAGGTGCATGCGCTTTTGGTTCAGGTTCTCTATCCATGCAGGTAGCTTTTCCATATCACCGATAAGACCTTGTCGTTGCTTCGTCATTATCCTCGATTTCATGGAAGCATATTCTTTCACAGCCTCTACGATTTTATCCCTACTGTATTTTTCAAAATGATCGTCACTGTAGAATGAAACCATCCAATGTCATATGTGCGGGAGGCTACATTTACGGGCTTGCCATCTTCATGTTGCTTTATAACTTGCAACTTCGTTTCGAGATCAATTGCTCGCCTTTCTTTTTTTCTGCGATTCTTCACTGGGTTTTTTTGATTGGCCTGTAAGGGCCATGTTGCACAAAATATCGCGAAATATTTAACGACAAACACAAATAACCTATTTCTAAAATACAAAATCAACACAGGAACTGTTGAAGACACGTACCGTTTGTCGACTGCCACGGGAGATTACCTCTGAGTGCGCTGTTGCCACTGCGCATGACGCATTGTTGCTAAATAGAAACCTTTTTACTTGACGCTCGCTTGTGTTTTGTTCGAAAGTATAGTCGAAAATGTTATTTATTCCTTTATGGCAGTGGTTCGCAAACTTTTTACCTCTGAGCCCCACCTGACAAGAGAAAACACTGTCTCTCCCCCCCTCCCCCGCCGGTTTTATTTATCGAAATAAAAGTCATACTAAGTTTGACGTTTCATTTTCAGTTTATTTTATGTTTTCTACATACTATTTAACAGTTTTTGACACAAAATAATTAAAGTATCATAATATTAGGACTACAATAAAAATTAGTTTTACATTTGCAATTAACCAAAATATGTATTGAAATGAGACGATATTTAACTAACAATTAATTAATTCTTCTCTGTAAAAATAATCAAACATTTAAATGTCAAAGTCTAATGTGATGGATGGGCCTGCTTTTGAGAACAAAGTTTATCAAACGTGGTGTAATATCAGAAATGGCCACTCTAAGTTCTTTAGCAATATTTAATCTCGAACGATACTTCATACTGCCAAGGCAGAAAAGCCTTTTTGGCACACGCGTTTTATAAGTGCTAGTGAAGAAAATAAATGTTAGTTATTTTGAAATTCATGATCATTAAAACCTTTATCATCAAAAGTTTTTCTTTCTGTATTTTTATTTGTTGTTATTTTTAAAACTGATTTAGGGCAGTTTTAATTTTTATCTGTAGGAAAGTATGCCCCTCCCCCCCTTTCAAGCTATTCGCGCCCCACAATTTGAGAACCACTGCTTTATGGGATCACGGACGTAAGTCGAGGGATGACTGTATATACAGAACAGTCATTAGACTTAGCACTATAGGTCCTAATACAGTAGTAGTAGAGCGAAAACCAGGAGCATAATAGACCAAGAGTATGTGGGAGGGGGATATATAGAAATATTCGAAAATAAAATCTTTAGAAAAACATAACATAGCTAGAGTGGAGAAGAGACTACGTAACTGTATAAATCCTCCTACTAATTTACCGAATTAAAGTTTAGTTTAATTCCACGTGTCCAAACCTGAAATGGTTTGGACACGTGGAAATTATGGTTAAACAAGCAAGATGAGATCGAATAGAGGGCGATCTATATGGAGACTGGACGATAACATCCAAAATAGACTTGGCTGAGATCGGAATCCTGAATTTTACTGGAAAAGAGTGGAAGGTGATGGCATTTGCGGCAAAGAATCTCATATTCCGTGGCTCGCATGATTCCTTTTCCTCCCTCCTTTTTCTTAAAATCGGTCATTAGCGCAATTAACAGATATACTAGTCTTGGTCATAGTCAATTTTGCCTTAATTCAAAACAGTTAATCCTTTTCAGTTTTACTCAAAATGTTTCAGATTAAAGCATTTCGCCTTGAACACATTTCTTGCAGTAATTCGTAATGGCATTCCCATAGATGACTTGACTACTGGTAAAAGTATTTTCCTTCTCCTCTTCGGATAAATATTTATTAACAATTAAGGGTCGATAGAGCCCAATGAAGCCCGAAGGAAGAAATTTAAAAATTGGTAAAATTTCGGAAGATGGGAAAAACAAAAAAAAATTCGTTATGATTAGTCTTTATGTAAATGTGTAATCAATAAATTATTTAATTTTTAATATTGTTTAATAGCATATGTTCCCGATACCTAATTATCTTAAATTAGGGACTGCACAAAAATGATGCTATTTGTCCTCCCTTTTTTGCTACTGTCGGGACGGATTAACATGTACGTTCTTTGAAATTGTGGAAATTACCTTAATATTTTAAGTGTTTAAAACTGGTTCTCCAGAAAAACGTCGCCCTGGTTTAAATGTATTTTCTTTCAGAATAAACTGTAAACGGTGATTTTGATAATATAGTAAATTTACACGTGTATATTTTAACAGTAATTAATCAAAAAAACGAGGTGGCTCCCATACACAGAAAAGCATACTTAGTACTACGGAAAATGCCAGCACGACTTGTTAAAACATGGGAGGTCATGCTTTAGTAATTCGGTTACATTTTATAGGGGTGACTAGTATATTGGATGGGGAAGATGCATATACAGTGATTTATTTGGATTTTGCTAAAGCATTTGATTGAATACCCCATGATAAACTACTGTTAAAACTAGTCAAGGTGGAATTGGATAGTTATTTCGTAGCTTAGTTGAAAGGCTGGTTGACTAATAGGGGCCAATGAGTTCTATGTAGAGGTGCAGTTTCCTAAAATAGGAAGCTGACTGGTACGCTGCTACATGGTTCTCTTCTGGAACCGCTGCTGTTTAACTTATATATCAATGATATAAGTTCATGGTGTGAAAGAAGATATTCAGTTGTTTGCTGATGATGCTAAATTAGGAAGAGTAATGTCAGGAAATTCTGATGTATTGTTGTTATAAGAGGATTTGAATAGGTTGGTCTTTGGGCTCAAGAATGAGGGATGTCATTTCAATATTGCTAAGTGTAAAGTTATGCACTTTGGGCAGGAATCGAAGTATACCACATTGGAGGAACTTTGCTTCATTAGGTGGAGGCGACAAGGGATCTCGGCATCTTGGTTGGTAGGTAGGTACCCAAAAATCGCTAGTATAATGCGAAAACGTTGACATGTAAGAATGAGGAGGTGATAGTTCCACTCTATAAGGTGCTAATTAGGCTGCATATGTATTTCTGTGCACAGATCTGGTCACCTGGCTATATTGGTGATAGGGAACCATTGGAGAGAGTGCACAGGAGAATAACTAAGTATGAGAACAGGTTGAGGGAATGTCTTCAGAGCTTGGTGGATAGAAAGAGGAGTGATATGAATGAGATAGGGTCATGTGACTAAAGATTTTTTGTTTGGCGTGTGGTGAGTGCTCCAACATTCAATACGTTCAAAGCAAGTTATTGTATTATGTGAGTATTTGGACGCCATGGATGCATGTAAGTAAAACTAATAAACTTAATTTGTGCATAAATCGTTCCTATCCGCAGTTATTTTCACCCTTCCCCCTTAATCAGGCGTGAAAGGCGTAACATAGTAGTCATATTTGAAGTAGGGAAAATATCGCACTTTTTTTTTTTTTCCTGAAAATTATAAACGCTTCCAATATACTAAATTGCGGAAAATAATCTATGATTGTGACCTCACTCTGTGTGTTATGTTATACTATATATTAACTCGGCTGCAGTATTTTATATTTGACCCCCCGCTTTATGTAAAATGGAAGCATATACAGTATGCCACATCCTCGTAGGAAGTTTTGCTTGATCTTTTTTTACTTTTACGTTTTACATGAGTTTTATTACTTGAACAGTCACGAGAAAAAGAATGCTGCATGCCATGCATATTTCCTAATTTGTAATGAATTTAAGATAAGTTCGCGTATTTACGATACGTATTTTTGTATGATGAAGAAAATTTTAACGAAAAATAATCATTTTGGCCTTTCTGGCAGACATTTTCACACTTGCCTTTTTATTATTTTTTAAGCTATAAGTGGAAGAACATAGAAATCATAATTTGCAGCTCGCATTTAGCACCATGTGTGAGTAAAATCTTGCTTTTAGGATGTTTTTCGTAAATGCACAATGTGATTTGTGCATTGCAATTATTTCCTGAAGTACCGTGGCTTCGATGGTGAATTTTTACGTAGTTCCCGAGAACGTTTCATTTCTCCGCAGGTCTTGAATTCTCGTGCCAGGCTACTTTCCGCACGGATTTTGTTGCCGTAGGCTATACATTCCACGCTCGGAGCGCGCAGTGTGGTTGGGTAGGGAAGTGGTTAATATACCTCCTTCAGCGGTTCAACGGACTCACTCATTCTACTGCATGTGACCTTCACTCTTTTATGACATATATCATATTTTCTCTTTTTCAGTATTTTTACTAGGCAGTATTTCTGATTCATCATACAAGTGCTATGATACACAGAAGTACGCTTTTGATGAAATACGAAACTGAAGAATAAATTAAGCGCAACATTATAAGCTTTTTCCAGTACAGTATTTTCAAGTGTTTTAACCTGAATACACCCCCCTGAAGAGTTGTCCACTGTGTTATATAGTATAATTACTTAAATAATCACAGTGCTTATGTGAGGACAAACCTGATTTTACAGCCAAGCAAGGGCAGATATCTCATTTTCAAATCCCACCTAAAAATAATAAGAAGAAAATTAAAATAATAATAAGTAAAACTAAGTATTTAACTTGAAAATATCTCTGAGAGTTATTTAACGTATTTTGTGGTATGGTTACTTAAAATAATCAGAGCACTTAGGTGAGGACAAACATGATATCACCGAGCTCCATCTTCAAATCCACCTCAAAAAAAGTATAAATTAAACTGAGTATTTTTATAAATATTATGTTTACTCTAAAAGGTGAATTAAAGTAAATATATATATAAATTTTATAAAGGTGGATTGAAAAAAAGCAGTCTCTTTTGAATTTTGAGGAAAATTTTTCAGTATTAGAATTTTATGTTTTATTTGAATTTTGTTATTTTGAAATGTAACTTTATTTGAAACAGGGACAATATGCAGATTTTTTTATTCCCACACATGAGAAGTCATATGACTTATAACACAACAGTTAAGGTGAAAGAAGGAATCTATTAAAAAGTTATTGGAAAAGTTGTGGTTGCATTAATTGAGGAATGCTGTTCCAAAGAACAGAGGTTGATGGAAAAAAGGAAGAAGATTGAATAGCCTACAAATCAAAGCTTGTAAGGCAGGGTGTTGCATTCCATTAGCTCTGCCACATACTATAAGTAAATAATAAAATTAAGTTTTATTTAAAATACTTGAGGCTACAACATTTGCTCCCAGGTAGGTGTGAAGGATCTGTACATAACTTTATACACACACAATTAAATTGCTCAATGGCTAAACTTTTTTCATTTTAGTTTTTAAAATTTTGTTTATAATTTTTTTTATTGTAAGAATAGAATGGCAGTAAGCATTATGATACATTCACTTTTCATATCTGAAGGTGTTTGTATATTTGGATAAATTTTGATGTAACTACTCCTCAGTAAAATATATACTTCAGATTGAAAAATTTTAGCTGTGGATCTTGTTTGTGAAATTCTACTTTATGCCAGGGTTGAAAAACATAAGGAGCAACTGTTATTAATTAAGCTACTAAGCAAAAATACTAGTGTGAATTGCATATTTCTTGTTTTCAGCTTGATTTATTTGTATCAAGCAAATGGTAATTGTGAAAATATTTATAAGTTTGGAATTGAATATTTTTTGTATCAAATTTTGATTTCATTTTGTTACATTATATTGAGTTGAAGATCCTTATGTTACTTAACATAATTAACAGCTGTTTAATCATTCATCAGTCCTCTATTATTTAGGTATCCATAAAGTTTACAAATAACTATTTCTTTGCAACTAATCTAATCTGAAAGATTAGATTTATACAATTAGATCACAAAATTTGGTCTAATTGCACTTTTATATATTCTGTCATTTTTTTTTTTATGACTTTGGTTCCCTTGACAAGCCTTGAGGCTTGTTAATTTGTTGAGCACACACTGATAAGCACTATTCACTTTGCTAATCATGCTGACAAAAAAACATAAACTTTTTAACAATAAAAAAATTAAAAAAAATATTCATCTACAACTAAATCCTGCCTTCCTGTCTGTATTTCAGCATAGGCTTAGCTGCAACTTCAAAAGTTGCATGCTCCTTGTCTGAACATTGTTATAGTCTGAAAGTTTATTTTTCACTTGGTTAAACTATAATAAATTTAGTTTAATCCTTTATCCAAGTGTGAGCAAACAAAGTTTGCACCTGAAAATATCTTCAGGACTGGGGTAAGGTAGTACAACACCAACCAAGTGAAAAATAAACTTTCAACATCTTTCTCTAAATCCAGAGTAATTTAATAAAAAGATGGCACACCTTTTGGCAACTCCTATAAGTAAAGATGACCTCGCCATTGCTTCTGCCTGGTATCTCCACTTCTGGGTCTGGCTCCCATTGAAGAGACCTCAATAAAGGTCGAAACTAGTCTGGGTAGTGGCCCTTCGCTTAATGCATAACATTATACATATCCGCAAAGAGATGTGTTTTGCATTATGGGAGATACTGAGATAGGAGTGATGTTAGCTTGGTCCACCTTGCGACGTTGCCCGGTGTTGTACTACCTTACTCCAGTCCTGAAGATATTTTCAGGCGCAAGCTTTGTTTGCTCACACTTGGATAAAGGATTAAACTAAATTTATTATTGTTATATTATATAACAATAGAATATAACATTAATGTTTAATTTTATTTTATTAAAAATGGAAACAGTAAATTGCAGAAATTATACTGAGTTTTTAATTAATGTTTCAATATAAGAATATACTTATGTGAATAACTTGGTCGGTAAACGTCCTTCTGCTGTAAAATATTGAAAAAAAAAATAAAACTTAGAGAGAGAGAAGGTAGGGAAAAAAGTTCATTTATAGAATGAGTTCATTCTTGATCATTGCAAAGATGCGTCAGTGCTGAAATATGAGCCTTATGATATTTTGCCTTACAACCTACTTAAGTGATGATTTTCAATTATGACCATTGTTCACTATATGATGGTTTAATAACATGATGCTGCTGTGGATCAAGTGATGTGCAGTGTTTGTCGATTCACTTTGCTTACAGTGACATTGCTCACTGCATTTTTCTGTGATTTGCTGTGAATTATAATTGTCCCATTAATAATGGCAGATAAAAATCAGGGTAAGGGTAATGTTGTATCCAGTGTAAAGAAGAAACTTTTAAAGCATTGCATTAAATTCTAAAATTAAAATTATTGAATTTAGTGACATTGGTGTATTAAACGCTGAGATAGGCTATAGGTTAAACTCACCTTGCACAACTGTTGTTACAGTTGTTAAAATTTATAATATGGGAATTTGATTTGTTTATATCTTTACTTCTCAAAAAAAAACCATGCAGCATTTCATTGTTTTACAGTTGACCCCCGCCTCCTCCTGAAATGCTTCTAGAATGTGTGGAATAATTGTTGCTTCTTTATTTTAACAGTCATGTTTTAGCCAGTATTTGGCCATACAGTAACTCTGATTCATTCCCATAGGAAGAGATACTGGTCTGTTATATTGATTAAATTAATTTAGTGTTATAGTCATCACTATTGAAGGCAGATTCCAACTGACTGGAGTTCACTTTGCATTCCTTATCGTTCAGTAGCTCCAACTAGTTGCCTGTGAACATCTTGGAAAAAGTGATTAACTCTCCTCTTTAAGGGTTTCTAGACAGTAATAACAAGTGACTTAGCTGGTCTGTAGCTCTGTCTCCTTTAATTCCAGTGTGGATTGACATCCAACACAGATGAACACCCAGCAGTCACTAGATCTGATGAAAGGGCTGTTGAATCTAAAGAACATCAGATAGGAGTGGTATACCAGATTTTTCAAAGTCTGTAGAACTTAATGAATTAGTGTATATAATATAGATATGATAAAATATCTACTGATTGAAAAATTTGAATTGAATTGATTGATTGAATCATTAAATAACGAGACTGGTTGCAAAAATGTGGTTTATTATTACAATTGTACAACGTGATTGTTATTTCCTTCAACATACTCCCCTCCTCTATCTATACACCGTTGCATACAGATTTTCCATTGTTGGAAGCAGTGCTGCAAGTCATCAGGTGTTATCTGCTTCAGTAGTGCTGTCATTTTCTCCTTTACCTCATCCACTGACTGAAATTGGGTGCCCCCTCAATGCAAATTTCAACTTTGGAAAAAGGTGAAAGTCACATGGAACTAAGTCCGGCAAGTAAGGTGGATGGTCCAACACTGGGATCTTCTTATCAGCCAGGTACCACTTTACAGACAGTGCACTGTGGACTGGAGACTGATGAAGAATCCAAGCATTGTCTCCTCACTTGTTCTCTCAGCTTGGCCAGAACCTCAAGGTAATAATGTCGGTTAACTGTCTGACCCTCTTGTACCCATTCAACCATTACCACACCATTGATATATATATATATATATATATATATATATATATATATATATATAAAACAAACAATCAGCCTTGCCTTCAGTTTTGACTTGCTCATTTTTGCTTTTTTCATTCTCAGTGATGTGAGAGTTTTCCAGTGCATCGATTGTCTCTTTATTTCTGGATTATACTGGAAAATCTGACCAAGTCCGGCTCCTCTGCCAGCCATTCTGTGATGTCAGTGCAAATTTGTTTCTGGATGTCTTTCTGCTCCTGACACAAGTTTTTGGGAACCATTTTGGTGCAGACTTTGTTCATTGTTAATTGCTCATGCAAAATTTGTTGTACAGTCTCCTTATCAATGTGCACCATGTCTGTATCATATGAATGCTTAATCGGCGATCGTTGTGGATAATTTCATTAATTTTCAAAACATTTTGTTCGGTTGCTGCCATGACAGGGCAACCCAGTCATTCGTCATCTTCAACACTTTCTTGACTTTCAGCAAAGCGTTTGTGTCATTCAAACTGCACGTGACATTACATTATCACTGTACACCTCTTACAACAGTTTCAAACACTTGGTCGGTGATTTCTTCAATTTCAGAATGAATTTGAGATTAATACACTGCTCGAGTATAACGTTAGGCATTATTCTGGCAAAGTGACTTCACATGTTTCTTTTATAACTGCCTACAGACTAACTACAAGCGACAGTGAACAATACTTATCTCAACTGCTTCTAGAACCTTCAAGGTCATTCACGACGCAAGCACATCCTGCTGTTACGAGTACACGATTCACAGCACACGTCGTTATTTAAAGCCACACCTTGTAGTACTAATTCATTAAAACATAATGTTACATAACCTTTTTTTTTACATGACTTAACTTTGGAACTTAGTCTGGTTTCTGAAAACACCATTTAACTGCTGCTGTCTTCCCAGACAACATTATGTTTAATATCCATATTATATACACCAGTTCATTAAGTTCTATACAGGCTTTGAGAAATCTGATATACCATTCACATGTTTTTTGATTCAACATCTTTCATCAGATCCAGTGACTGCTGGTTTATCTGTGTTGGATGCCAGTCCACACTGGGCTAAAGGAGACATCAGCGCTAAGTCACTTGAAATATCATCTGTTTGTCCGCTATGATGAGTTTAGGTAGATAATTAGAAAAATTATTATCCCAATGGCAGACATAATGGAATAGACACCACCACTGACAAACTTTACTAGCTTAAGCTAAAATGAAACTGTCAGCCGGTCTGTGAAGGGTCCACAGAGAGGAAATTGTTCTTGATCTTTTCTACGTAGGTCATACTCATGTCAAATACTCATTCCTACTGGAGTGATGATTCTCATGTGAGAATTGTTCATCCGTTATAAATCGCATTTTAAAATTTCTATAATCTAAATACAGGAATACCTTGTATAGCCCGGTTTTGAACAACGCGGGTTTTGGTCTATCGCGGTTTTTATTATTACACTCATCATTATTACACTAACATTGTCAACACTGGCTGGCGACTCCTGGGCGCAGCAAGTGACAGTCGAGGGCCACGTTTATGCAGTAGTTATTCGATTGGCTCTCACGTAGACACGTTCTTTCCAAACCGCATTTTATTATTTATGTTAATATTAGTATTTAATATTTTTTTATTATTTAAGTATGAGTGAAAAGAGTCAAAACAAAGAAGACACTGTGGAGTAACAAAAAAACGCAAGTGAAGAAAACATTAGAGAAGAAACGTGAAATTATAAAATGTCACGAGAATGGCGCTTCGTTTGCTAAAATAGCATGTGAGAATTCAATGAATGAGTCATCTATATGAACAGTTATTCAGAGCAAAGAAAAGAAAACAACATGGAATGAGCACTGCTTCTTATGTGTCAAAAGTGATCACGAGAAATCGATCTTCTACAATGGAAAATATGGAATGCCTTCTAATGATCTGGATTGAAGATTGTAATCAGAAAAAGATTCCTTTGAGTGAAATGATAATCCAGGCAAATGCAACAAGTCTATATGACAAAATAAAAGAAAATGGCGAAAATGAAGGAGGTACAACCAGTGAAACTTTTATAGCCAGTCGCGAGTAGTTCTACAATTTTAAAAAGCGTACGGGACTCCATAACGTAAGAATCCAAGGTGAAAGCGCAAGTGCTGACACTAAAACTGCAAAATTATTTCTCAATAAATTGAAGGAGCTTATTGAGAAGGAAGGCTACACAGATGATCAAATTTATAATGCTGAAGATACTGGTTTGTTCTAGAAAAGAATGCCATCACGCACATCACAGAAGGAAAAAACACAAGCTGGGTATAAAGTGTCAAAAGACCAATTGACACTTTTACTAGGAGGTAATGCATCAGGTGATTTAAAATTGCAGCCACTGTTAGTGTACAAATCGGAAAACCCAAGAGCTCTTAAGGGCTTTACAAACAACAATGTACCTGTTCATTGGCGTTCGGATAAAAAAGCGTGGGTGACTCATTCAATTTTCGAAGACTGTTTTAAAACTTGTTTTTGCCCTGAAGTCAAAAGTATTGTAAAAAGAATGATATTCCTTCAAAATGTTTCTTTTATTAGACAATGCACCAGGCCATCCACCTCTATTGACTGACTTAGATGAAAATATCAAGATTCATTTTTTCCCTCCAAACACAACATCAGTTCTGCAGCCGATGAATCAAGGCGTTATCTCCACTTTCAAGGCTTACTATTTAAGATGAACTTTTGCTCAAGCTATTAAGGCTGCAGCAGAAGAAGATTCTTGGACTTTAAATGAATGTTGGAAGAAATTTAACATAAAAGATGCCATTCAAAATATTTATGAATCTTGGCAAGAGGTGACTCAAAGCAACATGAGAGCTGTATGGCATAATATCTTGCCACCTTGTTCAAAGGACTTTGTTGCCTTTGCAACACAGAAAGAGGAAATCTCAACAGAAATTGTGCAGATGGGCAAAGATCTTGGTTTTACAAGTTTAGATTGTAACATTGTGAACGAATGTATTGATTCTCATTCAAATGATTTGGATGATGAAACCCTTTTGGAGTTGGAACAACAATGAGCCTATGAAGCAGAAGAAAATGAAGATGACCCCACTGATGTTGTGGTTGAAGAAATTTCCTTTGCTGACCTTTCAACTTTTGTGAGAAAAGTCAACGAAGCTTCCGACTTTCTCATAAATGCCAACCCAAATTTGGAAAGAAGCATTAAAGTGAGACACAGTCTCAATAATGCTATCAAATGCTGCAGAGATCTAGTACTTGAAGAGACAAAGAAGACAAGGATGGTTTAACGAACACTAAAAGACTACTTTAGTAAAAAGTAAATTACTGTATGCTAAAATTGAAGCAATATTTGTTTTGTTTTCTACAACTTTTATATCAGTTTAAAAGGATTTTATTTGTTATTTAGTTAACAAAAATAACATTTTTTTTTTTCCATTTTTAAACATTTTTGTTATCCTAAATTTTTGTAATAAACAAATTAAATTGAAAACCTTTATAAATAGACCTCAAACAATGCAGTTTTGCATACCGCAGACTCTTCTTGAAACCAATTAACCGTGCTATACAAGGTATTCCTCTATATATGAAAATAAATCTGCTAATGCTTTTTATTCTCTATAGGGAGTGTGGTGAGGCTAATTTAGCCCTATCTAACTTTTGGAGCCTGAGGAGTAAATTTAGTCTGCTAAGGCCAACTATTACTGATTTGGTTACTTAAGGGGATAATTTACGTCGCCAAAAAAAAAAAGCCTCTTGGCTCTTTATTGTGATTTGGTTACTGTTAGATTAATTATAAATGGCATCTGGCGAAAAAGCAGACATGCATAACCACACAGCACACCTGATCACAATATAGTATATTGTCATCTGAAATACCATAGGTTTTGTGGTCGATTTTCTTCAGTTTATGGGATGAAAAACCTGAGTCTCTGGGAGAGAAAACCCGCCTATTAATGCTTGAGATTAAGTGCCTCGAGAAGGGTTCGGAGAATGACTTTCTGGGCTGCTTATCACTATGTTTATATAGATTTAGACTTGATGTTGGAGGTTTAATGGATTTTTTACAACACTCAAAAAGAATTAAAATAGAATTTAATACTTCCTATATTTCGTCCTAGTCACTAGGACATCTACGGGGATTACAAAAACAATTAATGTAACATGCACACAAAAACTTACAATACTAAGCCCAACCACATGGGTGACACTAGAGTCCTATCTAGGTGGAGCGCCCTCTAAGGGCGGTAGTAGGTGGCCTGGAATGTAAGGTGGGACCTCTGGTGATGAGTGTTTCCCAAATCTTCGGAAGCTTAATGCAACCGTATTTGTTAAGATTTGGTTGGTTTCTGAGAGCTGCTGTTGCTTCTAAGAAAAGTCTCTCTTTCTTGAATTTGCTGTGGTGGAGCATGGTGGTTTTCTTCCATGATACTCTGTGGGTGGTGTCCAAAACATGGTCAGCCAAGCCTGAATGGCCATAGTTGTGTTTAACGATGTACGACTTGTGTTTCTCCAGGCAGATGGATGCTGATCTGCCTGTCTGTCCAAAGTACGCAAGCTTACAGGAACAGGGTACTTTGTAAACTCTAGGCAGAGAGAGAGAGGAGGGAGCTGATCTTTCGTAGAATGGATAAGGGTAGCAAGTTTGCAGTAGAGCTTATATGCTGTGTGTAGGTTATACTTTTTTAGTATCTTGGCTATTTTTTCCGAAGTGCCTCGGATGTAGGGTATGGTGATGGCATTTTTAAAATCTTGTTGACGAGAGGGACGGGGAATGGGGGAGGAATTGATTATTTTTTTGATACTGTGTTCGCTGTAGCCATTGGAGAGGAAAGTTCTGTGTATGTGGTTAAGCTCAGTAGTTAGGGCGGTTCCACTGGAACAAAGATTGTTGGCTCTCTTGGTAAGGGTTTTAATGATACCATATTGTTATGAGGGGTGGTGGTGGGAGAGTTTGTGAATGTATCTGCCTGTGTGTGTGTGGGTTTTCTGTATACAGTGAAGGCAAGTGTATCATTAGGCAGGCGCGTGACTAAGGTGTCTAGGAAGGGTAAACAATTGTTCTTTTCCTTTTCCATAGTAAACTGGATTCTTGGATGTAGGCTATTGAGATGACCGAGGAAGGAGTCTAACGTGTCTGGGCCATGAGGCCAAATAGAGAACAGATCATCTACATATCTTAGCCAGATAGAAGGTTTGAGTGGGGCTGAGTCTATGGCTCGTTTTTCGAAATCTCCCATATAGAAATTGGCAAGGGGGGGGGGGTGAGAGGGGGGAACCCATGGCGGGTCCCTCTATCTGCTTGTAGATTTTGTTATTCCAAGAGAAATACCCAGAGTTGATGGCAAAGGAAAAGAGATCTAAGATGTCAGAGGGGAAAACGTTTTCTAAGAGAGACAGAGTGTCAGTTAAGGGAATATTGGTAAACAATGTCAGAGGGGAAAACGTTTTCTAAGAGAGATAAAGTGTCAGTTAAGGGAATATTGGTAAACAATGTTTGTTTACCAATATTCCCTTAACTGACACTCTATCTCTCTTAGAAAACGTTTTCCCCTCTGACATCTTAGATCTCTTTTCCTTTGCCATCAACTCTGGGTATTTCTCTTGGAATAACAAAATCTACAAGCAGATAGAGTGAACCGCCATGGGTACCCCCCTCTCACCCCCCCCCCTTGCCAATTTCTATATGGAAGATTTTGAAAAACGAGCCATAGACTCAGCCCCACTCAAACCTTCTATCTGGCTAAGATATATAGATGATGTGTTCTCTATTTGGCCTCATGGCCCAGACACGTTAGACTCCTTCCTCGGTCATCTCAATAGCCTACATCCAAGAATCCAGTTTACTATGGAAAAGGAAAAGAACAATTGTTTACCCTTCCTTAGACACCTTAGTCACGCGCCTGCCTAATGATACACTTGCCTTCACTGTATACAGAAAACCCACACACACAGGCAGATACATTCACAAACTCTCCCACCACCACTCCTCACAACAATATGGTATCATTAAAACCCTTACCAAGAGAGCCCACAATCTTTGTTCCAGTGGAACCACCCTCACTACTGAGCTTAACCACATACACAGAACTTTCCTCTCCAATGGCTACAGCGAACACAGTATCAAAAAAATAATCAATTCCTCCCCCATTCCCCATCCCTCTCGTCAACAAGATTTTAAAAATGCCATCACCATACCCTACATCCGTGGCACATCTGAAAAAATAGCCAAGATACTAAAACAGTACAATCTACACACAGCATATAAGCCCCACCGCAAACTGGCTACCCTTATCCGTTCTACGAAAGATCAGCTCCCTCCTCTCTCTCTGCCTGGAGTTTACAAAGTACCCTGTTCCTGTAAGCTGGCGTACTTTGGACAGACAGGCAGATCAGCATCCATCCGTCTAGAGGAACACAAGTCTTACATCTTCAAACACAACTATGGCCATTCAGGCTTGGCTGACCATGTTTTGGACACCACCCACAGAGTATCATGGAAGAAAACCACCATGCTCCACCACAGCAAATTCAAGAAAGAGAGACTTTTCTTAGAAGCAACAGCAGCTCTCAGAAACCAACCAAATCTTAACAAATACGGTTGCATTAAGCTTCCGAAGATTTGGCAAACACTCATCACCAGAGGTTCCACCTAGATAGGACTCTAGTGTCACCCACTTGGTTGGGCTTAGTATTGTAAGTTTTTGTGTGCATGTTACATTAATTGTTTTTGTAATCCACGTAGATGTCCTAATGACTAGGACGAAATATAGGAAGTATTAAATTCTATTTTAATTCTTTTTGAGTGTTGTAAAAAATCCATCAAACCTCCAACATAATGTCCTCACAGCAGTTAAGCCTCTACACAAGAAAAAAAGATTTAGACTTGAAAAATATATTCTTGATTGTACTTGTTCATGACAGGTGAAAATTCATAGTTAATGAGTAAAAAAATCACAAGAAGAGTTTCATTGTCACTTTTATGTAATGTTCATTCTTTTTCATGTTTTGTTATAAACAGCTTTTATGTTTACCTTATTTATCATATCTAGTGGATAATGCCAGTTATTACAATTTTTTTTTTTTTTTTTGGTAATTTTGTTGTAATGGATCATGATTAATGATAGGATAGGATATGCACACAATATTTTATCTTTAGAAAGTTGAAGATGTAGAAAGTTTTTTACCTCGAATGTAATATACATTAAAGATACCAAGAAATTTTATACTTGGTCTTCCTTTTCCCAAGTAAGCAAAACAAAGTTTTGCACATGAAATGTATTCACGTCAACTTTTTTTCTCTCATCCTGAGATTTTTATTAAGAAGGTCAATCACTTTTTGTCTACTTGTATATGAGATATATATGACTTCTGCATCACTTCAACCTTGGTATCACTCCCAGGTCTGGCTCTCAGAGGAGACCTCAATAAAGGTCGAAATCGGTCTGGGTAGTGACCCTTCCTGTTATGCATTGCATTATAGACGCCTGAAAGAGCGTGTGCTTTGCATTATGGAATACATAGTAAGGCAAGCGATATGACGTCATTAGCCTCTATATACAAGTAGCATAGATGTGAATAATTTCACGTGCAAAACTTTGTTTTGCTTACTTGGGAAAAAGATTAAAACCAAGCATCAAATTTCTTGGTATCTTTAACATATATATATATATATATATATATATATAAAGTAATTCAAGACATAACTGCAAAAATAGTACCATTAATAAAAAATGAAATAATAAATGATCTTGTATCACTTATAAAATTGATGAATTTCTTCTTCACAGACATTAGTGTGTATTATATTATTAATAATACACACTAATATATACACTGCTTGGAAAGAAATCAATGGACACCATATAGTGACTAACAAACAATCATGGTGCCCACATTAGTAAGATGTTAAACCTCCTTTTGCTGGATGACTGCAGCAATCCTACAGGGCATGCTTTCCACAAGCATACTATAGTGATCAGTGGAAATTTTGGATTGTTCTTCCTGTATGCACGTAATGAGATCCTGGATTGTTGTGGGACACATCCATTGACCTTACCTGATACTCCAGTTCGTCCCACAGATGTTCAGTACGGTTTGAGATCTGGGCTTCGTGGAGGCCAGAGGCCAGTCAAGTAGTGACATTCATGCAGTGGTGTGTTGGTAAATTTTTAACAACTGGCTCGCTTTATGAAAAATTTGATTCTTCACAAAGTTCTATTGTATCTTCAGATGTCTTTGTTTCTGCTTCTTCAAATTTTGTCCTTTTAATGTTTAAGAAGTTTCGTTCTGTTTCATTTTTTCCACTAACGGCTATCTGCTTTTTCGACCTCTTAAAATTATTGTAATTCTTAAAAGAAAAAACCGAAATAAAAACATATATTAAAGAAAATTTTCCTATATTACCTACAACTTACTTATTATCAAATGAAATCCTGAACAAAAAAAATGTAATACTAATATTGCCACTCGTAGTCGATCAGATGACCAGAGACTGTAGCCGTCGCGACAAATTTTTGTATTTATTGATAGTGCAACAATGTTGCAAGTTCTTGGAAGTTCACCGAAAAATAAGGCATTATTGTTTATTCAAATACCCAGTTCGGGAGTTTTGATAACATGTTTGTGTTAGTAAATAAAATTGTTTCCAAGTTCCCGTTCGTTAATTGAGTTTGTGTTTTGGGAATTCTCCTTTATGCATTTACTTTTGATAATAATAATAATATATGTAAGTGTTTATTATACAATTTCAAAATATTTACGAGAAAAAGTATATAGCACCATTCATCATCTATCCTTTCATAAAGAATTTTAATAACCGGCTCGCCCGACTTAAAAACATTAACAACCGACTCGCTAAATTCAAAAAATTTTAACAACCGGCTCGCACAAGCCGGTCCCAACACACCACTGGGAATGTCACCAAGCCACATTACAGCAGCACCCTTATGACACGGTGCATTGTTTTACTGAAAGAGACAATGGTTCTGTAGAAACTCCCAGAATGTCAGATTCCACCTCGGAGTCAATGTTTGTGGCACCATGAACAGAGGTCCGAAGCCAAATCAGTAGATACTGGACCATACCATCACACTGCCACTTCTAATTTTCATAGTTGGGGTTATGAGCTCTTACCAGAGTGCATAACGCCCACTATGAAACGTTCACTGGGCATCCTCCACAGCCATCATCTGCTCATTAGAGGGTATAATGCGATTCATCACTCCATAACACAGTTTTCCAACCTTCCATGTCTCACTGTATATGCTCTTTGCACTACTGAAGATGATGCTTCAAGCTGACCTGGTTGGCCAAGTGGTTAGCTCTCTAGTCAAAAGGCTGCAGGTTCGCATCCTGCCATGGGCATGAATGTTTGTGATTGTCTGCAAAAATACTAATGGTGGCGGTAGATGGCATTAGTGTAGATGATGAAGGTAGTTGCAGTTGGTGGAGACGGAGAGTTGTAGAGTAGGTCCCCACCTTCGACGAGTCTTTATCTCCCGGGAGGTGTTATGTAATACTAATAATGTGGGGGCTTACATATAGTGGTCCTACCATGGAAACCCATGTTGTAAGCCTGGGTTCTGAGTGTTTTTATGCAGATTCATGTTCCATTCAATATCTAGAACTCTACAATTGACAAATGGTGGTTTTTACTTACTATCCTTTGTAGCACTCTACAAAGTTTGTATGTAATGGGTCATCCGCTGTGGGTAGCACTTGCAGTTGAGTCCCTGAACTTCAAGTATGATATCTCTGATTGATTGCCCAAATTGTCAATAATTTGCCAAAGAGATAAACTTGCAGGATTACATCCTATCACAATGCCTTTTTCAAACTAAATCAGTTCCTTTCTAAAGCCATTTTGCCCGGACACAGTTGCACTGACCTGTGAGCGTCATATTTCTCCAATTTATACCGGCTGCACACACACAGCTTGTTACATGGCATGATGCTCCTTGCCCATGAAGGGTGGTGGTGGGGGGGGGGGTTTCCTTTGACTTCTTTCCAAGCAGTGTAAGTAGTTAACATATCTACCTCACCACTGGTAGTTATGCTGTGTAAAAATTTGCCATAGCATTAACAAAAAAACGTTATGAATTGAGATCTGGTGTTAAACATGACTGATTTGTGAGGCTGTGGTAGAATATACCCAGGTTGACTTACTAGTGAGATATATAGTCTGACTAGTGAGAGGAACAGCACAAAGTTTTGAAGTGTTGTTCATAACAAATTCTATATATCATAAAACTTCAACTAGTTTTACAAATATATATATATATATACACTTTTAAATATTGCCATAGTGCATAATAACCATCAGTATTTATAGACCTATAAACATTTAACTAGTAACAGAAACATTTATGGCACTATATCAAACATATTAGTTGTTTGTAAATTAAGAAACTTGATCATTTTATGTATATAATCATCCCAAGCTGTTCTAAAAATTTATTAAATTTCTTAATTCTAACTACCTTCCTCCATATCTCATGCAAATAATGCATTTCTAAGAGTATTGCTACATTAAGGACTTAAATCCTTGTACAATGTGCATTAATTGGCATAAACATATATGCTTAATTTCAACTTGAGAATCGAAATATCAAGTTATATAATTTAACATTATCTCCATTACACTGTTTTAATTTTCTTCCAGTTTGAACAAAATAATTCTTTATGTATCATAACTATTTTTATTCAGGACAACTGCTTTCTTTAAAACTTTGAAATTTGCTCCCTTTTTTTTTTTTTTTTCTATGATAACTCTACCTGCTATTCCACTCAAAAATAAGAGTCCATACAAGAATGTGACCACTGCTATTCAGTTTGTATATTGTATATGATCTCCCTCAGATCATTTCCTTTATTATCTGAGTGGGAGAAATATTCGTTTGCTTAGTGATGATGCACACAGTTAGGTAGAGCAATAGTTAATATAAATTGCAAAAGGGCACATTGCGAAAGTAGCTAAATCAGCTCATCAACTCACTTGGTTGTTGAAAAATACCTTAACGAGCAGAGATAAGCAAGTTATTGTACCTCTGTACCGAGCCTTGATAAGACCTCATCTTGACGACTGTGCCCAGATTTGGTCACCTCGGTTCCTTCTTGATGGGGAGGAGGTGGAGAGGATCCAGAGGCGAGTGACTAAGATGATAGCAGGTCTATGGAATGAACCATATGAGAACAGGTTGAAGATTTGTGGGTTCAGAAACTGGTTGATAGGTGGAAAACGGGAGATATGATTGAGACATTCAAATTGCTAAAAGGATTCTATAAGATTAATTCAGAGGATATTTTTGAGATAGGACTGGTGATGGGAGAACTAGGGGACACCTATGGAAGCTGGGAAAGAGTGTGGTTAGCAGTGGTGTTAGAGCTGGGTTCTTTACTTTTAGAGTGGTAAATGAGTGGAATAAGCTGCCAGAGTCTGTTGTGGGCCTCCCTCGATGAGTCTAAGGACTCCCTGGAGTAGCCCGAAAATAATGATAATAAAAATGAAAAAATCTTGCAGGATGATTTAAAGAGACTGGCAGCATGGGGAAAGGAGAATGATTGCCATTTTAATGGTACAAAATTGTGAGGTTGTGCATTCCGGGATGAACAGATTGCAAGATGTGTGCTACATTGATGGAACTATATTTCAGGATAGTGAGGAAGCTAGGGATTTGAGGGTGTTGGATATGGAATTAATGTTCAGAGGGTATATTATAAAAGTGGCTATCCTCATACATAAAAAAGCTCATACAATCACCTACTTATTGAAGAACACCCTGACAGGCAGAAAGATGAGGTTATTATACCTCTTAGTAAGAATTTAATACATCCATCTGGACAACTGCAGAGATCTAATAACCTGGGAAGATGAGAAAAGGAATCAGAGGCAATTGACCGAAATGGTGGTAGGGCTCTGGAATGCTCCTTGTTGAGGATAGCCTTCAGACTTGCAGTTACACAAATTGGTTGATAGGCATGGTTTTTATAAATTGATACAAGAGAAAATTTTCAGTACATCAGTTGGGAAGGAACTAGAGTTCATCCCTGGAAATCGTGGAAGAGTATAGTTAGGAAGGGTGTGAGGACTATTTTTTTTTTTTTGCTTGTAGAATAGTGATTGTGTTTACTAAGTTGCCATAGTCTGATATAGGTGCCTTTTCAGTGAATAAGTTCAAAGAGAACCATGAGCTAAACATTTCATTAAGGTCCTAAACATAAATGTTTAGAACCCTCTTTGGCTAGTGTTGACTTGGTTGAATTGCCAGTAATCAAATACATATGGATGCAAATTCTGCATTATACTTCTGATATGTGAATGAAAATATATAGAAAACCATATAATCACATTTTCTATTTGTTTAAATAAAAATAAGTAGGAAATGCCTAATGATGCTGAATTTTCAATTTCTTTTTTTGTTATTTTGTTTTATAGAGACATAATAATAAGAGATATGTTAATTTTCTTTTTTGACACATTTTGAAAGGCTTGTTTTTTTTTGGGAAGTGATTGAAGTAACTGTGAGTGGTGTAGAAAATTAAGAATAATTATTTTTTTTACAAGAGTTCCATTTGTTGTTTTTTTAGGCTTATGCCAGTACTAGAGTTTTAGCTGCTTCCCCTCCTGTATCCAGTCCCAACACTACTGGTTCTGGCTCACATTCTCTATCTGGTTCAAGTAGTGCTGGTGGAAGCAGCTCATCTGGAACAGAGCAGCTTAGCAAAACAAATCTATATATTCGTGGCCTCACACAGAATACAACAGATAAAGATCTTCTGAACATGTGTGCCCCGTAAGTATAATAGTGATTTAGAATATTTCAAAAGAAAAAAGTATCTTTTGTTTAAAAAAAAAAAAAAAAAAAAACATTATGTTTAACATAATTCTCTTGTATATTTATTTTTTAACAGCTATGGACAAATTATATCCACAAAAGCAATACTGGACAAAAATACAAATAAATGTAAAGGTAGGAATTCTTGCTTGTTGTGAAGATTTGATTTATTCTGATTTCATTTGCACTTAGAATGTTTAAATTAAATTGCAAGTTGTTGTTTATGCACTCATGTCTTTATTAATAATTTTATCAATTATCTGCATCAGAGGGTGCAGAACGTGTAGCACACTTAGCTGTATGCTGGTTATGAATAATATGAAGTAAACAGTCACAATATCAGCTCCCAGCATTTCTTTGTTGTATTTCTATTTTGGTTCTCACAACTTGAATACATTCAAGAAGCTTAAAATTAGTTGTAATAAAATGTTGAAGTTTGATTATTCACAGTCCTGCTTCAAACTATAAAAATTAGAGGAACAAAACAAATATATTATTTATCAAGTTGCTAATGTTTGCTGGATATCAGAACATAAATATACAGTAATAAATTTAGTTTAATCCTTTATCCAAGTGTGTGCATTATCTCCCATAATGCAAAACACATCTCCTTGCAGATATGTATAATGTTATGCATTAAGGGAAGGGCCACTACCCAGACTAGTTTCGACCTTTATTGAGGTCTCTTCAGTGGGAGCCAGGCCCAAGTGGAGATACCAGGCAGAAGCATTAGCAAGGTCATCTCCTCCTATAGGAGCTGCCAAAATATTTATATTCAAAATAAAATATATTTATTTTCAAAATAAATATACAGTCTGTCAAAAAATGTACATCTGTGGACTTTATTCGAAGTTGGATCGAATTATGGTAGTAATGTGTAGTATGATGTTCTCTTAAAAGATGTTGCTACTCACATCAGCATGTGACCAGTAGGATAGTCAAACAAAAGTTCCTCCAACGACAATCGTGCCTCAGCACAATTGTCGTTCGAGGAACACAACACCATTTTAAAGTGGTATTTCAAATTTGAGAATGTTGTTGAAGTTCAATGACAATGGCGGCATGAGTTTGCAACATGCCTGACAATTGCATGATGAGTTTGAGACTCGTGGTACTGTGTGTAATGTGCACAAGGGAAGATCCGGGAGGCCTAGCACAGTAACAAGTTCTGTTTCCTTGGCTATGCTGTTGAAACAGTTTACATGCTCACTACAGAAGTCTACCACAATGTGCATGTGAGACAGGAGTTAGCAGTGTAAGCATACACTGCATTCTTAAAGCAGCTAAATAGAAAGTTTCCATCCCAAGATTATTGCATGCAATGAATAAAGACGATCCAAATTGAAGAATGCAGTATTGTGGTTGGTTTCAACACATGGTAGATGAGGAGTTTGTGAGGAAGATGGTTTGGTGAAGTCTGATGAAGCACAGTTTAAGCTTAATGGAACAGTGAATCGGCATGATTGTTTTTACTGGGTTCAAGAAAATCCAAGCGTTCAAATGGACAGTGCAGTCAATTTACCAGGGCTCAATGTCTGGTGTGGATTGTCATCTAGGGGTTTAATAGGACCATTCTTCTTTGAAGGTACTGTTACTGGTCAAGTGTATACCTAGGCATGCTATGCACATCCATTTTACCTGCCATTCATGCACTTTATGGGAATGATCAATTTCTCTTCCAACAAGATGGCGCACCACCAAGACCTTGATGAGAGTTTGCAGAGACAATGGATAGGACGAAGAGGTGCAGTTAAGTTTCCTCTATACGTTCTCTTGATTTAACACCTTTGGACTTCTACCTATAGGGGACTCTAAAGGATGTAGCGTATCGTAGAAAACCAGCTATACTGGTGGCCCTTCGGAAAGAAACTACATGTAGAGCAATCCCACTGGGCACTTTGGCCAGTGTTGCCCAATCAGTAGTTCTCCTTAATAATAAGTGTCTGGACGCTACTAGTAACCACTTTGAGCACCTCGTGTAATTGTAGAAGTCAAAAGTAACTTGTATTCTTCCCTTGATGTTTGTATAAATTTAGTATTACAAATTTTATACAGGTTTTCATTTTGCTGAGGTGTGTATACATTTTTTGAAGGACTCTGCATATAATAATCAACCATTTATTTGACCATATCAAGAAGGCAGTTTGCCCCTATGATAATTGAAGTCCAATAAGCAGATTCAGTTGACATGCAAGGATCATTTATTTGAAGGTCGGATAAATGGTAAGATTACAGTATTTATTATGAAACACAGAGCTTTATAATTAGGTGGAGGCAGAAATAATTCAAATTACAATTGTTGTGTGTGTGAGATACTAGGAAATATTGTCCTCGTATCTCACTAACTAAGATTCGATAAAAGCAAGTGGCATCTATATCTCCAAAGCTGCAGCAACAAAAGAATTTGAAAAAGTTGGTCAAAAATTCAAAGCAACAGTCAGCAACAAAAGGTTCTAACTTCATCTGCAACAGGATTGTGTGGTGTGAATTTTTGTCATTTACCTAAAGAATCAGTCAGCTCCTTCAGTCAGTCAAAATTTGCTCTGTTATGCTTTTTCAGATATTGTTAAGTATGGAATATGAGATTTACAACTTACCTCCATTATTGACTAACAATTTTGTGGCTTCTACCCACAACACCAAAGGTTTCTTCTAAACCTATAGTACTTTTGTACCTTTATGGGAAAAGGATTTTATTTTTATTTATTATAATTATTGTGTAGTTTTATTTATTTATTTTTTAATGAAGACAAGCCCTATAATCTCAGAGCTATCATGCACGTCTAGAGCAGGACTTTGCAAATCCATGCTCAAGGTGGGATTTGAATCCACAGCCTGTTGGAGAAAGATGGGTAAAGAGGTGATTAACACTTCGATAAACAACCTGGAAAAACAGCTAACAGCAGCACTCCAAGCTGCTACTTCTTTGCATTGAAGAACTCAATAATCTCATCTGTTTAGAGAGCAAAGTGCCAAATCAGCATGCTGGCCCCTGATAAATGACAAACCCTCAATAGAACCACCTAGTCTGACAAGCACTGAGGGGGACCATCTGAACCAACAGTGAGAAATGAAACTACTGTCCTTAAGCATTGATGATCATTCACTGTGAAAGATGGATGACAATGGCTCTCAGATCAGACCACATACCCTTCCTACCAATCCATGGTAAAATAGATTTGGTCTATCATAATGTCAAGAAAACAAGCTTTTGCTGACAGTTTAGAAAAACCTAGATTTCATGAGTAAAGTTCATGCCAGCATTCACCACGTGCTGAAATGCATAACTATCCCGAATGACACCCAACCAACATTACCCACTGAAATGTGAGAATGTCAAGAGAATATGTTAAAATTTGTGATTAAAGGAATTTTCAAAGCCAAAATGAACTCTGACATCACTAAGTATTTTATAAAAAAAAAGAGAGAAAGGGAAAAAAAAAAACATGCCCAGGATTTTCAACTACCTCACAAAGTCATTATGCATCTGGTAGTAATCATTAAAGCAATACTAAGATTTCATTACTTTCTGCAGCCTGGAAAGAAACTGAAACTGGGACAACCAAAGCAGTTTTCTCAGAACTATTGTCCAATCAGCTTGCTTCTCTCCCCTTGCCTAGGAAGCATTTTTGAACCAGTGATACTGATAAGATTGCAAAAAAATCATGATTGGGGGGAGAAAAAAACTCATACCTGATGAACAAGGCTTTACAGTGACATGATTCTCACTTTCATGAGAATCACTCCACTGTGCAACAAGTCTTGAGAGTTGTGGAATGCATTAGTGTGGGATAGAATTGGAAACACAGACCAGCCATTTTTCTTGACGTTGCAAAGGCATTTGACAATGTCTAGCATGAAGGGCTGCTATTGGATGTCTAACTTACATTAGGCCTAACCACCCTTATCGGTTCGTAACTTGAGGATCAGAAGCTTCATGTGAAATTACTGGAAATCAGATCATCCAAATGCAGGATTACAGCAGGACTCCTCACTGTCATCTTTACTTTTCACTATCTATATGACTGACATTCCCCAACATGGCCAACACAAGTGGCTCTATATACGGATGATGCTGCAATACTGGCTGTATCCCTTTGGCCAAGATTAGTAACTGAAAAGCTGCAGACTGTTATATCAGAATTAGAGCAGTAGTTTAGGAGAAGCATTGATGTCACTGCAAACAAGAGTGTCGTTCTCTTCATGAGGAAATGGGCTCAGCCAGAAGGTGTGTTAATCATGTTTGACACTCCTTTCCCCTGATAGCAGTTGCCAAATACTTAGGGATACAGCCAGGCAAAGGACTTGCTTTGTAGATAATGCTTGCTCAAAAGCAAACAAACCAATAGGGAAACTTGACCCATCAATGAACTGACACAGTCAGCTAAGCACAGAAATCAAACTGCTCCAATACAAAATGATCAGACCTATACTGATATATGAATCACCAAGCTGGGGACACAGAGCAGACATGAACGTCAAAAAAATACAAATCACACAAAGCAAGTGCATCTGCATAGTTTTCAGTGCTCTGTGGTTCAGGAAGAATGCACAGCTTCATGGAGAAACCAGTATCCCAGATATTGCAAAACCTTCTTACACAAAACGGCCACAAACCTTTTGTGAATGCAACCATCCACTCTAACCCATTAATCTGCCAGGCAGTAGACTACAACAAAAAATACCTTAGACACAAACTCGCTAAAGCCACACTCTGTAGGTAAGTATAAAATACACTGCTAATAAGCCCACAGTGGGTGATCCAAGTGCTCACCAAACAAACCTAATTTAAATTTTTTCTGTCACAAAATATAAAGAGATAAAGAACCAAAGATCGAATCTATCTATCCAGAAGCATTAACTGAGATACTTGTGCCATTAAGTTTCTTCAGTTCTCACGAAAACATAAGGAAATAAGTAATGATATTTATTTAAAAGCCATATATTTCAGCCTGAACATTACAGTCCATCATCAGTGGCAATGTTAGTTAATTACAAGATAGAACACGAACAATTGATTGATTTGAAATAGTGAGAGGCATGTGATGAAATTATCCATAAAACAATATAAAGGTGTGACAGAGGAAACATTGTATTATTAGATATTAATTAACTGTATTAAAACATAAACTTTAATGATGTGTGATTAGAATAAGACTATCCCATATCTTAGATAATGGTCGTTTCGAAGATCGGTCAGTGAAGTAGGGTTTCAACACTTTCTTTAAATAATGAAATTTATAATGAGAAAGATGAAGCATGCACTTTTCAGACCATAGAATAATTCATGTTTCATGTGTATGGCCATATTTCCCAAATTTTCTGTTGCTGATCTAAGATTAGTGTTCTATTCTCACTCTTGTATTTTTGCTCCCCTGTAGCTCTTCCTGGCATCTACTAAGTTCTTTGTCACTGTCATCATTCTTTCAATAAACCGAATGCTTAGTGGAAAAGAGAATACAAGAACACCATTTTTTTTAAAATACATCTAATTAATAACTAATCATAAATTTCCGGGGTGCTTAAAGGTCAAAGCTGTATAACTGAGAGGAGACATCCACATAGCCTTTAAAGGAATGCGGAGAACCGACCAGAGCTTCTGACCTAATGTCCAGTCCTCAGATTCTTGTGGTGCACCCTGTTGGGTATCTACCTGGATAGTGAACGAACGAGGATGGGCTGGCAATTTGGGATTTAGCTGACCAAATTGTATTCTTATTGGCTTAAACCAATATACAAAATGATGGTACAACATGACAAAATTTCATACCGGCTGGGGCGTCGTCCCGTTAAACAAGCCCCCCCCCCCCGTTGTTTTCACTAGGAAACCAGGGCAAACAGCGAAAAGTCAGCTACTGGAACAAATCTGAAAACACACCTAAACTCAACATCACCAGAGTTAAAGATCGGTACTATCAACATAAGAAGAATGAATGGCAAAGAAATGGAGCTAGCTGAGGATTTACATAAGTACCAGATCAACATAAAAGGGGTGACTGAAACAAAAAAGACAAAAACTGGTGACATCTTTCTGAGCAATAAATACAAAATGTTATATTCAGGCAATGACAATCAAGGAAAAGAAGGAGTAGCCATAGTATTCAACACAAAATACAAGGCTAATCTTCTTAAATGGCAGGCAGTCTCAAGTAGAGAGTGGACAAATATCAGAATGGGGAATTGGACAATGAGACTTATTTGTGCCTATGGTCCCACAGTAGGTTCTACTAAGGTAGAAGTGGAGGAATTTTTTGATGCTTTAGAAAAAGCAACTGACACAATGAAAAAGGAAAAGTTGGTCCTTGTTGGGGATCTAAATAGCAGAGTAGGAAGTGATTATCAGACATACAAAAATGTTTTGGGAAAATTTGGAGAAATAAGCAAAGCTAATAATAATGTCAAATACCTGTTGGATTTCTGCTCAGGACTTGTTGTTACTAACATCATGTTCCAACATAAAAATGTGCACAAATTCACATGGAGAGAAGAGGCAAGGAATAAGAAAAGTCTCATTGATTATATTATTGTTGATAGTGATGTTTTCTCCCTGGTGCAGGACACCAAAGTGTACAGAGGATTTGAAATTGGAAGTGATCACTATTTAGTCTTGAGCAGGATAAAATTGAATTTCGTATTGAAAAGAACGACATGTAAGAAAGTTTTAAAGAGAATAAAAATTGAGCAGCTCTCAGATGTGACCTGTAGACTAAAATACACAAACATTATTTAAGAAAAAATAGAGTTTGAGAACAGGAATCAATACCTGGAGATTCAGTGGCAAGTTTTGAAGAAAACCCTGATTGATTCAGCCAGAGAGGCATGTGGTAAGGTTGTCTGCAAGGATAGAAAAATCAGAACTCAATGATGGACACAGGAAGTTAAAGAGGCAGTGAAGGAAAAGAAGAAAGCATATCAAAAGTTCCTGGCAAATAAATCAGTTTGCGTTCTTAGAGAATACAGAGACAAATGCAAGAATGCAAAACACTGCGTAAAATAGCTAAACAAAAGTCATGGGAGGACTTTGGCAAGAACATAGAAAATAAATATCAAGAAAGTGGCAAAATATTCTGGAGGTTGTTGAAGAAGCTTAGAAATGGAGGAAAGAGTACTGTAAAAGGAGTTAGAGATGATAAAGGTGACATGAAAATGGGAGAAAAAGATATCCTTGAAGTATGGAGTAATTACTTCGAAAAATTGCTAAATGAAACAAGCAGTGATAGTACAGTGGTAAAAAACACTCAAGAGGCATACAGTCAGGAATACATATCCATACTTGAAGTAGATAAAGCAATTAAAGGCTTGAAATGTGGAAAGGCGGCAGGAGTACATGATATTCGACCAGAAATGCTGAATTATGGTGGTATAAAAGTTTTGCAATTGCTGCGCTGCATAGTTCAGAAGACCTGCACAGAGGAGCAAATTCCTTATGATTCAAGTAGAGCTCTCATAGTATCTATATATAAAGAAGGAAATAAGACTGAATGTGAGAATTAGAGGTATTTCCCTACTGAGTGTTCCTGGCAAGATCTATGCAAGTATACTTGAGAAACGGTTGAGAAGAATTGTGGAAGAAAAGCTTGGTGAAGAACAAGCTGGATTCAGGCCAAATAGAGGCTGTCAGGATCAGATCTTCACTTTACGACAAATAGTCGAGAAAGCATGGAAATATAACAAAGATCTGTATGTAAGTTTTGTTGATTTGGAAAAGGCATATGACAAGGTGCCAAGAGAGAAGCTATTCAATACGCTGCAGTTATATGGTGTCAATGGGGCATTATATCATGCAATACTTAGTCTTTATTTGAGTTGTAAGTCAGCAGTTAGAATCGAAGGAAGTACAGGAAGATGGTTTAATGTTAAATCTGGTGTGAGACAAGGATGTACATTATCCCCTCTGTTATTCATTATCTATATGGATCACATTATGAAGGAAAGTGTTATTAAACATGATATCAAAATTGGAGATGTTAATGTCAGCTCTTTGCTTTATGCAGACGATGTTATACTTCTAAATAAATCTGCAACAAGTCTGCAAGATTCCCTGACTAAATTGAATAACTGTTGTAATAGATATGGCATGAAGGTCAGCAATAAAAAAACAAAGACAATGAAAATAGGCAGAATCATTGGAAATGTCAACTGAGTTGTGAATGGAGAATCTGTGGAACAAGTAAAACATTTCAGCTACTTAGGCACGATTTTTACTGAAGATGATAAATTAAATATGGAAATAGACAACAGAATCAATAAAGCTGGTATGGTAGGCAGTCAATTGAATAAATTCATATGGAATAAGAGAAAAAGTAGTCGGAACACTAAGTTAGCTGTATGCAAGACAGTGTCCAAACCAATTTTAACTTATGGATCTGAGAGCTGGGTCAGAAGTAAATCACTTGACCAAAGACTAGAGACCGCAGATATGAGAGTCCTGAGAAAGGCTAGAGGCGTGAGCAGATGGCATCAATGGCAATATCACATTAAAAAACGAGGATATTAGGAAAGAATGTGATATTGTCAGCATCCAGGAATGCGTTAGCAGAGCTAATCTCAGGTGGTATGGTCACTTAAACAGAATGGACGAGGAGAGATTAGCAAAACAAGATTTCTCTGCCAGGTTGGCAGGAAAACAACCCAGAAGAAGACCAAGATATAGGTATATTGATACAGTGCAATGTGCCTTAGACAATAGAAATATAAGATCTGATGATGTTGGAGTCTTGACAAGTAACAGACTGATTTGGAGGAAAATTGTAGATAGGAAGTTAGTAATGATGTAAATTTTTCATGTAGTACTATCAGGTTTGATGATGATGATGATAATACATTTCCTCATTTTACCTTTGTGTTGTTTTATGTATAACATCAGTTGGCTCTCACTGCTTCAAATCAATCCATTATTTGTATTCAACCTTGTAATTAACTAATGTTGCCACTATTGATGCCGTGTAATATATGGCTTTTAAATAAATATCATTTAGTTGTGTTTTTGTGTGAATTAAAAAAAAAACAGTGACCTGTCATGATGGATCAGAGTACAACAGGTGTTTTTAATGAATAATTAAAAGTTGCTCCGTTTCCAGATTATGGATCAAGATCCCACTAATTCGCCAAAAGGAAGGATGGATAAATAATGTAAAAATTAAAACCATACCATGTTAAACCATATTTTCACATATGTGACCCCAAAAATTCAAAAATATAATATTCATCTTCATTCTATAGTTGATAGCATAATGCTGTCCTAGCTTAAAAAAAAAAAAAAAAAAAAAAAACCTTTTCAAGTACTTAGCAAAATGATTTGTCTCACTCACAGGCAATTCTCCCTCTTCAGAAAAGTTCTCTTCACTTCAAGGCTTTAATGAAAGTTTTGTCATTAAAACTGATACCCATGATCGCCTTTGATATTACTTCTCATCGTCAAGTTCCTCATCTGCACCCTTAAGAGGTGTATAAGATAGTACTACATGATACAGGTCATGTTATTGCTAAATTCCTATCAACAGTTTTCCTCCAAAGTAGTCTTATTGCTCATGACTACAGTATCATCATGTTTTATTTTGATTTCCAAGGTATTTTTAAGTGCATCAATTCATCTAGATCTTAGTTGTCTTCTAAATCTTTTCCAGCCATCCTGACACCAAAGGATATTCAAGAATCAGTTGTTACTTTTTCCTCTCTCATTCTGTTTTAAGTGACTTTACTCGATTGCATTAGCTTTGCTTACATCCATGAATGCTGTCATCCTTGAATCAAATTTTTAATTTCTAACTCTGACTCATAAGATAAAACTAGTTATGCTGCTACTTTAGTGAGGAATTTTTGCTAATTTCTTTCTTATTCCATATAAGCTTATTTATATGGTTTGCTAATATACTGGCCTTGCTTACTCTGTTATCCTTTTCCATATTTAGTTTTGCCATCTTCAATATAAATAGTGCCCAAATTTGAAATGTTTTATTTGATCTATACATTCTTAATGGAGAATGTATTTACATCTGTTAAGAGTTATTCAATTTAGAGAATTTAAGATTTGCACTGGATTTATTTAGGAGTATAACACCTGCATAAAGTAAAGGGTTAGGTTGAATTTTTCTTATATGGATATCATGTTTTATGCCATTTACCTTCATAATATAATCTATATAAATAAAGAACTAATGGAACTAATGTATCCTTGTATTACACTTTATCACATCAAATAATTTCCTATACCTCCTTCAATTCTAACTGCTGACTTCCGACTGAAATATAGACAGTTAATCTCATTATCTAATATAATATCCAGTTAACCTCATTTTAATTTTATTGATTTAGCAGCAATTTTCTTGATACCTTGTCATGTGTCTTTCCAAATCTACAAAACTTAATTACAGATCATTACCATAATCTCTTAGTTTCTCAGCTTTATATATTATCATCGATTTCCTGACATGTACCTGCAATGTGGTGTACAGGATATTATGATAGTACTACATGAAAATTTACATCATTACTAACGTCCTATCAACAATCGTCCTCCAAATTAATCTGTCAAGACTAATATTACATTTTATATTTCTGTCTTCTAAGGAATTTTTTACTGTATCAAACCACCTACATCTTGCTCATCAAACAACAACAACGAAAAAAAAGCAATAAACTTTAACAAAAAGCACATTTCAAACTAAAATTAACAGTGCATCATCAGTGTACATGGAACCAACAGCAATTCAAAGAACAGGAATACAAAGTAAATACAATTGGTTTACCAATTTTATTTGAAAAAGCAATTTTTGATATTTATATGAGTTGAGAATCTCCCGAACTTTTGGGAGAGAGAGAGAAAGAGACCCTCCTTCTGATTCAGAATAGGCTACTACAAAAGGGCTTTCTTAGCTGTCTTTCAAAGACATTCATATTAAAAATTGATTCTATGGAGAAGGCAAGCTTCATCCCAGAGGATACTCTGTTTAGTGACTACTGTTCTGTGGCAGTCTTCTTAGGTCTCGGGGATTCAGTGCAGTATTGATTCATTAGTTCTTTTTTTCCACAGAATGCCTCTCTCTCTCTCTCTCTCTCTCTCTCTCTCTCTGTGTGTGTGTGTGTGTACTTTTGCTCTTTCTACACAGGAGGAACTACAGAATCTATAGTCAATCAATGCTGTGTTGGCAGAAAGTCAAGAGAAAAGTAATTTGTCGATTGTTCTTTTTGAAGACTTGATGAATTCTGTCTGTGGGGATTGTAGGTCATGATTAGATTGTTCCAAAGAACTGAGATAGATAGATAGAAGGAAAGATAAATGGAAGTAGCTGGGATGGTGAGTCTGACTTTATAAGTAAAAGGATGATTTGTAGCCGTTGTTCATGTTGCTATATGTTTTGAAGAAATGGTTGATGTAATTGATGCTATTTCTGCTGAATAGCATCAATTAATAGAAGAATTCTGTAGAGGTTTTTGGTGCATCCCAAATGTTAGCACTGTTTCAAGGTTGAGGAGGATTTATACAGAGTTAATAGCTGGACAGATGAAAGTGACATCTTGAGCAAAAAAAAGTTTTTTATAAAGCCAGTAATGCTATAGGGGTGATGTATTTGTACCAGGAATGGTTAAAACTCAAGGTAACCATTCTGAGAGGGGAAGTCTAGACTTTATATACAGCACTGGGATGAACTGAAATGTCAGAAGTGGGCCAGCATGTTTTCTGTTCCACGTCTCTGCAGAAAAATAACTTTCCTGCAAGAATGATGAATATAGACACACTTTTCATTCCAAATGCTCATGGAGAAAGATAATTTTCAACAGCATTCTTTCTTTTAATGTGGATAATGTGAGCATGATTCTATTTTTTGCAAGTGGATTCAGATATATAGTTGTTTTCTTATGTAGCAAGTTTCTCTTCCTCTGTTTACCTTCTCACATAGATTTCAGTTTATAAATCTGCCCAGTGCTGTTTGGTCTCTTAAAAAAATACAATTATACCATATCAAACTATTTGTTCACTGTTATTAATTCTCTGGTGTTAATTGAAAGCACTATTAAAAACTGACATGCAAAACAAAATGTTGCTTCCAATGTTACTTATAAAAAAAATACAACATAACATTGCTCAATACAGATAATATTGCTTCATCATCATCATCAATTTCCTGACATATACTCTCAAGGGGTGTATAGTATATGATAGTACTACATGAAAAATTTACATCATTACTAACCCTATCTACAATTTTCCTCCAAATCAGTCTGTTACTTGTCAACACTCCAACATTATCAGATCTTATATTTCTATCGTCTAAGGCACTTTGTACTGTATCAATCCACCTATATCTTGGTCTTCCTCTGGGTCATTTTCCTGCCAACCTGGCAGAGAACACTTGTTTTGCTAATCTTTCCTCGCCCATTCCGTTTAAGTGACCATACCACCTGAGATTAGCTCTGCTAACGCATTCCTGGATGCTGACAATGTCAAGTTCTTTCCTAATATTCTCGTTTTTAATATGATATTGCCATTGATGCCATCTGTTCATGCCTATAATCTTTCTCAGGCCTCTCATATCTGTGGTCTCTAGTCTTTGGTCAAGTGTTTTACTTCTGACCCAACTCAGATCCATAAGTTAAAATTGGTTTGAACACTGACAGCTAATTTAGTGTTCCGACTACTTTTTCTCTTATTCCATATGAATTTATTCAATTGACTGCCTACCATACCAGCTTTATTGATGCTGTTGTCTATTTCCATATTTAATTTACCATCTTCAGTAAAAATCGTGCCTAAGTAGCTGAAATGTTTTACTTGTTCCACAGATTCTCCATTCACAACTCAGTTGATATTTCCAATGATTCTGCCTATTTTCATTGTCTTTGTTTTTTTATTGCTGACCTTCATGCCATATCTATTACAACAGTTATTCAATTTAGTCAGGGAATCTTGCAGACTTGTAGCGGAGTTATTTAGAAGTATAACATCATCTGCATAAAGCAGAGCACTGACATTAACATCTCCAATTTTGATATCATGTTTAATACCACTTTCCTTCATAATGTGATCCATATAGATAACGAATAACAGAGGGGATAATGTACATCCTTGTCTCACACCAGATTTAACATTAAACCATCTTCCTGTACTTCAATTCTAACTGCTGACTTACAACTTAAGTAAAGACTAAGTATTGCTTGATATAATGCCCCATTGACACCATATAACTGTAGTGTATTGAATAGCTTCTCTCTTGGCACCTTGTCATATGCCTTTTCCAGGTCGACAAAACTTAATACAGATCTTTGTTATATTCCCATGCTTTCTCCACTATTTCTCGTTATGTGAAGATCTGATCCTGACAACCTCTAATTGACCTGAATCCAGCTTGTTCTTCACCAGGCTTTTCTTCCACAATTCTTCTCAACCGTTTCTCAAGTATATTGGCAAAAATCTTACCAGGAACACTCAGTAGGGAAATACCTCTATAATTCTCATATTAAGTTTTATTTCCCTTTTTATATATGGGTACTATTAGAGCTCTACTCCAATCATAGGGAATTCGTCCCTCTGTCCAGGCCTTCTGAACTATGCAGTGCAGCCACTATAAGACTTTTATACCACCATTCTTCAGCATTTCTGGTCGAATATCATCTACTCCTGTTGCCTTTCCACTTTTCAGACTTTTGGTGGCTTTTTCTACTTCAAGTATGGATATATATTCCTGACTGTATGCCTGGTCAGTGTTTTTTTACCACTATACTATCACTGCTTGTTTCATTTCGCAATTTTTCAAAGTAATTACTCAATACTTCAAGGATATCTTTTTCTCCTGTTTTCATGTCACTTTTATCATCTCTAATTCCTTTTACAGCACTCTTTCCTCCATTCCTAAGCTTCTTCAACAACCTCCAGAATATTTTGCCACCTTCTTGATATTTATTTTCTATATTCTTGCCAAAGTCCTCCCATGACTTTTGTTTAGCTAGTTTTACACAGTGTTTAGCATTCTTGCATTTGTCTCTATATTCTCTAAGAGCACAAGCTGACTTATTTGACAGGAACTTTTGATATGCTTTCTTCTTTTCCTTCACTGCCTCTTTAACTTCCTCTGTCCACCAGGGAGTTCTGATTTTTCTATCCTTGCAGACAACCTGACCACATGCCTCTCTGGCTGAATCAATCAATGTTTTCTTCAGAGTTTGCCACTGAATCTCCAAAGTTTGGTTCCTGTTCTCAAACTCTTTCATTTTTTCTCTTCAATAACCTTTGTGTATTTTAGTCTACAATTCACATCTGAGAGCTGCTCAACTTTTATTCGCTTTAAAACTTTCTTACATGTTATTCTTTTCAATATGAAATTCAGTTTTATCCTCCTCAAGACTAAATAGTGATCACTTCCAATTTCAAATCCTCTGTACACTCTGGTGTCCTGCACCAGGGAGAAAACATCACTATCAACAATAACATAGTCAATGAGACTTTTCTTATTCATTGCCTCTTCTCTCCATGTGAATTTGTGCACATTTTTATGTTGGAACATGGTGTTAGTAATAACCAGTCCATGTCCTGAGCAGAAATCCAATAGGTATTTGCCATTATTATTAGCTTTGCTCTTTTCTCCAAATTTTCCCAAAACATTTTTGTATGTCTGACAATCACTTCCTACTCTGCTATTTAGATCCCCAACAAGGACCAACTTTTCCTTTTTCATTGTGTCAGTTGCTTTTTCTAAAGCATCAAAAAATTCCTCCACTTCTACCTTAGTAGAACCTACTGTGGGACCATAGGCACAAATAAGTCTCATTGTCCAATTCCCCATTCTGATATTTGCCCATATCACTCTACTTGAAACTGCCTGCCATTCAAGAAGATTAGCCTCGTATTTTGTGTTGAATACTATGTCTACTCCTTCTTTTCCTTGATTGTCATTGCCTGAATATAACATTTTGTATTTATTGCTCAGAAAGATGTCACCAGTTTTTGTCTTTTTTGTTTCAGTCACCCCTTTTATGTCGATCTGGTACTTATGTAAATCCTCAGCTAGCTCCATTTCTTTGCCATTCAGTCTTCTTATGTTGATATACTGATCTTTAACTCTGGTGATGTTGAGTTGGGGTGTGTTTTCAGATTTGTTCCAGTAGCTGACTTTTCGCTGTTCGCCCTGGTTCCCTAGCGAAAACAACGGGGGCCTTGTTTAACCAGGCGACGTCCCAGCCGGCATGAAATTTTGTCATGTTGTACCATCATTTTCTATATTGGTTTAAGCCAATAAGAATACGATTTGGTTGGCTAAATCCCAAATTGCCAGCCCATCCTCGTTCGTTCAGTATCCGGGTATATACCCAACAGGGTGCACCACGAGAAGGTGAGGATTGGACATTAGGTCAGAAGCCCTGGTCGGTTCTCCACATTCCTTTAAAGGCTATGTGGAGGTCTCCTCTCAGTTGTACAGCTTTGACCCATTGCTTAACTGGCTGGTAAATTGAATAGCCAATTTTACTGCCTTTGACAATGAGTAATTTATTTATTATATTTTTCTCTCTCTCTCTCTCTCTCTCTCTCTGTGTGCTTGCGTGTGCACGTGCACATTTTTCTTATCTTTTATGCTCTCTCTCTCTCTATGTTCTTCCTATCTTTTTCTCCATCACTGTTATGTTTATTTCTCTAAGTTCTATTCATCTTTTTACTCTTTCAGTTTTTATTTTTCTCTTTTTATATCCACCTTTTTTTTTTTCTGTTTTATCTCTTCCACTGTTTACATTTTATCCATCTTTTTTCTCAGGAATTTTATTTCTTATTCTTTCTCATCACATTCTATTTTCATCTTTTTCTGTATTTTTCTGTCTCCATTCTCTTTAATATTTTGCTTGGAGCAACAATTTTAGGATTATTACAGAATTTAAATTTTTCCAAGAATTAAAGAATACAGTTTGAAAAACCTATTCCTCCACAATTCCTCCCCCCCCCCCATTAATTCATTCACTCATTCTGTTCTTTCTGTTACTCATTTTGCAGTTGACTATTGTCAAGGTTCAGTATTATTAAAATTTTTTTTTTTTTTTTTTCATTTATTATTCATTGAAAATAGTTTTTTTTTTTTTTTTTTTTTTTGAGGGGAATGTAGATTTAAATAACTAGCAAACTGGAGTGTGTTTGTGGAGGGCAGGGGTTGAGGGTTCTCAAATACCGTACAGAACTGAAAAGCCATTTTTATCTAGAGCTGAATTGTAGATCCGTCAGCCTAAACTGCTGTACTACTTATTTCATCTAAATCTAAATGAAGATATGAATTTCTACATAAAAATCAATAAAATATTGCTACTATGGATGCACCTCCAAGCACTCACTGAGAATGCCCCATTTTAGACACTCATACTTAAATATCAATCATATCTTTCCTTGAACACATTTATGAAAGATTTACTCACAACATCTAATGTATATCCCATTCCACTTACTCACTACACATGAGAATAACTAGGACCTCACATGCTTCCTAATACCCTTAGCCAGCTTCCAGGGATGATCTTAAGTTCAACCTCTCCTCTCCATGAGCTGCAAAATCTTACTTGTGCCTATAGTGTAAGATCCCCTCATTAACCTGTGTGTGTTTCTATCATGTCTTTTTTCTCCTTCTGATTTTCAAGCTTTGAAGACAACATTTCTTAGTTTGTCCTCTTATACCCAATCCCATGGGCCAGTTATTTTCATGATTGATCATTGTATATTTTCAGCTGTTTCCCCATATCCGTGGAACCCAGGTAACTTATCTGTATATACAGCAATCCGAGTGTGATTCTAACAATCCTGTGTGTGTTCCTTTTTGAAGCAGAGAATAACTTTTTTATTCCTACAAGTTAATGTTCTCTTTAACATTGCTATGATCTGATGTGAGCAGTGTCCCCCTAAAATTTAACTCCACAGTTCTCTAGGCCACGATTGCTTCCAACAAATTCCCATTAATATAATATTGTGCTTCTAAATGTCCACCATAACTTTATCCCAGCCAACACTAAAATAACATCGTCATTTGCCCATTTTGTAATCAGCTACATTCCTTGTTGCTTTTAACCTAGTATTATCAACAAATAACTGAATATCACACTCAACCCCTTCTGCAAGGACACAAGGTTACCCTCTTCACAGATGCACCTATAGTACATTACTTTCTGATACCTCAGTCAGCTACTCTTCATTCCATGTCACAAGTTTATTTTACTCATTCCTTTGAGTTAGTACAACCTCTAGTGTGGAATTCTGCCTTGGCAAAATCTAGAAGTAGTGCTATATCCATTACTCTTATCCAATACTCTGCTCTCACTGTATTGTAGAACATGACTCGATTGCTAAAGCAAAACTACCTTTAACAAAATCATGCTGTCTTCTATGGAGGATCTCACTGTTGTCTGTCCATCTTTGAATCTGATTCCTAACCAGACTTTCTAATATCTTAATGACTGCACTTGAGAAACTAATTATTCTCTGGTCTATTTGTCTTTGTTCATAATCTGATTTCCTTCCTCCCAGTGTCCATTACTCTCCTAGTCTGCTCTTTATAGCAGTCTAGAATCTTATAATTTTCTCACAATATCCTCTTTTATTGTGTCTCTTACTCTAAAATGTTCTTCATTCATTTAACTCCCTTGAAGTTAATTTTCCTAAATTTGGGTATGCAGTTTTATATTAAGAACACTGTGTACATAAATTGTTTCAGTGATATGCTTAGATCAGAAGGCTGAAAATAATAATTTCTAAAGAAATGTGGAAATTATGAAGATCATCTCACTTTTCATTCTTGCCATGCCAGGCAGCACATGGTTGAGAGCAGTGATAAAGTGAATGTTGCTCCAGGGGAGAATAAAAAAAAGGCTGTACTTGGTCAGTACAGCAGTATATAGGGAAGGACCAGGTAGAGAGCAGGCTGTTAATTTTTCTCTCCTAAAAATTTTGAAAATGAAAATACTTCCTCTTCTTATGACATTAATGGTGCAAAAGAAACTATCACTAGTATTTTGTTTCAGATCTGAGGCTTCTGTGGATGGGGAATGTGTTCAACATTTACGTTGAATGTAAATTCCACACAGGAACTGTTTGTTAACAGTTATATTATTGTGTTTACTCTAACTGGTTTTGCATACATAATATTACACTTCATCAGGAGAGGAGTGAAATTAAAATAATAATAATAAAAAAGTAATTAGCGTATGCAATTCATGTTTTATTACAATGGCTAAAAACATTAGAAGAGTATCAAAGATCTGCATGTGTCAGGCTTTTCATGAAAGATAACTAAATCTGATGTGGGTGAACGTATCTTGTTTTTGTTGCATTGATATGGATTTCTTAACATTTCTGATAGATCTTTGAATGATCTCACAAAGATACAGTGCTCACTCTAGAACATAACATTCAGATTATTTTCTAGAGTGAGCAAATTTATTCTTGACATTCATACAGCCTGCCAAATCTCAGGAATTTATAAATAATGAATTTTTTAAGCATAATGTAAGGAACCACATTTTAATTTATTCCTCTGTTTTACTTGCAGAATGTGTTATATTTCATGCTTAACATGGGTATATTAGGCTTTTTTTGATAAAGTGATAAGTAATCAGTGCATTTCACACTGGATGCATCTAATAAAATAATATTACAACAGTATTAAAGTAGTAAAAACAACACAGGATTTACTAATATTGAGAGAGGCTTGAACAATAAAAAGGAAATTACCTTATTTGCAATCCAGACAGGTACCTGAATGAATTGCCATTCCCTTTAATGTCAAGCAAAAAACCTTCTAAGCAGTTGGAAAATACATAAAATATGTTGGAGGTTTAATGAAATATTTACAGCACTGGAAAAGGATTAAAAACTAGTCTAAATGCTTCCAATATCTTATCTGTCACTGAGACCTCTTCGGGGATTACAAATACTCCTGTAACACATGCTCAAATACAACATAATTCTAAGTGAAACATGTAGGAGACTCTCAAGTCCTGTCTAGGTGGTGTACCCTCTATGGGCATTTGTAAGTGGTCTAAGGATGTAAAGTAGGACTTATGATAATTAATGTTTCCCAATTTTTGGGAAATTTTATTCAACCATATTTATTTAAATTTGGTTGATTTCTGAGTGCCACTGCAGATTCTAAAAACAGTCTTTCTTTTTTGAATTTGTGGTGGTTTTCTCAAAGAGATCCTGTGGGTTGTATCCAAAACATGCTCTGCAAGGCCAGATTGACCATAGTCGTGATTGCAGATGAATGATTTCTGTTCTTCTAAATGGATGGTTGCTGATCTACCTGTCTGTCCAAAGTAAGCTTTCTCTCTGTTTTCAGAATCTGCGGCAGCACTCAGAAATCATCCAGATAAATAAGGTTGCATAAAACTTCCCAAAATTTGGGAAATATTAATTATCAGAGATCCCACCAGTTTGTTTTATTTCATATTGTGTTATATTTGAGTGTGTGTTACAAGAGTTATGTGTAATCCCTGAAGATGTCTTGGTGACTGAGATGAAATATTGGATGTATTAAAATTAATTTTTAATCCTTTTTTTTTGTGTTGTAAATATTCCATTAAGCCTCAACACACAGATACCATAAAATGTTGTGAAATAACCCATAAGCTAATAAAAATAACATATTACTTTCAAAGTATATGTTCTGGGAAAATTCTGTGTTGACTTTGAACATAAAAAAATACATCTACCATTATGGATTTTATTTGGAAAAGGAAAAAAATAATAATGTTATTAGTACAAACATAGAGTATATATTCAAAATACATAATCTTTAATATATCACATATTTTGGTATTTGTTGATTAATTTCCATTATCTTTTTTTTTTCTCTTTTTTTTTTAATATATATATATACACACACATAAGGGTATGGATTTGTAGATTTCGAATCTCCTGTAGCAGCCGAAACAGCAGTCAAAGCTCTGCAAGCTCAAGGAGTGCAAGCTCAAATGGCAAAAGTGAGTTGCTTTAAAAAAAAAAAAAAAAAAGGATTATTAAAATAATTTGGCAATTTGTGTCACGTGGTCATATATTACAGATACTATTAAAATTATTATTTTTGTTGTTGTTTATTTGATTTTTAAATGTTAATCCTCACATGTTAGTGGCCATGAAACCTATAACACAGCAGTTCATGTAAGGTCAAGTGATTTAGAGAAAAGAAGAAATACATTAACATGTTTCTTGTGAAAAGCTTTGTGTCATATTCATTAAGTGGGGGGGAGTGATTTGGGAAAAGTCATTCCAGAGAAGAGTGGTAAATGGAATGAAAGAATGAGGAATTGATCAAATGACTTTTGAAATGAACCACATATGGATGTTGAAAGTTTTTCCACTTGGTTATACTATAAATTAAGGTTGTTTTAAAGAATTACAGATAAATTAAAAAAATACTATAAATTTAAGATGCAATTTCTTGGCTTCTTTAAGTTATAGTATAACCAATTGGAAAAATTTTCAAACTCTATCTCTAATCCAAAGTATTTTAGTAATAAGGTGTGACACCTTTTGGTTACTTGTATATGGAAATATGACTTCTGCATTACTTCAACCTTGGTATCACTTCTGGAGCTGACTCTCACTAATGAGACCTCAATAAAGGTCAAAACTAGTATGCATAGTGACCCTTTCCATAATGATGCATAGCATCATACATATCTGTAAATTATTATTACGTGACACCTCCAGGGAGTCCAACGACTCGTCGAGGGAGGGGTGTCTACTCTACAACTCTCCGTCTCCACCACCACAACAAACTGCAACTATCATCATCTACACCGACACCATCTACCGCCCACCACCACCACTAGTATTTTCACAGACAATAAGAAACATCCATGCCCATGGTGGGATCCGAACCCACAACTTTTGGCTGGAGAGTTGACATTGCTAACCAGGCCGGCAAAGATATGTGCTTTGCATTATGAGATACTAAGGCAAGTGAAGTGAAGCCATTGGCCTCTATATACAAGTTGTCCAGTCATGAAGTTACTTCATGCACAAACTTTGTTTGCTTACACTTGGATAAAGGGTTAAACCAAGAATATATAATTTCTTGGCATATTTAATTTTCACATATGGCGATGTCGGCACTGTTGTCTTACATCATTAGTCGAAAGCAGAAATATGGTAGTATCAAACACCCATGAAACTGCCTGCAACAAGGCATAATTCAGAAACAGAAAACTGAGAAAGTTTCTGAAAGGAGTCATTGAAGCAAAATCGTCTTTTAACCCTTTGATCATTACAAATTCGCTGAGCACGTTCGTTGGTATCGTTTCTTTAGCATTACTAACAACCTGTTTGCCTTTCCATAATTCATTGGTAGCGTTACTAACACTCTGAGCACGTTTCCATAAACTTTTTCATTTTATAATCATAACTATGCTAGATGCATTTATGATTGTTTCCTTGCTTACACGTAGATGCTGATAGTTCTCGATGAGAAAAGAAATTTGTTTACTTTGCTAGAAGTGAATGTATGTTGAAGGATGCATGTGGTTTAAAAAATTACATTGGATTTGCAAAAGTGGAAGACATCTGCCACATTATTTGCAAGAGATTCTGATAATGAATCAGATGAAGAATATGTTGATTAATTCTTTTTAGATGTAAGTGATGACAGCGATGTTGATATCTCATTGGAGAGTTCTGATAGTAATGAAGACAGTTGTGGTTTACCCAGGCTATGAGATGGTGCCATATGCCAGCTGGATTGGGATGTTTACTTTGTCCTTACTTTCCTTTTAGGGAATGCCTGTTATTTTTCACGATATCTCCGTAAGTAATTGCTTATTGGAACTGTCTGAATTTTATTTTGATGAAGGTATATCGAACATTTTAGTTGAGGAAATGCACAACACAGCTATGCAGTTCACCACCACTACAATCCTCAAAAGTTTTTCTCATTGTTTACGTGGAATCACACAGATATAGTGAACTTAAGGTGTTTTTAGCATTATTACTGGTTCAAGGCATAGTTCAGAAATCAAAGTAAAATGGTATTGGTCTAACAAAAAAGATTATTGTGACACCATTTTTTTCAGAAGTGATGTCTGAATGTAGGTATTTGTTGATAATGAATTATTTACACTTTGCCGACAAGGATTTTGATTATCCCAATCCAAAACTTTTTTTTTTTTTACTCTGAAAAGAAGTTCTAGAAAGTTTATACCAAAACAAGATACAGGGTGTTCGGGATAAATTTGACATATTTATAATTAATTATATTTTTCCGTAAGTTACATGTATTAACACACACTTCTCTTCATTTAAAAGTTTGGACCCTTCTTCATTCATATACAAGATGTCAGAAAGGATGGATAGCTGGAACCTACCTGAATCATGGAAGAGAATAACTTGTATCATGATGATTCGTGCCCGCCATCAAAATAAGGATATTACGACTGCTGCCCAATGCTCCCTGAATACAGTAAAAACAATCAGGCATGAACTAGAGACTTGCAATGGTGACTACGAGGATGTAGCAAGAAGAAAGATCCCTAGCAGACGATCTGATTGCGTTCGTACAGCAGAATTCCTCGCAAATCTGCAGGAACAGGTGTTGAAGAACCCTGGCATTGGAATTCGGGCTTTGTTCGTGGAGTTGCTAACTGTAGTCAAGCCCTGGATAACAAGGGTAGCCAATGGTAGGCCGTATGTATGGCAGCAGGATTCGGCCCCTTGCCACACCTCTGGGAAAAGTCAAAAATGGTTGTCTGAAAATTTCTACGACTTCACCAGTCCAAATGTTTGGCCTCCAAACTCCCCAGACCTTAACCCCATGTATTATTTTGTATGGGGCGCAGTTGAAAAAGACACCAATCGCACTTCCAGTAATACAAAAGCCCAGTTAATGGATAAAATTAAAACAGTTTTTGCGGCCCTTCCCAGGGAGACTGTAGCATCAGCTTGTTCGAGGTTCCGAAGCAGAATTGAAGCTGTGATCGATGCTAATGGTGGTTATTTTGAGTAAATCTTGTTGATAGTATTGTAATTAACTCTGCCTGTAATGTTTTTTTGTCAATTCATTAAATTTAATAGATACAAAGAAGATTTTCTTTTTCCTTACGAAACTGTCAAATTTATCCCGAACACCCTGTATTTGTGTTGATGAAAGCCTTATTTTATATAAGGGCTGACTTGGTTGGAAACAGTACCTACTACTGAAGCGCTCTCATTTTGGTTTGAAGTGCTTTTAACTTTGTGAATCAAGTGGCGGCCATGTATCTGAACTGATAATTTGTACACGTAAAGGCATTCAGGTATGCAGTTTACTGCCTAATGCTCCCTATGGTATAAGAATTGTTGTTACCTTAGCATCTTCACTGTTGAATAAGGAGTACTGCATTACCTTAGATAATTATTTCAACTGTCCCAAGCTCACAGACTTCTTAGTCACCAAGAAAACTGATGTTTATGGGACTGCTAAGATAACATGAAAAAAAATGCCTGAAGACCTCAAGTTGAAGAAAGGAGGAACCTTGTATCATTCAGTGCAGGAAGTTTGTTGCCTTGAAATGGAAAAATGACAAGAAAGAAGTCACTATTGTGAGCACCATCCATGGGAGCAAAATGGAGGATGTAAAGACAAGGAAAAGAATAGTGAAAAAACAGTGTAGTATTACAGTATGACAACACAATGGCAGGTGTTGAGTTTTTATCCTGCTACCCAGAAAACACAGACACTGTGTAAAAAATATTCAGATACCTTTTATGTATCTCTGTTGAAGAAAAGCATTGTACACAGAGATATGTAAAAGGTTTCTGAATATTTTTACATGGCATCTCTATGTCTTCTGAGTAGCAGGATAATACCAAAGCATTTGGCCTAAAAGCTACGTGATCAAGTTAGGTGGTAAGCTTGATCAGGTAGCTTTTAGGCTGGATCTCAGACAAGATCATTGAAACCTACCACACTCCAAGGGCTAACAAGAAAGGTGGAAATCAGCTAAAGGAGCGAACCCAATTGGACTGATTGGAAGGTACCTATCAGTATATATCCCTACTGCAATGCAAGCAGTAGAGGATATATATATGAGCCAAGAAGAAAATGTGCTATTTGTTCACAAGATCAGTTTTAGTAAAGAAGGGTTGCAAAGAAATGTGTATATCATGCCTGATTGCCAGATAGGGCTGTGTGCTTCATCATGCTTCAAAATCTACTGTACTATTTGAAATTTCAGAAGAAATGTAACTGTATGTAGATTATTATAGTTATTGTTGCATGTATAAAAATCATTTATTAGCTAAATATCGTTTTTTTTTAGAAAATCATTAACAGTTTTTGTATAAAAATTATAAATAATTACTTTTTATATCTAGTTAATCACATCGTCTTGCAATTTTGGGGAAAAAAAAAAAAGGTTGGGGTTAATTACCCAAAACTGGAACCTCTCGGCGAAAGGTTAAACAAATTGTCTTCTGTATACAATCAGGAATTTTAAGGGAGTTTTTGAGTGCACCATCCCCCACTGTGATAACATACATTCTAAGTTTATTCAGATTTGGGATTTATGAGTGTTAAGAGTTCGGCAGGAAAGAATTAATGTTTTGAATGAAAAATGGCAGGGTTTTTTCTAGGCTGAGAAGGCTGTGGATGTGATATATTTATGCTAAGATATAAGCTAGGTGTGAAAATCAATCCAGGAAGAGAAATCTTGACCAGAGATTGTAATATTATCAAAAGAAAGGGAATGAGATAGAATCTTTCTTCTAGTTATTATGACAGGAATATGCTTTGATAGTATTGAATTTCACTAGACTATTCTTGGCATTTATACTATTTGAGTACTACAAGGTATCTTGAAATCTAATGAAATGAATGAGAGAGGAGGCTGTCAATCCAATCACAAATAGTAGAAGGAAGAACATAAGATGGTAGTTTGGCAAGAAGGTCTTTTTTTTGTGACAGTGTCAGATTCTACGGAAATATCAGTGACCATGAGTTTCTCCACATATTTCTCTGTCCTATGTCTAGAAAGTAAGGTTAGTGAGGATGTATAGTGTAGAACAAGAATGGCTAATTCCATATTAGTAATAATTAGAGTAACTGATTTCTCTGCATATAGTGAAGAATTTGGTTGTTGATGATAATGATCACTTTTAAGAGTACTGAAGTGTGAGGGAAGTGCGAAAATAAGTTATATTTTCAATATTATTATTATTAGTATTATTTAATTTATTTATTTTATTATTATTATTATTATTTTATTTTTATTTTTGTGTGTGCGTGTGGGGGGATGACTGGATAAAGTCTTAGTTCCATTCTTTTAGGCAGTTGCCAGGTAAGTTTGGTAACTTATATATAGGCAATAAAAGATGGATGTTAAATATTGAAGCTTTAAACAAAACCAGAGTGATACCATCTGGACAAAGACTTGTTATTTAGAGCTTTTTCTGATGTCCTAATGAAAGATCAGATGAAACATGTTTGTTAGCAGTTTGCAGTATATGAGTACAAGGTGATTCGCCTTGATTGTGTATACAATAATCTAAGGAAAAAGCTGATACCAAGAGGTTGTCCTTATCTTTAGGTGATGTCATCATGGCCTTATCAAGATGTGTGTGAGAAATGGAAACAGGGAAAGGCAGTGAAAGTTAGGGAAGCTTGACTGCAATATGAGCAAAAGGCAGGCTTTTTGCATTTGACTTTATTTAGTCTGTAGGTATGCTCTGTGGGAAGCTATTTTTTTGTCTTTTATTTGAACCATTAAATATATGCTGTACTTTTATTGTGGACTGCAAAGCACATTTTTTAGAGAACTAGGGCCTTGGATAGAGATTAAGAGTTTCCAGTGAAATGAAGGTTCTCATTCCAGTAAGGATCATTTAAGTTATTTGGTCAGGGCAGATATTTGGATTAGGATCACAGAGATAGTAATCAAGCTATGGTATAGAAATCCTGTGAATCATCCTATTTGGCTCAGCTTTAGTGCTGTAGGGGATGATGCTGAGATTGGTTGGGAAGGGATTGATCTTTAGAAAAGGAAACTTGGAAAAGATTGTGGTTGAAATTATCTTGAGGAAAAGCAGACATTGGCAACAATGTATTCAGAGGAATAGCTGGTTGACAAAAGGCCCACAATATTGGAAAAATAGATCACATGGTATTCCTGTATAGGTTAAAAGTTTGTGTTAAATTATGACTGATAGAAAATATTCAGCTTCCTTTCTTGCTTGATCTGTGAAAATTAGGATCACAGAAATAGTAATTCTAGATATGACCGTGGAACTGTAGAATTGCTTTGGTGATTTGTTGAACTTTGATGGAGTAGAGCTTTTCTCTAGGATTATTGTCAATTTTCTGTATAGCTGGACAAGAATAGATATGGGCAGGTGTTAGTTCAACTCCTGGACAGTTCTTGCATGCTTCATAGCTCCTACTACCGTTTGCCTGAATATTCATGCCTTTAAAATGTTTCATCCTTAGTCTGGTGATGACTGTGGTTCTTTCACTATCTTCATTGATTTCACTGATTTCATTCTTCTTGTTTGTGTTTTACCAATTTTATTTTGGCAACAGATTTAGCATCAGTTAGTGATATTGGGTGTAATTTTTGAGGTAAATGTCTTGCTTCTTTGGCTAGACTGTCTGTTCTTTCATTGCCTTCAATATTTACATGGGCTGGTATCCATTGCAGTATACAGTTCTTATTTTTCAAATTTAATGTTAGTTGTTCATGAATTTCCTGTGTGAATTTTGTTTTTCCATTTTTTAATCCTTCAAGTGCAGATTTAGAGTCACTGTAAATGGTTATTCTTCTGTAATGTTTATTACTGGATTAGAGATGTCTTCAAAATTTGAAGCTATTTTGCCAGCTGTGGTTTTGATCTGCATTTCCTTGTCTCCAGGTAGAGTTAGAAAAATCCCTGAACCTCCTTGGTTGAGTGCTTCATCAGATGATCCATCAGTGTAGGCAATGACATCGTTTAGATTATGTGGTGTATAGTGTCAAGTCGTTTTCTTTTATTTTCATGCTGTGAATCCTTTTTTTTTTTTTTGAACGTAGTTCTGGGAGATTTAAGTTAATCATTGTGTTATTTGGTAGTTTAGTGGAAAAGAATGGCTCTTTGCTTATTTCAACGGACAGGTGCGCTAAGTCTATCTGTTTTCTAATTTTATGATCATATTGTAATAAATGATCTCTTTAGTCTAGATTTTCTGGTCCAGGCATCGAAAGAAGCCGTGAGTGAGATGTGATTCTGTTAATGAACTTAACTGTGGAGAGTTTTCTTCTGTCTTCTAGTATGTGAAGCCCACACTCTTGTTGAGCTTTTAAATTATTTGAGGATGAGACTGCACCTATAATAATTTTTACTGTTCTTGATTGTACTCTGTCAAGTTTTTCTTTTGAGCTAGTAGAAGCTGGAGCCGAGATTGATGAGGCATATTCCATAGTGGGTTGTATGAGTGCAGTTTATGTAGTTTTGAGTGTCTTGCACCCCACTTTGTTCCACAAAGCCTATTGATGATATTAAGCTTTTTAAGAGCTTTATTAGATAGATTTGTGATATGGGTTGTAAATCTTAGTTCAGTATTTAGGGTTAGGCCTAAGTATTTTGGAGACACTTTTTCCTATTTTGGTAATATATATTTTGATTTTTGGGTTGAAATTGTTTATTTTTTCTGTCAGTGGAGAAGATGCTCAGTTTTCTTTTTCTCTGGATTTATCTGTAATTTAAGTTCCTTTGTCCATCTTTCTAAGTCTCGTATTGTGAATTATTTAGACTTTTTCAGACTGATGAGGATTACTACTTTTGTGCTAGATTGCTATATCATCTGCATAGCATTCTATTTTTGTGTCATTTATTATGTCAGGATGCATATTGTTCATATAGATAGCAGTCCTATGTCAGAGAGTTACATTCTTCATAACTGAACTCTCGGTAGGTCTAGCCATGGCAACGGCTATGCTTAAGGTTTATTCTGATAAATTTTCTGATAAAATTCCAAACATTTATGTTTCATTTATTTTGTTTGCTAATGGATATGAGTATTGAGAAATAGGAGTGGGCTTAAAACAGAACCTTGTGCGACTCCATCCCAAGTTCGATGCATGTTGGAATAAATTCCATTAACTTTTACATTTATTTTTCTTCCTTTCATGAATTCAGAAATCCAATTAATGCATTCCCCCTTATTCCCATATCATATGCAATTTTTATTAATTTTTGTCTCCAAATGTGATCAAAGGCAGCTGTGAGATCCAAGAATATTGCTGTTGTCTTCTTTGGTGGTTTTTCTTGAAAGCTATCTATGACTGATTGGCAAAGTTAAAATAATTGATCTTCTGTACTGTGTTGATACCTGTATGCAGTTTGGTAGAAGCTGACCTTGTTATTTTCTAAGAGCCATAAGTCTGGTATTTCATACCATAAGACTTATGGTATGAAATTTTCATGTCATAAGTCTGGTATGTATTATTCTTTTGTTTAGTTTGCAGAGAGTGCTAGTCCGAGCTATTTGTCTGTAGCTTTTACAGTCATTAGGGTTTTTGTTAGGTTTTAGTAAAGGTATAATGACTGATGTTTACCAGATTTTTGGTAGTTTACCTTTATTCCAGGAAATGTTAAATATCTTCAGAAGGCAGTTTTTGGCTATTTTTAAAATGTTTTTAATCATGTCTAAAGATGAGATCAATTCCTTGGGTGATTTGTCAGGGTCAATTTGACTACTTGCTGTTTCTAGTTCTGTCATTGTGAGGTCCTGAGTAAAGATGCCTTCAGAAGGATAGGTTCTGAATTGTATTAGCAGATGTTTTGCAATTTTCCTGCACGTTTCGTCTTTTTTGTTGTATTGCAGTTTGCTTAATTTAGAGTAGGCATGTCAAACTCATTTACCTCCAAGGGCCAAATTAAGAATTATACATCAAACCGCAGGCCACAACAGAAAAAAAATCTCGAAATAAGGAGGAAACAGATTTTTTAATATTAACATTAGAGTACATAAGTACAAAATACAACCATGTTACAAAAATACATATAAAATATAAAGTTTACATATTTAAATAAAATTATACATATAATTTTTTTGAAGAAACTTGACAAAGTTTTCGATTAATGAAAACTTTGTCAAGTTTCTTCAAATCTTCAATTCTTCAATCTTCAAAATTTGGTTGAATTTGTTGGGCTGTAGTTATTTTCAATCTTGATCTTTCTGCAGTTTTATTATTCTTTAAAGATGAAAATAGTTGTTCGCATAAATATGTGGTACCGAACATAGATAAAATATGCCTAATTGCACATAGCACATTGGGGTATCGATCCACTGATAAATAATTATAGAACTTTGGAATTCCAACATCCATATATTTTTGTTTCAATATGGAATCACACTGAATTTCGATTAATTCCAACTGTAAATTGTCATCAACAGTTTCGACATCAATCGATAGAGGAGAAGCAAATAGGTGAAACTGATATTCATATTTCTTAAAATCTAAAAATCTTCTTTCGAATTCATTTTCTAATAACTTAATTTGATTGGCATATTCTGAAAATTTCAATTTCTGTGATTTTTGTAATAATGATTGACAACATTCAAAATGGGATAAATTTTCTTTTTGAATTTTATTTTGCCAAAGTAATAATTTCTGTTTAAAAATGTTAATATTGTCAAATAACATGGTAACTACTTGATGTTGGCCTTGTAGCTTAAGATTAAGGTGACTTGTAATGTCAACTGAAAAAAAGCTAGGTCCTTCATCCATTGATAATTTTTTAATATTTCACATTCATAATTTTTCGATTCTAAACAAATGGTAATTTCGTCCAGCAATTCGAAGACTTTCTTTAAAACTTTGACTGGAAAGCCATCTAATTTTTGTATAATAAGGCAGATCACTGTATTCACTTTCTTCTAGAAAGTTACTAAATTGCCGATGATTAAGCTCACTTGCACAACTATAATTTACAATTTTACTGACATTTTTTAGGACATGTCCAATATTTAAAACTTTGGAGCATAGTGATGAATAATGCAATGAAAATTTTGAAAATTATTATTACCTTGTTCTTTGCATTTTTCTTTTAAATTTGTAACAACTCCTTTTACAACACTAGTCATGGCAGGAGCACCATCAGTTGTAAGACAAAGTAGCATTTTATTTTAACAATAAATTGTTTTCATTCAAAACTTCCATAAGGGTGTCAAAAATATCAACTCCAGTGGTTGTATCATGCATAGGAATAATTTCTAGAAGTTTTTCACTTACTTTTAAGTTCATATCACATCCACGAATAAAAACAGCCAGATAAAGTTAGCCAGACAAATATTTCGAGATAAACTTATAGTTTTAAATTTCTTTAATTGATCAGAACACAACATTTCAACTGGTTTAATAATACGTTCGCGAATAAATTCCCCTTCAATGAATGGTTTCGACTTACTTGCAATTAAATGTGATAACAAATAATTGGTGTTTACCGTAGCCCTATTATCTTCAATAGGTTTGGTAAATACACTTTGTTGATTTTGAAGTGTCAACTTTAATTCTGACAATTTATCTTCACGAAGTTACGCAACATAGTTGTCATATCAGTACACAATAAATAACGGAAAAAATTCACGTAGAAAGATTATTTATTAGTATTAGTATTTTCGCCTGTGTGTCACAGGCATCTTCAGTACATTAAGCTCAAAATTAAACACTAACTGAGAATTCCAAAAAGCGCCACCTAAGTAGCTGGTGTAAGATAACTAAAAAGGTCAATAACTTTCCTAAAAAAAAAAAAAAAAAAATTAATACAATAAAAAGTTAGGAAAGATTAGCTGATTTGTAAAGTACTATCTCCATAAAGGGGATAGACGTAAGTCGTCGGATCTGTTTAAATTAGGAGAATGAAGTAGAGTTTCACATGTTTCTTTATACAGGCGTTCCATGAGAAACTGACTTTTGTGAAGAACTCTTGTCTTTCTCCAATGAACTCTGTGTCTAGTGAAGATGGCTTGTTCAGAAAGTCCAGACTTTTCAGGTTTAAAGTATTCAATATAAGATTGGTGTTCTTCTAGCCGAATAGAGGCAGATCTTCCCGTTTGTCCGAAATAAAATAATCCACAAGAGCACGGAATCTGGTAGACACCTGGATGATTAAGATGTGGAAGCTTGTCCTTAGGAGAAGTGAGAAAGGTGGAGATTTTTCTAAACGGTCGAAAGGCAACAAAAATATTCAGTGGTTTTAAAACTTTTGCTATACGTTCACTGATGCCTTGTACATAAGGGATAGTAATGCGAGTTATTTCCCCTGTGTTTGAAGAGGAAGACATATTAAAACTACTCAAAGTTCTTTCAATGAAGCAATTCTTATAACCATTAGATAGAAAGGAAGAAGTTATGTATTGTAGTTCTTTCTGTAAAAGATCGTCTGTGGAACAAAAGGAGTGGGCCCGATGAACCAGTGTTTTAATAGTTCCTGCCTTTTGACTGGGATGGTGATGAGATTCCGCATGGATATAATGGCCTATATGAGTCTTCTTTCTATAAACTGAGAAATGTAGGTTACCATCTGGTTGGCGAAGAATTAGCAGATTATACTAATAAATAATCCTTCTACGTGAGTTTTTTCCGTTATTTATTGTGTACCGATATGTCCACTCATGGTTTACCTCTTTTAAAACTTATAGTTGTCATAGTTTTCTTTATGATTTGTATCGTAATGCCTTTTAATATTATATTCTCTGCTAACTGCAATAGAGTTTCTACATCAGGCATAATTTTTTTTCCTTGAATACAAAAATATTGTAACTTTCATTTTTCTTGAAAACTACGATGTTCTTCTTCAATCAATCCTTTTTTACTTATACTGGTTGAAGGTTTCAACATTATTTTTATCAAGTAGTAAGAAAACATTACACTTTCTTACTACTTGAAAATTGCTAACAGCTAGCCTCTGATTGCTGTGGTCAGCAGATGGAGCTGCATACGTAGACTTGCTTGTTAAAATTTGATATTTATGCAGTGGTGTAACAAGATTTTTTGAAATGACAAATAGAACATTATTCCTTTAGAAATTGCAGAGTAGTTTGGCATATAAAATAATCTTAAGTGGAAATGTTAATTTTTTTAAATATGTTTATTTAATTCGGTTTTTTCAAAAGTTAAATATTGGTTACAAAGTTTTTTGGCGGTCCGCGTGTTTTGACATGCCTGCTTTAGAGTAATGTTTGGCTAGTAGATTTGCCATCTGTTTGTTTGTTGCTGCTGTATTAATTCCTGAGGAGATTGTGTTCGATGAATGATCATTATCCGGAAGTGTTTTGTTATTTAATAATCTGATGATATTCCAGTGTTGTGAGTCTTTTCTTGGATCTAGTCTATTGCTGAATTCTTTCCACTTTTTTTGTTTGCAGTTAGAAATTTCATCTTCTATGTTTTGAGTTAATTCTATTAACTTCGTTCTGTTGTCTTCTGTATTGTTTTGTTTTAACTGTTTGTTGATATTATCTCTTTCAGTGATCATAGCATTGATATATGATCATTCCAAAATGGAACTCAATTATTTTTCCTGAGTCCTCTGGAAATTGATTTTTTTTCTTTTTTTCTGCTCTCTGTATGTTGTTAGTTAATAATAGGTCTATGATCACTGATGGCATTCTTTAGTATTTTCCACTGGGTAAGACTCGCAGTGTCATAATCTACTGCTGTGATGTCTAATGCTGAGTCTGTGCCTGTTGTTTTTGACAGGTATGTATTTTGCTTGTTGTTTATGATCTTAAGATTTAGATCATCAGTTATGTCTTGTATTTGTGCTCCTTTCCAATCTAGTTGTGTGGAGCCCGAAGTTGGGCTTTTGGCATTTAGATCTCCTAAAAGGATCTTTTTATCTCACATTGTTTGACTTAGTTGCTTAATTAGTTCTGTATTGATATCTGTATTATTATTATTATTATTACATGAACCTCCAGGGAGTCCAATGACTCATCAAGGAGAGCACTCCACAACTCTCAGTCTCCATCACTCTATCCACCATCTACAACGAACCGCAACTACTTTCATCATCTACACCAACGCTATCTACCTCCGACCACCACCACTAGTATTTTCAAAGACAATCGCAAACATCCATGCCAATGGCAGGATTCGAACCCACAACGTTTGGCTGGAGAGCGGATATGCTAACCACTCGGCCAACCAGGACGGAAATCTGGGTGATATGCATTGACTATTGTAATAATGCGTTTTGGCAGAAATATCTTGACTGCTTGAATGTCTGTGTTACTATATATTGCTGTTTGTAGTCAATACAATTTCTCTATATTTAATGTGTTTGGTCCGTAAGAGTATAGCTAGACCCCTGCCAGAACGATCTGGTCTGTCTTTCCTTAATGTTGAAAATAGAGCCTTTGATTTGAAGCTTCAGATTTTGATTTAGTTTCTTTTCTTGTAAGCATGCAATGTGGATGTTATTTTTGTATAAAATGTTCTTAAATTCTTCCTTTTTTTTTTTGAGCATTTGTTTCACTCTTATGGAAGATATCTTGCATGATATAATTTGGGTGAAATAAATAGAGGATGTCATTTGGGTTCAGTGAGAAATAGCATATTGTGTTTTGATGTCTATATGTGGTGTACATGAGTGTTTCTATTAATGTCCAGGCTGTTGTGAAATGAATGTGGATGTGCTTTTGTTGTATGAAATTTGATGTCATTTTGTGTAATTTTTTGTTGCTGTACAGGTAGTCGTCGGCTTAAGATGATTCACATGTAATGGCCAAAAATTATTATTATTAAAAATTCTCTAATTTAACTCTTAGAACAAATTGGTGAAGAAATTGTTGAAATTGCAAGAAATCTGGATCTAGAAATCAATATTACCGATATAGAAGAATTAGCAGATCACGAAAAAGATGAACTGACTAATCAAGACTTGATTTTCCAAAAGGAAAGAGTTGTAGAAGAAGAAAGGAATAATGAGGAAGATGAAGAAGAGAAATCGTTAAAAAATTATTAAAAGTAAAAGGATTAACTGAAGTATTTTCTAAACTAAATCAAGGACTTCAGCTACTCAAAAATATGGATCAAGACACTGATCGCTTCACCAAAGTCGAAAAGCAAATTCGAGAAGCAGTCAGATGTTATCGTGAAATATATGAAAAAAAAAAGGGGGGGGGGGAAACCCAACAAACAACATTAACCAATTTTCTGATTAAAAAAGCTACTCCCTATCACGAGAAATAACCATATCTTCCAAATGAGTGACAGTTACTCACCTGTTTGTAGTCCATACAATTTGTAGTCAATACCTGTTTGTAGTCAATACTACTGAAATTAAAGACTTGGTTAATAAGTTTTTTTGTTTATGTTAACCAATATTTAAAGAAATTTCAAATTAAAGTAAGTGCACCATTTTTGTTATGTGTTTATGTATTTTTTCCTTTCTTAATTTTGTATTTATATGCATATGTGCTAATAAATAATTTATTAATGTTTATGTAAGTTTATACATTTTTAACCATTTTAAGTTAAATAGAAACCTAATTTATGAAAATATTATAACAGAAATCAAACAAATCAAGAATTAAAAAAGTCCTCCACTTAGGTCAAAATCGACTTACGACGGAAACGTTGGAACAGAACTCCGTCGTAAGTCGAGGATTACCTGTATATTTTTTTTTTGTTTTGTGGAAGATGTTTTATAACATTGACACTAGTATTTATTTTATTATCTTTCATAGTTGAGTTAGTGCTGGAAAGTTATACAGAAGGGGCATGTTGCGTAGGTGAAGGACTTAGGCGCATACTTTCCACATAGTGAGGGTCCAGACCCAATCCAAGTATGTCTCTTTGACAATGTCCCCTGCATGCTATACTAAGATTCCCTTCAGGTATAACCTAGCAGGGTAAGAAGCAGCAGCAGAATTAACATTTTACTGCTATATCTTTAAATGAGAAGATGCCATCTCCTAGTTTCTTAATAAGAGTGTTGAGCATCCCCCAACAAGGCCTGTATGAAGACACAACATGGCAGTAGCCACATCATGCCTCGACACACAGTGCAGTGGACTTTGACCATGTGATGAAAATTATCTGCCACTTAGAGATCTAGTTGTCATTTTCTCCAAATAGGAATGATAAGCTTATAAGGTAGGCAGTCCCTAATTATGTAAATTCGACTTGTGCAAATTCAGGCTTACTCAAATTATCCTGAGAGGACTGTTAATCAAATTCAAGTTATAAAAATTTTGCATACCGTTTACATACCATTAACATTCTTGAACATGATAATTTCATAAGGTAATTCTTTTTCTATGACAAATTTCTGGATAACTCTGGTAAAGACATTTTTGACGTCGATATGAAGCTGACAAAACAATTGGAAGATGGATCCTAATGTCTCATGTTCTTAAAAATCCAAGTGGTGCTTTTAGCCTTTTATTAAGAAACTTAAATGAAAAGAAGAAATAAGCCACACACTTTTTTTTTTCTGTTTTTTCATACTATTTATACTTTATTTATATTATTTTGCATTGATAATTGCATACTGAAATCAAATTTGTGTGCTCATTCTGCGAATAAAACTAACAGAAATAATCTTTGCTAATGCACTACTGCATACATGTAAACACTCGAGCAATAGGTTGTAATTAACTGATGAGGAGGATTAAATGCAATTTATATAAAATTCGAGTTGTGTAAAGTTTGTGGAACTTCTTTCTTTTAGTGTTGCATGGTGATCAGCATTCATTTTAGAAATTATGGACTTTACAACCATGTTATAAATTGCGTATCCACAGCGTCCCATGCAAGGAACAGCATAGGTTTACTAAAGGAAGGTCATGTTTTAGCAATTTGCTCATATTTTATAACAATGTTATGGCCGAGTTGGATAAAGGAAATGGATACACTATGATAATGTTGGATTTTTCTAAGGCATTTGATAGGATACCACACGATAAGTTGTTGCGTAAACTGGAGAATATGGGATTGGAACATAATCTATTGACTTGGATCAGGGGGTGGTTAACAGACAGATATCAAAAAGTGGTATACAGTGGGTGTGAATCTACCAGATTTAAGGTAACCAGTGGTGTACCTCAGGGTTCAGTCCTTGGACCATTATTGTTCAATCTATACATTAATGACTTCAAACAGGGTCTATCATCAGATTTGCAATTGTTTGCAGATGATGCAAAGATAGGCAGGGCAATCAGGGATGCTACTGATATTCAGCAATTACAAAATGATTTGAATAGACTGGAAATCTGTGCAAACGAAAATGGCTGTCCGTTTAATGTTAGTAAGTGTAAAGTTATGCACTTTGACGTGATTAGAGATCCAGTGGCATATTATATTAGCGGGGTTATGTTACAAGAAACTGAAGAGGCAAGGGATCTTGGTGTATAGATGGATAAGAATTTAAAGTGCAAAGGTCACATAGCAAAAGTTGCAAATACAACTCAGAAGATAATTTCTATGCTGAAGCGAACCTTGACACGTAAGGATAAGGAAGTAATTTTTCCTCTTTATAAGGTTTTGATAAGGCCACTCTTGGATTATTGTGCGCAGATTTGGTCTCCCGGGGGGATTTCAAGGGGATAGAGAAGCTGTGGAAAGGGTGCAAAGAAGAGTTACAAAGATTATATCCGGATTATGGGATTTGGATTATGAGGACAGATTGCGAGTATGTGGATTACAGACTCTGGTTAACAGGAGAAAGAGGGGTGATGTGATAGAAGTCTATAAACTTTCGAATGGTTATGCCACATGTTATAGCATTTCAAATGATGAAATTTTTCTTTATATGGAAGGCAAGGAGAGAACACGGGAGGAATCCATGGAAGTTAAGGTTGTTGTCAGTCAAGAAAGAGGTAAGAGCTAGGTTTTTCTCCCAGAGAGCAGTGAATGAGTGGAATAATTTGCCCTTAGGGGTAGTGAGTGCATCTAGTGTAAATGAATTTAAGGGAAGGTATGATAGCTGGGTTTGGTAATTTACAGCCTCCCTCAATGAATCCTTGACTCCCTGGAGGTCTCAGATAATAATAATAAATAACTATTTTAATTTCCCGACGTTTCGTCTTCATATTAAGATCATCATCTGTAGCATATACAGGACAAGCTGAGTTACATTACATATGGTAAGCTCGAGAAACAATGATTTGATCACAGGTTATTCTACTGGCATGACCTCTAGTGGGGGAAGGGAATTACAAATTAATTATTTAGAAACTACATCAAGCTAAATTTTATTTATGATAACATGAGCAAACATACTTTCTTATAGATAGTTTCATATATAAGAAAGAAGAACTATCTATAAGAAAGAGTTTGCTCATGTTATCATAAATAAAATTTAGCTTGATGTAGTTTCTAAATAATTAGTTTGTAATTTTTTTTTCCCCACTAGAGGTCATGCCAGTCGAATAACCTGTGATCAAATCATTGTTTCTCTAGCTTACTTAATGTAATGTAACTCAGCTTGTCCTGTATATTTGTATATGCTCCAGATGATGATCTTAATATGAAGATTGAAATGTTGGGAAATTAAAATAGTTATTTATAACACGGTTGTAGAGTCCATAATTTCTAAAATGAATGTTTGTGGAACTTAACTCTTAGGCATGCTGGGAACTGTCTGCACTTAACTCCTCAGAGCCATGGTTGTTGACACAGTCTGCATTAATGGTCCACATAATTGTAGGCATGGTGCCATTTGGAGTGTATTGGAAATTTATAATACTGAATTGCACTGCATTCATTGCTGATTTGAACTAGATTTATTGGTAAATCCCACAAGATTAGAATTTTTGTTGCTACAGTAAAGGCAATATTCAGTTGAATATAACTTTGGCATCTTTTGCTTGATATAATTCTTGGTAAAAATCTGTATTCTCATGTGGTGGGTACTCATTTTTTTTTTAATGTTCATGCTCATTTCATTTGTCACATGCTCTGAATTAAAAGATTGCTTTCACAATTTTTTGAATTTATTTTTATCCTTATCACTATTCTAGACAAGGCTGAAACCTTAAAATGCTTTTGCTCTCAAAGATTCGAAAATAAATTAGTGAAACAAAGTGTTCAGGCAAATGAAAACCCACAAGGAATTATATTGTGATGTTTGTTGATCTGTGGTTTGTTAGGATTCTCTTTGAGATCAGTTTTCAAAAAGTGTAGGTAGATAGCATCTTTCTCAGTCACGATAGGATTCAGATTATTTACTAAATTCAATATTCAGTTTTATGTATATTTTGAGTTCTGTAGTCATTAAATATATATATATATATATATATATATATATATATATATATATATTGAGAAATAGTAAAAATGCATCAGGATTAGATGCATTGCTTTTCATAGACAAAGGAATTGTTTGTTAATTCTAAAGTCTGTAACATTACATTATATGGTCCACACTAGAAGTGGTTACAATTCTGACGTTATAAAATTTCAGGTAACATTAAGTACAGTTGATACCGTAGCCACTTAAAATATATCCTGGAGATGCTGATATTATTAATATCAGCATTTCCAGGATTATTCATGTTCTAGACACCAGGAAACAAAATTGTTTACAATGATAAATGAGGAAATTGGGATACAGATAATTTAGAAATGTCCTGTTGTACTTAAACATCTCTTTATGCTAGGGGAGATAAGAAGAACTGTTCTTATCTTCCCTTGCATAGAACTGTTCTAATTTTAAGGTGACAAAGTTCTGTCTCCTTAAAATTAGCAAAATATGATTCTGGAATCCTGATTTATGGAGATATAATTTAGAAATCCCTGTACTCTGCTTATAAGTCCTGATATTTTCCTTCCATGAGATCTAGGGGTAAACTAGAAAGGATTTGGCACTGCTAATTAGCCTTTGTAACACAAGCACATATGTTAACAGCTGAAAATTATCTAAGAAAGAAAATTCACCAGGAGAACTGGGAAGAGATATAGAGTGAAGAGAAAAGAATGGTGTCAACTGGTAAAGGCACTGACATAGTAAGGCAACAGTAGCATTGTTGGGACCTAAGTAACCACAGTATATTTCACTGATGCAAATTGTTCAGATAGGTAAGAATCAGGTGCAGTTTTAAGTAGATGCATTATTGTTGTTGAAAAGCTACTGATTTTCCCTTCCACTTGGATCATTTTCCTGAATGATATTTAACTTTGTATAAAATTGTGCTACCTATTATTTGAGTAGTATATAAGGCATATACTTGGTAACTGAACAAATTGAAAAAAGTGAATACATTGAACCCGTTCAATGTATGAATACCCGTTGTTGTGGGTATTCAATATGTTGAATTACAAAAGTTATACATTGTTTCCCTTTGAACTCTAGTACTGCATTCTCCTGTAACTTAGCTGTCACCAAGACATAAGCAGGTAAACACTTGCTATCATATCTTGAGTCATGTAGCATGACTCAAGACATGCTATCTACATGACTCTCAAAATATCACAGACTTCAATACATTGAAGTCTGTGATATTTTGACACACCTATAGTTAGGTATAGTAGAACATTTCAGAGGATCTCATAAAAAAAAACTGCATATAGAAAGTATTAAAGATAATTCAAGTTTTCTGTAAGCATAGTAGATGGATGACTAGAATTGTAAATAATTTTCTTCAAGTATGGGTGTGAAAAGGAGAGCCTGATTGCTTTCTTTTTCTTTGACATATTTTTCATTAACTTGCTTTTAATGTTGAACTTCTTCATGTGTGTGTGTGTGGGGGGGGGATCTGTCATTCCAGCAGTATAAACTGTAAATTTTTTGTTGTTGTTTGTTAGATTCTGCTGCAATGTTCACTTTTTGACCTTTTAGCAGATCTTCACTCCTTAACTTTCCCTAATTAGCCAGATTGCACTGATAAGGACTTTCTAACTACAAGGATAATTATTATTACATTATAATAATGGAACACTTTCTAGAATTTACCATGAAGGCACTATACCACCTATATACTAGGTAGTATAGTGCATAATTACTTGCATAATCCACCATCACACACACCATGTCAGTTACTGTCGACTAATACTATTTTGGTCTAATAATTATTTGTGTTCTCTGAGTGATTTGCCTGAATATAGGATGAAAAACCAGTTTCCAGAAGGAAAAGACCTATACGGAAATGAATGCAACATTCCGGAGATATCAGTATTATTATTATATCATAGTCTATATTGTTTTAGGTTGGTTTAATGCTTGTATAAAATAAGTGTTTTAGCTTAAGAAAAATTCATGTGTTGTTGTATATTACTGCTGATTTTTGTATATTTTATAACATATTTGTTGAGATATTGCAGTCTTAAAGTATAGCTGTAAAAGTGCATCAACACCACACAAGAAAAGAATAGCAGCAAAATGGAATGTTAATCAAAATAGCAAAGTCAAAAACAAGGCTTGTCCCACTGATGAGAAACATGCAACAAATTAAGATATTGAAAATGAATTAACTTTTGAAATCTCAAGGCCAAAACAAATTATTGGATAAATGACACAGGAATTAAAGTGGAAAGGTGTTTAGCTAAGAATAGACAAAATAGAAAAGTTAAGCAACAAAATTAGAGATGTCAAAGCACTGAAGGAGTGATGATATTAAGTAATGATAATTAGATAAGTAAAGTAAAATATAAAAAAAGGTGTTATTTGGTATGGCGATTAACTTATCTTCACTCCTTCAGTGAGTGATACTAAGTTACTACTTTGCATTTTCCAGGAGCAAAATTCAAAAATATAAGAAATGCAGTTGAAAAACAGAAAATAAGAGAGATGGTAGTTCTTATAGATATGGTTTAACTAGTGAAAACTTGCAGTATAAAAGAGGAACTTAAAGCATTGCTCAAAAAAAGTGGGAGTGTGAAAATCATTAGTTTGTTACCAAGATTGAGGAAGTAGAATTTAGACAAGTACAAGCTGGGATCAGGCCAGGTAGGGGCTGTCAAGATCAGATTTTCACTTTACAACAAATAGTTGAGAAATCAGGGGAATATAAGAAGGATCTGTACTTAAGTTTTGTAAGTCAGGAAAAGGCATATGACAAGGTGTACTTTTCAAAACACTAGTCATATGGAGTAAATGGAACATTATATGGAGCAATATTATGTAGTCTATATTTAAGTTGTAATCAGCACTTACAATTGACAGAAATACAGGAAGATGGTTCGATGTAAAATCACATGTCAGGTATCACATCTCCATTCTTATTCCATCATCCATATGGATCGCATTATAAAAGAAAGTGAATTAATCCTGATTCGGTGATATCAAACTATGCTCTTTCCTTTATGCAAATGATATTGTCTTTCTAAACAAATTCAGTGCAAGAATCCAGGATTCTTTAACTAAATTGAATAACTGGTGTAACAAATTTATCATGAAAATCAGCAACCAAAAAGACAAATTATGAAAATAGTCAGGAACATAGGAAACTTCCACATAAGTTTCCACTGTATTATCAATGCAGTGGATACTTAAAACTGTCTAAATAGCTAGAATAAGTATAGCATTCAACCTATTTGGACAGTTTTAGTGAAGACATCACATTAAATATGGAAATTGACAACAGAAAGCAAAACTGGTATGGTGGGATTGAATGAATTTATGTGAAATAAGAGAGAAATTAGCCAAAACACAAAACTACCAGTATGCGAGACTGTGTTCAAACCAGTTTTATGTTATAGGTTTCAGAGTTGGGTTAGTAATAATGCACTTGATCAAAGATTAGAGGTCACAAATATGAGAGTGCTGAGAATAGTTAGAGGAGCTAACAGATGGCATCAGTTTCAGAATCGTATTAAAAGTGAAGATATTAGGAAGGAACTTAACATTGTTTGCATTCAAGAACATTTTAGAAGAGTAATCTAAGGTTGTATAGTCAGTTAAACAGAATGGGAAATGAAGGGTAGTAGAACAGGTTTGATGCGAAGATGGCATGAAACAGACTCAGAGGAAGGCTTAAGTGTAGGTAGATTGATTAAGCAAGAAGTGCTCTAGAACAGTGCTTCCCAAACTTATGGATGTAAAGGCCCCCTTGGAAAAATTAAAATATTTCATAGCACCCATCAAAAAAAAAATTGTAATACAGACATGTATTATTATGATATTTATTGTATTTATATTCATTACAAAACATACACAGCGAATATTGCAAAAATCATGCAAATATATTTTTAGCATCTGCATACACATTTGAAATGGCACACTTAGTCTTAAAACATTTTAAATTTGTTTTCATTATTTCACGGCCCCACTCAACAAAACTAACGGTCCCCAAGGGTGCCACGGCCCACAGTTTGGGAACGCTGCTCTAGAAGACCAAAATATTGGATATTGACAGTATTGGAGAACTGACAAGTACCAGACATTAGGAGTAAAATTGTTTATAGGAGACTGTGACAATCATTATGAGTGACTTTCATTTTCTGAACATTGATTGCACAGCAGAGGAATGAGGCCAGATTTATTCAGCTATTGTGAGACAGCTTCCTGAAGCAGTTAGTGGACAAAGGAACTTATGGTCCAAAAGTATTAGATGTGATTTTAGTGTCTCAGGACAGGTAAGGAGGTTTGATTTAAGAGGTGACTATTGTACCACTGGTTGGTGTTAGTCATGATGTTGTTATGACCTGGGAAGTCACATAGCATGTGGATGTTCCATTCAAAAGAGATTACATGTTATGAACTACTAATTAGGAAATTATGACCAAGCAGAATACCAGGCTCAGTTCCATGGTATCAGTTGCTAGAAAGGAAGGATATTGATGTACATGGGAACCATTTAAAAAGTACTTAAATGACATAATATTGGAATGTGTTCCTAGACTTTGGAGTATAAATAGGGTAGGTGTGAAATTAATCCAGAATTATATTAAGGACAAGATTCCAAAGATATGGAAGGAATGTTGTGTGTAACAGTGGTGTCGGTTATGAAAATAATATGGTGCTGACCAGAGCAAGTTGTAATTGTTGTACAGAAAGAAACGGGCTCTGCAAGCTAAGCTAAAGGTAACATAAAATTAATTATACAGTTATGCCACATGTAAAAGAAATAATACATCTGGAGAATGACCCTTGGAGATGGTATGCTGGTGGCACGTGCAGATGAGATCATTCAGCTAATGAATACCATTTTGCAAATAGCTGTTAACCTAGTTTATGCATCCTGGGTCTCACTGCTACATTTACACTGGACAGTGAAACTCATCATCATCATCATCATCAAATTCCTGTCATGTACCCTCAAGGGGTGTACAGGATATGACAGTACTACATGAAAAAAATTACATCATTACTAACTTCCTATCTACAATTTTCCTCCAAATCAGTCTGTTACTTGTCAAGACTCCAACATTATCAGATCTTATATTTCTATCGTCTAAGGCACTTTGTACCGTATCAATCCACCTATATCTTGGTCTTCCTCTGGGTCGTTTTCCTGCCAACCTGGCAGAGAACACTTGTTTTGCTAATCTTTCCTCTCCCATTCTATTTAAGTGACCATACCATCTGAGATTAGCTCTGCTAACGCATTCCTGGATGCTGACAATGTCAAGTTCTTTCCTAATATCCTCATTTTTAATATGATATTGCCATTGATGCCATCTGTTCACGCCTCTAATCTTTCTCAGGACTCTCATATCTGCGGTCTCTAGTCTTTGGTCAAGTGTTTTACTTCTGACCCAGCTCTCAGATCCATAAGTTAAAATTGGTTTGAACACAGTCTTGTATACAGCTAATTTAGTGTTCCGACTAATTTCTTTCTTATTCCATATGAATTTATTCAATTGACTTCCCACGATACCAGCTTTGCTGATTCTGTTGTCTATTTCTATATTTAGTTTACCATCTTCAGTAAAAATTGTGCCTAAGTAGCTGAAATGTTTTACTTGTTCCACAGGTTCTCCATTCACAACACAGTTGACATTTTCAATGATTCTGCCTATTTTCATTGTCTTTGTCTTTTTATTGCTGACCTTCATACCATATCTATTACAACAGCTATTCAATTTAGTCAGAGAATCTTGCAGACTTGTAGCGGATTTATTTAGAAGTATAACATCATCCGCATAAAGCAAAGAGCTGACATTAACATCTCCAATTTTGATATCAGGTTGAATACCACATTCCTTCATAATGTGATCCATATAGATAATGAATAACAGAGGGGATAATGTACATCCTTGTCTCACACCAGATTTAACATTAAACCATCTTCCTGTACTTCCTTCAATTCTAACTGCTGACTTGCAACTCAAATAAAGACTAAGTATTGCTTGGTATAATACCCCATTGACACCATATAACTGCAGCGTTTTGAATAGCTTCTCTCTTGGCACCTTGTCATATGCCTTTTCCAAATCGACAAAACTTAAATACAGATCTTTGTTATATTCCCATGCTTTCTCGACTATTTGTCGTAAAGTGAAGATCTGATCCTGACAGCCTCTATTTGGCCTGAATCCAGCTTGTTCTTCACCAAGCTTTTCTTCCACAATTTTTCTCAACCGTTTCTCAAGTATACTTGCATAGATCTTGCCAGGAACACTCAGTAGGGAAATACCTCTGTAATTCTCACATTCAGTTTTATTTCCCTTTTTATATATGGGTACTATGAGAGCTCTACTCCAATCATCGGGAATTCGTCCCTCTGTCCAGGCTTTCTGAACTATGCAGTGCAGCCACTGTAAGACTCTTATACCACCATACTTCAGCATTTCTGGTCGAATATCATCTACTCCTGCTGCCTTTCCACATTTCAAGCCTTTGATGGCTTTTTCTACTTCAAGTGTGGATATGTATTCCTGACTGCATGCCTGGTCAGTGTTTTTTACCACTGTGCTGTCATCACTGCTTGTTTCATTTAGCAGTTTTTCAAAGTAATTACTCCATACTTCAAGGATATCTTTTTCTCCTGTTTTCATTTCACCTTTATCATCTCTAATTCCTTTTACAGCACTCTTTCCTCCATTCCTAAGCTTCTTCAACAACCTCCAGAATATTTTGCCACCTTCTTGATATTTATTTTCTATATTCTTGCCAAAGTCCTCCCATGACTTTTGTTTAGCTAGTTTTACACACTGTTTAGCTTTCTTACATTTGTCTCTGTATTCTGTAAGAGTAAAAGCTGACTTATTTGCCAGGAACTTTTGATATGCTTTCTTCTTTTCCTTCACTGCCTCTTTGACTTCCTGTGTCCACCAGGGAGTTCTAATTTTTTTATCCTTGCACACAACCTCACCACATGCCTCTCTGGCAGAATCAATCAATGTTTCCTTCAGAGTTTGCCACTTAATCTCCAAGGTTTGATTCCTGTTCTCAAACTCTTTCATTTTCTTTTCAATAATATTTCTGTATTTTAGTCTACAGTTCACATCTGAGAGCTGCTCAACTTTTATTCGCTTTAAAACTTTCTTACATGTTATTCTTTTCAATATGAAATTCAATTTTATCCTGCTCAAGACTAAATAGTGATCACTTCCAATTTCAAATCCTCTGTACACTCTGGTATCCTGCACCAGGGAGAAAACATCACTATCAACAATAACATAGTCAATGAGACTTTTCTTATTCCTAGCCTCTTCTCTCCATGTGAATTTGTGCACATTTTTATGTTGGAACATGGTGTTAGTAATAACCAGTCCATGTCCTGAGCAGAAATCCAACAGATATTTGCCATTATTATTAGCTTTGCTCTTTTCTCCAAATTTTCCCAAAATATTTTTGTATGTCTCACAATCATTTCCTACTCTACTATTTAGATCCCCAACAAGGACCAACTTTTCCTTTTTCATTGTGTCAGTTGCTTTTTCTAAAGCCTCAAAAAATTCCTCCACTTCTACCTTAGTAGAACCTTCTGTGGGACCATAGGCACAAATAAGTCTCATTGTCCAGTTCCCCATTCTCATATTTGTCCACATTACTCTACTTGAGACTGACTTCCATTGAAGAAGATTAGCCTCGTATTTTGTGTTGAATACTATGGCTACTCCTTCTTTTCCTTGATTGTCATTGCCTGAATATAACATTTTGTATTTATTGCTCAGAAAGATCTCACCAGTTTTGGTCTTTTTTGTTTCAGTCACCCCTATTATGTCGATCTGGTACTTATCTAATTCCTCAGCTAGCTCCATTTCTTTGCCATTCAGGCTTCTTACGTTGATAGTACCGATCTTTAACTCTGGTGATGTTGAGTTGGGGTTTGTTTTCAGATTTGTTCCAGTAGCTGACTTTTCGCTGTTCGCCCTGGTTCCCTGGCGAAAACAACGGGGGCCTTGTTTAACCGGGCGACGCCCCAGCCGGCATGAAAATTTGTCATGTTGTACCATCATTTTTTATTTTGGTTTAACCAATAAGAATACAATTTGGTCGGCTAAATCCCAAATTGCCAGCCCATCCTCGTTCGTTCAGTATCAAAGTAGATACCCAACAGGGTGCACCACGAGAAGGTGAGGATTGGACATTAGGTCAGAAGCCCTGGTCGGTTCTCCGCATTCCTTTAAAGGCTATGTGGAGGTCTCCTCTCAGTTATACAGCTTTGACCCTTAAGCACCCCTGAAACTGTATGTGTGTATTAAGAGAAGGTTTATGGCTGTTGCATAAACCAAGAATTTGGCAATATGGAACTGATTGGGTATCAGCATGCTAAAAGACTGTTCATCTGAACAGTCTTTTAGCAGGGAAGATTTGACAACAGTGGAATCTTCCCTATGCTGTATGATAATCTTAGTCCACAAGGGCACTGCAAAGACTGATGTTTCTAACTACCAACCTTGATCTCTGAAGTTGTAGTGAGGATTTTGGAATGTGTTCCTAGACTTTGGAGTATAAATAGGGTAGGTGTGAAATGAATCCAGAATTATATTAAGCACGAGATTCCAAAGGATACAGAATTGGGTTGACAGACACTGTAACAAACAGCATGGATTTACTAAGACAAGGTCATATTTGAGAAACTTGCTCACATTTTATAATGTGGATAAGCAAGACAAGGAGAATAGATATATTATGGTACATTTGGACTTTGCCAAGTATTTTGTTCAGGATGAATTAAAGATGTCAAGAAATTATATTCTTGGTTTCATCCTTTATCAAAGTGTAAGCAAACTAAGTTTGTACAGGAAGTCACTTCATGACTGGGTTACTTGTATATAGAGGCTGATGAAGTCATCATATTTAAATTTTTGTTACTGATGATGAAACTTAATATGTGGTGATCAGAACAACTTTCCTCTTCTTCGCATTTCCATTCAGAAACCTGGGGTAAAATAGCGTCATTTGCTATTTTCAGATTAATGAAGCTGCGTCCTCTGGTTATTTTCAAATGATGAGGATATTACAGTCATTTAGTATGTGTAGGGAAATTGATGCTAAAAAGTCTTCCAGATTTTTACCTCTTTGTGCTCTCGTTAAACCATAAGACGAAATGGGCATTACTATCCATTCCTAGAATTAGACCATGATTGATGGTACAATCCACATCGTTGTCCATTTTGTATAAGTCGTATTTTATGTCAGTATGATAGTCTAAATACATACTCGCAGCAAAAGTTTGAATTCTGCAATACGTAATATGCTGATCCTTGCTATAACAGTTAATCCTATTATGAGAGGGACGTTGTCTTTTAGGATAGTGAACAATGGATGTAGTTTGACCAGCAGTATTCGGTCCAAAAGGATAGAATAAAAAATCACTCATACGCTCAGACTTTTAATATTATGGAGTAAATTATTTGCTGTGGAAAAGAACACTGTATAAGCTATCAGTCGGTATTGGATATATCCACCTTTCCTGTTCGATACTGCACAAAATCGGTGTAAAAAGAGGCTCAATCCCAGGCATGTTTGTTGACGTCCGAGCTAGTGTGTGTGTAAATTTAAGTAGCTCACTTACCATGATAATGACTGTGTTGGTATCTTCACTAAATGTATTATTCATTTATTGGAAAATTAGTTGTAGTTGTTAGAAAATTTGGTCTTATTATTACGATACAAACAGAAGGTAAGCTGCAATATTTGTTGTTGCAAAAATTCATATAGACTGATACATTCACATCTTACTTAACTATGCAAATCAGCAATCAGATAATGTCCACCTACCTTTAGAGTTCATTCACATAATTCTATAGATTTTAGAATTTTAATTCGGTCTTTATCTAGTCTGTTATTGATAACTATGGACCTCCCATATATCCTTAAAAAGATATCCCCAGAATTACCATTGTTGTATGCCAGTGTATATCAAATTGTATCTCCAGAATGTTACTTCATTGAGTCTTCTTTATTTGGCATTTGTTAAAAAGAGAGTGAGATTAGCCTAAGGTGACTGTGGTAAGATAGCATATTTATGCACCTATTCTTTTACTTATTGCTACTAATATATTTCCTAAATTATTCTATTCCCTGAGGAAGATACACACACAAATAAATAAAATTGTATCAGTGGTATAGCATAGTTGGTTTCTCTTTTGAATAATTAAAAGCCAACAAATTAATTTAATGTAAAATGAAAACTACATGAAATTTGTATTAGGTGATATTGGGTAAACATGTTTGCAATGATGTCGATGGGGGGGGGGGGGGGGCTTTTTAGAATAGAGAGTTTCAGTTGTGTGGGCTCAGAAAAAAGCAAAGTTACCAAAAATTATTGAACACACCTGTGGAATGTTAATTAGTGAATGGCATGTCCATTGTGTAACCAAAAGGATATGGACTTGTCATGATGTCTAGAATAGGGAAAGTTTGGCTGTGATTAGTGATTTTGGAGGTGGGGGATTTAAGAGATGAATTATGTGATAATTCAAATGCACATTGATTAAGGAAAATGCTATAAAGCATGCAAATGAGATGATCCTAAAACTGTGTAATTTAGAGTGGCATTTTTAGTATAATGATGTGACTCATTATTGCTACAGGTTCTCTAAAAAAAAAACAGATTTTCTATGCATACTGCTGTGGTTTATTGTCATAATTTGTATCATGTAATTTTGTTTCTTTTAAAAATATTTTAACTAATTTAACTCTAAAAATAGTTATAAATGAAATGAAAACTGATTTCACATCCTAAATATCTAAATATCCTATTTCATCAAATTACATCCAGTCAGCAAAGATATTACTTTACATTTGTTATTATTTTATATTTTATATTATAAAACAAGGTCACATTAAAAAAAAACATCCGTTTTGTGAGATGCACCTAAAAAGTAGTTATAATATAGAAGATGATACACCGATTGCAGCTTTCAAATATATACAGATCAACAGACCCCCCCCCCCCCCCACACACACACACAGCAAGGTGTATCATGCCATGTAACGAGTCATGTTTGTAGCAGATAAAAATTGGAGGAATATGATGCTCCCAAGTTAGTGCAACTATGTCCAGGTGAAATGGCTGTGAGAAGGGAAATGACAGTTTGAAAGAGGCATTGTGAAAGGATGCCATGTTGCAGGCCTGTCTGTTTGGCAAATTTACAAATTGGACCATACCAGGTCGATAATCAGAGATACCCTACTACCACAGTAAACAACCCACCACACTCATGGAACGTGACCGCACGATGCTACAAAGGATAATATGTAAAAATCGCCATACATTGAATGTGGAGTTCCAGGCATCAACTGGAACAAGAATCTGCACAAAAAACATTCAGAACCGAGGCTCACAACATGGATTTCCATGTTAGGACTACAATATGTAAGCCACGCATTACCCAAACCAAAATGTATTGTCTTCAGTGGTGCAAAGAGCATGTACAGTGGGACATGGAAGCTTTGAAATCTGTTATGGAGCAATGAATCACACTACATCCATCTACCGAGCAGATGGACAGGTGTCGGTGTTGTGAATGCTCACTGAATGTCTCTTACCAGATTCATTTCAGACAAATTATGGAGACAACAACCATGTTAAAAATAATTACTTTAATTTCCCAACGTTTCAACTTTCATATTAAGGTCATCTGGAGTACACACACATAGAGAGAGAAGCTGTATTACATTTCAAACAGTATGCCAACGAGACAATTATTTATCAACCATTATTCTACTGGCCTGACCTCTAGTGGAGAAAAAAAACAATCAAAGCTATATTCTATTTATAACATCATCAGAGAACAAATTCATATAGATAGTTTTATTACAGCAAAATGTGGTGTCCTAATTTAACATCAGTTGTTATATTAGAGTTAAGATTCTGGATTACTTAACAGTCTTATTTATAATTAACTCTTAGACAAAAAAGGTTATCTGAATAGAATATGTGCCTTCCATATTCTTCAGATTTTGACACCATCATTATTGTTAAAAATAGGGTGGTTGATAAGAATTTCATATTCCTCCTTAAATTTATGTTCATACGTTTCGGTGTGATGTAAAGAACAGGTGCTTTTACAGTCAATTCTATGTAGAGTATTCAGGCCATCATCAGAAAGGCCAGATTTACCATAGTTACTATATTCAATGTGCTGTTTATATTCCTATTTTTGGATAGGAATTGTGCATCCTGTTTCGCCTATATAGGGCAAATTACAGGTGCAATGAATACGATATACTCCAGGGTGGGCCAGCAGAGGAAGTGGATCCCTGGATGAGTTGAATAGGTTCTTTAATTTTGCAGAAGGTTTAAAGGTGGCATTAAGGTTGTATTTCTAGTTTTCTGTTTATTTTATCTGATATCCGTTTAATGTATGGAATGGTTACAGTTTTATTGTAATCTAGTTTATTTTTGTTTTTAAGTAGGGTCTTGTGAAGAATTTTGTTGATAGCATTTTGGCTGTGGCCATTTTTTAGAAAGGTGGTATTGCTGTTAACTTTTAATTCATCTTTAAGTGCTTGTTCACTGGATTAAATCTTCAAAGTCTAGTTTTTTAGTGTGTTAATGACACCTAGTTTTTGTGTCGGGTTGTGATAAGAGTTAATGTGTATATATATTGGCCAGCATGTATAGGCTTTTGGTAAACAGTGAAGGAAGACGTGTTTCTAGAAAAGGAAGTGTGTTCACTTTCAATCTCAGTTGTGAATTATATGTATTTGTGTTGTTTGTTTAGGTATCTGAGGAAAGTGTTAAATGTCTGGCAGCCATGGGACCAGATAGTGAAAACATCAACATATCTAAGCCAGACTTTGGGTTTTAAAGTAAAGAAATCTAGAGCATTTTGCTCGAAAGTTTCCATATAAAAGTTAGCAGTTGTCAGGGGGGACAATGGTGAGCCCATGGATGTATTTTCTTTTTGTAGGTAGAAAGTGTTTTCCACACAAAATAGCCAGAATGTAGTACATGTGCAAAAAGCACTGTGATATCGAGTGGGAATTTGTCCTGTAAAAAAAGAATTGTGGCATTGATTGGGATATTTGTGGACTAACTAATAAATCACCTTTTTCCAGTGTGATGTCTTTAATTTTGTTTACCAAGTGTTGTCTGTGTTTCTCTTACCAGAGTATGTAACTGCAATCATGAAATTTGGAAGTGATAGTGTGATCATATGGTCTGGTTTGTCTGCAGACCTGTGTTTGTGGCCATGAAAACGTTGAACTCGAAGATATCTGAATATTCTGGAGAATGCAATGTGGCCTACTTTCTGGCATTTCTACAGAACTGACCATTGTCTCAGCAAGATAATGCACTGTGTCATAAGGTCTATGTACTGCATTCTTTGTGGACATGAAGTCACCACACTTGATTGCCCTCCATAGTGCCCTGATCTCAATCCTATTGAACATCTGTGGGATCAACTAGAGCATCAGGTGAGGTCAAGGGATGTCTGCCCCACAACAGTCCAGAACCTCATTATATGCTTTCTGGAAGAATGATCTAAAATTCCCATGATCACTTTCGTGTGCTTGTGGAAAGTATGTCCCATAGGATTGCTGCAGTCATCACAGCAAAATGAGATCCTATATCTTATTAAGGTGGGTGCTATGGCTGTTTGTTCCTCACACTATCATGTCCATTAATTTCTTTCCAAGTGCTGCATATACCTCTACAATGGAATAAAAGCATGATAAATATATACAGCAATCTCTTTGTTATCCAGTTTGTTTGTTAACTGAAAGTACAGATGTATTCCAGGAGTCATTTTACATACTAACCAGTCCAAGGATTGGATAAGCAATGCTTTGTTTATTTGAAGGTTAGAGAATTCACTTTGCATTGCTCACTAAAAGAGACTTTGGCTGAAAAGGGATCATTGTTTGTATTGTTAGGCAGAAGGATTTACTCTATAATTTGCTATTTCCCTTGCAACAAGTTCCCTTATGCTGGATCAAGAGAGTCCAGATTCAGATATCAGTAACTTCTTTTGTCATAAGTACACCTTGTGTTTTGAAAGTCTACTCCAAAATAAAACAGCCTTGCTACAAGTATGAAGTAGTATGGCACAGTCCAAATTCTGTGATATTTGTGTTTAGAGGCTCATGATTATATTTTTCGAGAATGGGTTTCTAGATTTCCCCAGTTTTTGGTTGTGTATTGTGAGTGGAGGTGTTCCCCAATACACAGCATAGTATTTTCTAAAAACTTTGGCCTTGCATGAATTCCCTACTCCTTTTATGTGAAGTAAGTTGAATCCAAGGTGTAAAACAATTCATCACCAAAACCTGCATTTTGAATTCACTAAATGGATCATAATCTAGAAATATTGTAGATTATAACTTTTACTTATCATGGATTGTTTGAGTAATTGCCAACCAGCCTCATAATTTACAGTGAAACCTGAATTTATGAATGCTTCACATTCTGAAGGGTGTGAAATTATAAAGAATCTGTGAATGGTACTCATGACTTATTTTAGGTGGCTATGGTTACTGGTCACAACTTCATTTCTTCTAAGTTTGAACTCCCTTGCACATTCTGAAGGTACCACTCCAGCACGAACTAAAAATCAAAAATAAACTAAATGTCCATCAGTTGGCTGTTAATAAGGATATGACTTATCAGTAACTGCTTTTAACAACTATGGTTACTTTATTGCTTTTGTATACAAATTGTCTAATCTGCTTTTTTAATTTCATTGTATAAAAATCAATGTATATAAACATCTTAATGCATGTAATATAGTGAATTATGATTGTATTTTTGATAATAAAGAATAATTAAGAGAAAGATGTACTGAGATGGTTTTTGGCCTGTGTTATTCTTTATGTGGAAGAGAGATGAAGAAAACCTGTACTCAGCCAAATATCTGATTTTGAAACTTAAAAAAATTTCAAAATTGGCCAGAAAGCTAATAAGAATACAATCTTCAGTGTTGGAGTTGTGTAGGTATTGCATTACTTAAATTGGACAAATTCTGATCTCGCATGTTGGTTTTCATCAGACACCAGATGAAAATCTTAAGTGCAAAAAGCCTCTTTTGAATACTGTTTCAGTCCCATTTCTAAGTTATATATTATAAGCAAATTCAGATGAATCAGCTTGTGGCAATTTGTATGACTGACAATTTCTGGTAAAACGTGGGTACACATTGAGATTTTTTTATTCATGCAAAAAATGGATCATGTGGTAGAACCCAATAGTATAAATTGCAACAGGCTTTGCTAAGCAAATTGTATTTGAAGAAAGCTCTTTTTGAAGATGGCCCTAGCTTCTTAAACTGTCGGTCGTGACCCCATATGGAGTCGCGTAACTAAATGTGGGTGCCGTGAAAATTTTTTCCAAGATTTAATTCTTTATTTAAAAATAAAGAAGCACATCCATCTCATTAGTATGCAAATTTGCTTTCCTTTTTAATAAATGGTAAAATTATATGTATTCTAAAGAATTGTTTTAAAATAAATTTCTTTATGATTTATTATCAGTAAATTGTTGTATTGTATACCTATTTTATATACCTATATACCTGGGGTCGCAAGTGGAAAAAGTCTAAGAAATCTTGATGTAGTTAACTTAATGAGAGGAAGAATTATTGATAAGCTTGAGGAAGGCAGCAAAATTACTGATATTGCCAGAGAGTTTGGAATTTCACAGTGTGTGTGATGTGTCCAGGCTCTAGGCAGCGTTTCAGACCAATAGAATGTGTTTTGGATGTTTGCTAAGCAGTTGCCTTGCTCTACCACAGAGAATGAAGAGCAGGAGATTTTTGGTTATAACAGCAAAATGTTATCAACCACCACAGCAGGTCAGCTTGCAAGTTGATTTCATTCAAGTAAAAGTATGCAATATCTTGACAAACTATGGTAAAATGTCTGTAACAAGTAGACCTATATGCCCAAATGCCTGTAGTCTGCGTCCCTTTATCCACATCTCATTGTAGAGCACATTTTTAGTGGTGTTGTATCTATAAAAAATGAACAAGATGCCAATTGGCTAATGGACTCTTTATAGACATAGGTTCTATATGACACTAGCATGAAAGTGGTACTGCTTACTGTTGCAAGAATGTTCATGAAATAGATAGATACAGTAGGAAGGATCATGGGGTGGGGAAGAATTATGCTTAATGGATGCACCAAGCTACAAATGCTGGAGAAAAGGGAATATGACTGGTGAACGATATTGCAATGAAGTTCTTCAACGTCATGTTCGATTGTTCCATGGTGCTCTAGGCGAAGAATTCATTTTTATGGAGATAATGCCACACTGCATTGTACACAACTAGTGGAGATACTTCTGGAGGCAAAGATCTTAATCAAATTGAGTGGCCAGCACATTCCCCAGATCTCGGCTCCATAGAACACATTCGGAATACAATAGGAAGACATATTGCTGCTCAACCCCCCTCCACCAATTCCATCCCCCCTTCCCCTCCAGAAAACAAGGTTTTGTCCTTGCTTTGGAGGAGTGGGCCAGTTTGCCTCAAGAACTTCCGAAACACCTGTTGCTAAGCATGGTACGATGTGAGACCTGCACATTGCAGTTCAGGGTGGACATATTCATTCAGAAATTGTCTCTACATTGTTTTCTGCACATTAATTCCTTAACTATGTCTTTAGGAAATTTGTACAAAATTTATAACACACTTCTTTGTGTAAAATAATTTATTAATATGCTGACAATAAATTTATGTCCACATTTGACTCTTGGTATGAAAATTTTTTCATATACAAGTAAAAATGTTGTTCATTCTTAATACTGGACACCAGTGTATTTTGAATAATTGAACTCTCTCTTTATCTCCCCCCCCCTCCTCTCTCTCTCTCTCTAGGTAATTAAATAATGATGTTGAAGAAAGGATGAAGACTATAATTTGGCATAGTAAATTATAGAAATAAAGGATATTGAAAATAAGTTTATTTCATATCCAAATATTTGAATTTGAACTTAAAAAGTTTCAAAATTGACTAGAGGACTTATGAAAATAGAACCTTTAACATCAGAAGTATTGCATTATTTAAAGACATCAGCTCTACTTAGGTATTCAAAACAGCTGTCAGGTAACTGTAACCATCTTAATCCAGGGCACTACTAAATGGTGAACATATGAGCTCGTACAGAAAGTTTGTGTTCTTTAAGTAGTACAATACCTAGGCAACTCTGATGTCAAATATTGCATTCTTATAAGCTCTTGTCAATTCTGAAACTTACGTTTTGACTACTGTTGGTAATCGAAGCCTTAAACTAAGACCATCTTGTGCTTTGTTTTTTTAAGGAAGCGCAAGCTGTGGGAAATACCATTTGTAAGAGGAATAAACATGTGCCATGGCATAGTTTTTTCTTTTCTATTTCTTTTATAGATTAAACAGTTAACATAAATATTTTAACATAAATATATCGCATTGGTGGAACCGTACTCCAGGAGATTGATGAGGCCAGGGATTTGGGAGTGTTGGTGGATAAGGAATTGAAGTTTAGGGGGCACATTGCAAAAGTGGTTAAATCAGCTCATCAAATCGCTTGGTTGCTGAAAAATACTTTCACAAGCAGAGAAAAACAGGTTATTGTTCCTCTGTATCGAGCCTTGATAAGACCCCATCTAGATTACTGTGCCCAGATTTGGGCGCCAGGGTTTCTTCTTGATGGGGAGGAGGTGGAGAGGATACAGAGACGAGTGACCACGATGATAGCAGGTCTATGGAATGAACCTTATAAGAACAGGTTGATAGGCGGAAAAGGGGTGATATGATTGAGACATTCAAATTACTGAAGGGTTTCCTATAAGATTAATTCAGAAGATATTTTTGAGAATAGGACTGGTGGTGGGAGGACTAGGGACCATACATGGAAGCTGGGATAGAGTGTGGTTAGCGAGGGTGTTAGAGCTAGGTTTTTTAATTGGAGAGTGGTGAATGAGTGGAATAAGCTACTAGAATCTGTTGTTTGTGTCATGACTGTGAATGAATTCAAGGCATGGTATGATAGATAATGTGTGAATGTCGAATAGTTGTTCTTTACATGATGTTAGGGCCTCCCTCGATGAGTCTAAGGACTCCTTGGAGTTTCCCATAATAATTGATGGTTTGCAGAGAAATATTGTTATGTTAATTGTTTAATCCATTACACCTTTAAGATGGATACATGTATATTTCTCTTACAAATAGGCTGCAGTTTTTCAATTTTAAAGTTATTACATCAAACGGTTCTAGAAATTATGTAACTACTAACTTGTCAACATCATTAGTATTATTATTGATGTGTATTTCATGTCAGTAATAAATGTAACATGCCTCAAATACTTAGTTATGGCTGGGACTGTAGTGACACATCTATTTAGCCTTAATATTTGATAATATTTTTATATTCATTTTCCTCAGAATGGTTTACCCTAAATTTTTTTCTACTTTGGATAACAATGATATCTACTTTACTCGATATACACTAGATTTGTATTTTTTTTTGTTTGTCTATTTGTCTTCTAAATGTTTTTATGACATATAGTACAAATACAGATTTCATTTACATGGTTTGCTATGTTCCAGAAGGAGCTGTGGTTAAATGGTTCATTTGGGAAAGTGAATGCACTTGAGGATGCTTTTACGTTTCATCTGATACTAGCGTATTGTCAATGTAGCATGACAATACTAGCATATGGTCACCTAATTTAGGCTGTCATCAAGATAATGTGGGCAAAGAACAATTGACTAATATTAATGATGGAAATTTTCTAAGTCCACTTCCCAGAAGTGTGGATGTGGGTATTTCATAAGGCCAGAGTTCTAAGTATGCTGCGTATCTTTCTTCATGGTTGTGTTGGGCATCCCATCTGACCTTGGTATGCAAGGTATGGTGTAGACTCCGTTTATAACATAACGGCTCAAATGTATCTTTAGGTGATATGATAAATGCCAATTTGAGAGCTTTAAGATATATTTGACTTTTTTGTAGTAAGTATCCTGGCCATGTGTTTTGATACTCCCTAGTGTATGGTATGTTGATTCTGTGGACCTCTGGTGATCTTGAAGAGGGGGAGGAGGTTGATGGTTTTTGGGACCAAGTCAGCTGAATTTTTGTTGATGAACCTTTTATAAATTGGAATTCTTTTGTGGAGTACAGCATTAGTAGACCACACGAATGGCCTCTGCAGCAGTGTTTGTCATGTTTGACTTCCGTCCTGGATAATGGTGGGAGACCCAGTGAATGTATGTTTCCTATAGACAAAGCAAAATTACTGCTGTCCTAGTTTAGATAGTAGCAGTGATTTTGTTAAACTCATCCAAATCTAAGTTGGTCCAGAGTAGGAAAAATATTGTTCACATATTTTAGCATGCTATGGAGGATAACAAAAATGGAATTAAGGACCAATTGCTTTCAATGCTCCATGTAATAGTTGCCTAATTTAAATGATGTTTGACTGTAACAGCTGGTGTATGCTGTTACTGTGCCCTCACTCTGGTTATAGATTATGTGGTAATGAAATGAGAAATAACCTCTATTTATGACCAACTTAAATCTTGAATTAGATCTTGGAAGAAAATAATTTTTGGTAGTATACTAAGAAATAACTATTCAATCATCTTTGGATGTACATGAATAGCATGCTACATTAGAGCTCCCCAAGAAATCTTAAGAGGTGTGACAATTTAATTCCCAGAACCGTTGCATAGTATCTCCCATGTGGTGATATGGTTGGAGTCACACGAGTAATCATCTTTGTACATGTTTTAACTAACACATGCATAAACCTCTAGCCGATAGCCATTTGCTAGTTGCCTATTACAAAAACAATAGAGATCGGCATGTAAACTTTGGCATAAAAATGTGCAATTGAAATTTGGAGCAGCGTTTTAACACAAAATTTTGTGTGAAAATCGACAAAACTGCTACTGAAACTTTTCTCCCGATATCTCAGCCCTATTTCAGTTCACAATGAACTCAGGCTATTTCGTTTGGCAGGGAAAATTCTACAAACAAATAGAGGGGACAGCCATGGGTTCACCACTCTCCCCACCCTTGGCCAATTTCTTTATGGAGACCTTTGAAGAAAAAGCCTTAGCCTCTGACCCACAAAAACCAACCATATAGCTCTGCTACGTTGATGATGTGTTCACTATTTGGCCACATGGCTCTGAAACACTCCTCTCCTTCCTTACACACTTAAACAACCAACACTCCAGAATCAAGTTCACCCTGGAAAAAGAGGAAAACAACAGCCTCCCTTTCCACTAGTCACCTGCCAGCCTGATGGAACCTTGGTTTTCTCAGTTTATAGAAAACCCACCCATACAGGCAGATACATTCACCAACAATTCCCCCCCCCCCTCACAACAATATGGAGTGGTGAAAACACTATACAACAGGGCTAAACTAATCTGTTCTAACGACATGGCCCTAAACACTGAACTAAATCACATCCTCAACACTTTCTCAGCCAATGGCTACCCCCCAAAAAAAATCCAAAAAATATTAAAACCCACAAACGACAGCCCCCCCCCCCCACAACAAAGATTACTCTAAATCCATCACCATTCCCTACATCCTAGGCCCCTCGGAAAAAATTACCAAAATTTTAAAACAACGTGACCTCACCTCCTGTTACAGGCCTTACAGAAAATTTGCATCTCTTATCCGCTCCACCAAAGACCAAACACTTCCCCTAGACCTACCTGGTGTATACCAGGTCCCTTGCAGTTGTAAACTGTCGTACTTTGGCCAAACAGGCAAGACAGCGAATATCAGAATTTCTGAATACAAGGACTTCATCCAGTTTCACAAGTACAGCCATTCTGGTCTTGCAGACCATGCTCTGGATACACGCCACAGAATACGGTGGAAGAAAGCTACAGTAATACACCGTAGCAAATACAAATTCGAAAGACTATTTATGGAATCAGCCTCAGCCCTAAGAAACTCCCCAAATCTCAACAAATTTGGTTGTATGCGACTGCCCCAAATTTGGGAGGCATACATCAGCAGACCTTCAGCCCAACGGCCAAGAACACCTACTTAGCCTGCTAGAGGGCACCATCAGGACTTCTAGGAGAACGATAGCTTCGTATCTTCATTCTCAGTTACTGTGTTGTAGTGCCTGCGTGCAGGTGCCTTTTTTGTAAGTTCCTTTTGAAAATGGCAACGTGACGTTGCCGAAATGTCAGAGATATTTATTAAAGTATAATTTAATTTATATTTGGATCTACGTTGTTCAATTCCCTAAGTGATTTAGAAATGCATAACCAACGTATAAGCCTGTCTATGAGAATGAAACATTGTATCTTTTGAAAGTAGCATATGGCATGCATGCTCTGAAAAAGTCAAGTGTCTTTAAGTGGCATAAGCAATTCAAAGGTGGGCAAGAAGATGTTAATGACGACCCCAGAAGTGGGCAGTCAAAAAAAAAAAAATGATGGGCGCAAATGTGAATAGAGTGTGAGATTTGGTCAATCTGACAGACGATTAAGTGTGCGATTAATGGCTGCATATGAATCAAGAAATGGTCATTTTAACTGAAGAATTGGGTATGCAGAAGGTTTCTGTGAAGTTTGTGCATCGGATCTTAACGGACGAACAGAAGCAGCAGTGGCTTCAAGTTGTGACTGATCTTTCTGTAAATAAGCATGTTTCTGAGAGTAATTATGGGTGACGAAACCTGTTGCTTCCAGTGTGATCCCAAAACAAAATGCCAGAGCATGCAGTGGAAAACCTCGATTCCCCACGTCCGAAAAAAGCATGCATGTCATGTTTGCAATTCAAGACCATGCTGGTGTGTTTATTTGATCAGAAGGGAATAGTCCACTATGAATTCATTGAATGGACAAACAGTCAACCAGCAATGCTATTTAGAGGTGCCGAAAAGATTCCAGGATTCTGTTTGGAGAAAAGGACCTGAATCATGGCCTGACTAGTGGATCATCCATCACAACAATGCGGCAAGCCATAGTGTGCTCATCGTGAGAGAGTTTCTGGCCAAAAAATTGATTACCAAATTAGGTCATTGTGCTTATTCACCTGACAGCTCCCTGTGATTTCTGGCTGTTTCCAAAATTAAAGACAGCTAAAAGGACAAAGATTTTCTGATATCGCTGATATCCAGTATAATGTGAAAAAGGAACTCAAGAGTATTCCGGAAAAAGAGTTCCAGGCCTGTTTCCAAAAATGAGAACCCCGTCTAAACCCGTGTATAAATGCACAAGAGGACTACTTCGAAGGAGGCAGTAGCCACTAAGATATAGTTCTAAACGTAGTTTTTTTACAGGTGCATTCTGGGAATTAAATTGTCACACCTCATATTCTTCAAGGCATACCTGATTAAACTTTTTTTTTTAATTGATGGAGTTGTGTGTGTGGGCAGGTAGGAAGGAAATTAGCAATTGAATGGTTGATAAGCATATCGAGTGGATGACTGCTTAGAGGTGTTGTACATAGAACGTGACAAGGTGCCCTGGTTGTAATCAGCTTGTTCAAAGAAATGTTAGTGGTTTAAATCAATCCATGCAGAGAAATCTGGAGTGCTGGATATTATCAAAAATTAGGAGAAATGAAGTAAGATCTTCCAATAAAGAGGACAGGACTGTATTTTTAGTAGCATAGAAGTTGAGTAGATGTGCACCACATTGTCATATGGTAAGATCAGCCTTTAAAGCAGTACTTATGAAGATTTTGAAGACTCTTCAAATCACTGTAAAGCCTGTTATATGAAGAGGAATAGTGTACTGTAATAAAGAAAACCGATGATGGGATTTCAGTTCAGTTGAAGGACATTTCTATATAGGTGGAACAGCATAATGAAAGTATAGAAGAGTTCTGTCATGGATAGCAAAATCTTGAAGAGACTCTCCTTGACACATAGTGAACAACCAAAGGAGGAGGAGGATGTGATCCAATTACACTGTGTGGAAGGTAAATCATAAAATGCTAGTTTGGTAAATAGGCCTGTTTGGCCAATCATTTCAGATGTCCTGGATATGAAGAGCAGCCACTCATGTTTCTCCAAACCTTTCTGTGGATTGTTTAAAAAAAAAAAGTGTTTACTGTCACTTTGTAGATATGCAATCCATACTGGTGAGCACTGACTGGTGGCATCCAGGTGATGAAAAAGTTTGCTGTTGGTGATGTGCATCTTTAAATAATTGGAGGACAAAGGTATAGCAATTTGATCAAAAGGCTTGTCTATAAATTACAGCTAAAAACAACTCTTTATTGTTGTACTCAGATGTGCGTCTCTGTGATGTCCCCGCCCCCTCCCAATTATATATGTACATGTAGTTTTTCTCAAAAAAAAATTTATAAAGTTTTTAATAAAAATAATGATTTTTAGTCATGCAATTAATGAATCTGACATGCCCACGTGTTAACATTTAACTGCAGTTCATGCTTTTTTTTTTTACTTTCATACAGATATGGAAGGTAGTTAAGAGAAATAAACATGTTGATATATATTTTTTGAAGTGTCGTAGTTGTTACACGTTGTAGTTGCTACAACCTGCATGTTGTAGTTGTTAGCTAAGACATTTTGTGTTCTCCAACAAACCAAGTGAACATTTTGTGAGGAAAGCTATTCCAGAGAATAGAGGCAGTTATAATGTAGAAGATTGGGTTCAGTGGATCTCAAGTTAAAAGATACTGGGTGAGGGCTCTCATATAGAATGCCATAGCAGAAAGAGTACACTTCATATCTCGGCATACTTTTCTCAGAATAATGGGCCTTCTAAGAAAGATAGGTATATAGATATATGTAATGTACTCTTTCTGGACTTGCAAGAAATTATTTACTTTTGTGTATACAGCAGAAGAATGATACCAGGTGGTATCTCTAGCTGTGGTTACAGTAGACAGTGACATCTGGTATTGTTCTTCATCATTGAGCATAAATTCTGCTCAGATAAGCAGAATTTATGCCCAATGGCCTTGACAGGGTATAGAAGTTATGCCTTCCAGTAATACATGAAGAAATTTCCTGCTTTTGATCCTTTTAGTCTGTTTTGGATTTGTTGATCGTCTGTTTACATATGTTGCGTGTTTTAGTATAGCCGAATACCATCAGTTTTTTTTTTTTTTTTTTTCTGTACCCCTAGTATACTAAATTTTTAATTGCTGCCTTATAACACTTGTTTTTAAACCTTGGACAGTGGGTAGGAATTTTGTATAGAATTGGAGAATGTCTAGAAACAAGCTTTCTAAATATTCTAGGAACAAGTGTTGAGATCAGCAGAGTGGAAGCACAGAAGGTTCAGATCATCCCATTTGGCACTGTTTTAATGCCAAAGGGTACAATAAATCATCCAACTCTGTTGGATGATTTGAATTAGATCATTAAGCATTTTATATCCCTCAGCTGGAATGGAATTGAAAAAAGGAAATCCAGTTGTAGTTGTGATCATTTTTGTCACTTGGGAAGATCATTTTACTCTTAGGTTAGTTAGACTGCAGATAACATACATCTATGCTTAGATGCTGGTTGAAACGCGTTCTTTTCTCTCTTTGTCACAGAGACATTATGAAATATACAATATAAGAATTTAACAATGCATGCAAACCATAGAAAGAATTAATGGAAGAGATTAGACAGAAATTGTGAATTAGTAAGAATGAACAAGCACTCTCTGTTGGTGTTAGTAGGCAGTCTTGTCTAATGTCCTATGGCAGATCTAAGAATTGCTTCCCATGTCTTGGGAATATTTACACAATCATATTTGCTGAATATGTAGAGAAAAACTTCGTTGCTGATTATTCACATTAGTGCTTCATATAAACAACACCAAGAGGCGAAAAAATAAATTAATATATTGAATTTACCAAGATTTCACTGGTTTTCTACTCTGCATCAAAGTGCAAATTAAAACTGTAACATGCACTACATTACCACATTAGAAACAATTCAGTTTATAGCTGACACAGAACTAATGTCCTAACAAGGTGCTCTCAATGACCATTTAACCATACACTTAATATGAAGAAGTCAGCATGTCTGGTCTCATAATGGCTATTTCCGAATGTCTCTGGCAAATTAACGTAACCATACTTGTTGAGGTTGGAATATTATTATTCCAACCTCAACAAATTTGGAATATTGTTATTCCAAGTAGTCTTTCTAATGAAGAATGAGATAGCAGAATGAGATGTCATTTCCATAAATTTGAAGCTTGATGCATGGCGTGATTGCAGATTTTTTTGTGTTTTTACATGTTTACCTATTTATTTTATGTCATCCATAAAAATGCTTACAGAAAAAATATAATGCAGGAAACCATTTCCTTGAGAAATTAGAGGGAGTTGTGTATGGGAGGGGGGGGGGGGGAAATTGATTTTAACCAGCTTTTTTAATCTGTGGAAGAGGATTTCATACAGTGCTTTTTTGGGATGTATACAACATTAGCACTGCCACATTTATTAATAGCAATTTGTGACATATGATGTGGTACATTAGAAATTCAAAATTCCTAAATATACCACTTCTGCTAGGTTGAAAATTACCTACTCTGCATATTAGATAAATGTGTAGCATTTTACACATTTATCTAGTAATCAAATAAACTTAGTTATTTGATATAGAAATTTGCATTTTTCACCGTCTATTGTTAAGAAATTAGTATATAAATATTTTATTTGCTACATACAATTTTTATTAAAATTCATCATATACGTTTTTTATAATTATACAATTTCTTGTTCTTTTGGAAAATGTTAAATAAAATAAAGATAAATTCTTGTGAAACAATTTATATGTAAAACGTTATGGTGCCCAATTTGCAAGGTAATTACTTTTTAGTGCTTTGAATATGTATAGAAAGTGTATATAATATGCACTGTATAGAAAATAACTGGAATAATTGGTGAGGCAAAGTTACTGAAGTATCTGACATGCTGAAAATTTTATCATGGAAAAGGCATTGCCTTTGCTTAAAATTACACTGCAAATTGGGCACCATCACATTCCGCATATTATTAAGTTGGTCAGGTTTGTTGGAATATTTTATCTTTCATATCAAGAAATAGTCAACTGGAATAGAAATTATAAGTGAGGGATAGGTGAATGTAAATTAACTGCTTTCAAATTCTACCTAATGATTCAGTAAATTAATTACCAATGTTTACTCTAATTGGATAAGGCTTTGAAATTTTTGTTTACAGTATGCAGAGAAAAAAAAATACTCCACAAAGTACCCAAGGACTCATCAGTGGAGAGCATTCCACTCTGCACAATAGCACTATTCATTACATGCACAGAGTGCCATCAACCACCACCCAGTAGAATTTTTTGTCTGTGAGTTGTGTGTTTTCTCCGGCCAGTTTGCTTCTATGCAAATGATATTGGTTATTTTGACCATCTCGAGAGTTCACAGTAGGAGGGATACATATCTTACTTGTTCTTTCAGTTGCACTATGGAGGAAAATTAAGTCTTTTAATTGTTCTGTATGTTAATTTTTGTTACACTACATTCCTTTTTTTAAGAGTTATGCCTTAAAAAAATAGTCATTCATTTTTTTTAAGAGTTAGGCCATTGAATTTGAATTGCCATTATGTTGAATTTTATTTCTGGACTAAGAAACACATCGATACTAATGCATAATATGTTGCAGTAATCAAATTTGATGTATTAACGTGTTCTTTACTTATAGCAACAAGAACAAGATCCAACAAATCTTTATATAGCAAATCTTCCCACCTGTATGACAGAAGCAGACTTGGAGGCAATGTTAAACCCTTATGGTGGTGTGATCTCAACGCGTATTCTTTGTGATCCTAGCATGCAGTCTCGTGGAGTTGGATTTGCAAGGTAGCATTTTTAATAAAAATGAATATTCCCAGTAATTACTGTGATAAAATTTTAAGCATACCTTGATTTCAGTACACAGTCTTGAATATATTACACTGCCTAACTCCTATAATATGTATGGGATACTATGATAACACTGCATAATTAATTTTATATTTTTATAGCTTCTCATCAAAATGCTTTGATTAGTACAATGTGTTTTTAATTCAGCAATATTTGAGACAATTTAACTTGCAGTGACAATGTGTATAATAGTGATACTGCAACTCTCACCAGTTTTTTAGGGGTAGGTGTTGGGAAGGAGCTCCATGTGGAGGAAGAAAGATTGATTGTAAGAATTTTTGAAGCTGGTAAACAGTCTCACTTCTGAACTCTGTTGAACGTTTGTATTTTACTTTTAGTGAGGACTCTTATACAGATAGTGTACTTAGTCACAGTTCAGCAGCGAAATACTAAATCTTTTTTGCAACATTGAAATGGAAAAATATCTTGTTAACATGCTTTTTTTTTATTTATTTATATTTTTTATAATTTATTCAACGAAACTAGTAGTATCTTAACATTAAACCTTATTCTTTTTCATTCTCGGTATATAGTCATTCAAATTCATCATCATGCGTATCCAGGATTTAGGCCTAGCATGGCCTGTTCCCGCCTTAGAAGTCATCGTTTGAATTGTTTAAGAGGATTTTCTGGTTTTCTTTTTCCTAATGGCTTGTACTTTAAGGCTTGTTTTGGTAATCTTTCTGTTTTCATTCTTTGAATATCTTCCATCCATTTATGTTTATATTTTTTAATTTTTTCTATTACTAGTTCTTGGTTTAATTCTTTCATAATTTCTTTGTTTCTTTTGTGATCAAATAGGGTATACTTTGCAGTTTTTCTCATAAACTTCATTTCTGCTGTTATTAATCTTTGTTTGTCTTTTTGTTTTATTGTCCAGATTTTGCTTCCATACATTAAGACTGGTAGGGCTAATGTATTGTATACTTTAATCTGGTTCGTTTTTTGAACTAGGTTTGGTTTAAATATAGAGTTAATTACACCTGTTATTTTTAAATATTTTGTAATTTTTAGGTTTATATCTTTTTCATTTTCATATGTGATCATACATCCTAGGTAGTTAAATGAATTCACCTGTTCTAAGATCTTGTTAACTATTACTATTTTAGTTCTTGCTGGATCTTGTTCGTTAAAGGCCATAGTTTTTGATTTTTCTGTTGATATTATCATACCATAATCTTTGGCTATCTCATTTAGATTTAAAATGGCTTTCTCTAAGTTATCTTCAGAAATTGTAATTATTATTTGGTCGTCGGCAAAAAGGAGGGTGTTTAAGTTCACTGTAGGAGAAAGTTTAACTCCTTAATGAATATTTTTTATTTCATCTAAGTAAATATTAAAAAGAGTTGCTGACAGGGGGACATTCCTGTCGGATCCCTTTATCTCTCTCATATACGATAGCGCGTGATATAATCTTATTTGTATTTGATTATTTTCATATATACTTGTGATAGCTTTTGGGATATTATTTGGTATTTGTCTTTCTTTTAATATGTTAAATAATATGTTTCTTTTAACTTTGTCAAATGCTTTTTCAAAGTCAATAAATGCAATATGTGTTTCTAAATTGTATTCTCTTCTTTTCTGTATTATTAATTTTAGGTAAAAGGCCGGGTCTATACATGATCATCCTTTTCTAACTCCATTCTGTACTTTTAAAGTAAAGTTTTTGGAATATTTCATTAGTTTGCTATTTAAGATTCTGCTATATATTTTGTAACAGGAATTTATTATTGTTATTATTATTATTATTATTATTGTTCTGGGCAACTCCAAGGAGTCGACAGACTCATCGACGGAGGCCCTAACATCATGTCAAGAAATACTATTCAACATTCACACAGTATCTATCATACCTTGCCTTGAACTCATTCATGGTCGTAGCACCCACAACGGACTCTGGAAGCTTATTCCACTCATTCACCACTCTCCAAGTAAAAAACCTAGCTCTAACTCCCTTGTCAACCACGCTCTTGCCCAGCTTCCATGCATGGCCCCTAGTCCTCCCACCACCAGTCATATTTTCAAAAATATCTTTTGGATCAATCTTATAGAAACCCTTCAGTAATTTGAATGTCTCAATCATATCACCCCTCTTTCGCCTATCGTCCAATCTCTGCAACCCACAAATCTTCAACCTATTCTCATAAGGTTCATTCCACAGACCTTCTATCATCTTGATCACTCGTCTCTGGATCCTCTCCACTTCCTCCCCATCACGAAGAAACTCTGGTGCTCATAACTGGGCACAGTAGTCCAGATGGGGTCTTATCAAGGCTCAATACAGAGGAACAACAACTTGTTTGTCTCTGCATGTTAAAGAATTTTTCAGAAGCCAAGTGATTTGATGAGCTGATTTAGTCACTTTTACAATGTGCCCCTAAACTTCAATTCCTTATCCACCAACACTCCCAAATCCCTGGCCTCATCAATCTCCTGGAGTACGGTTCCACCAATGCGATATACTGCTGCTATTCTTTTCACCCCAAAGTGCATAACCTTACACTTTGCCACATTAAATTGACATCCATTTTTCCTAGCCCAGTCCTCCAAACTATCCAAAGCATCCTGTAAAATTTTGACATCCTGTGCACTCACAATTGCTCTACCCAACTTTGCATCATCAGCAAACAAGTGAACACTTCCTCTCAAATCCTTTCCTATATTATTGATGAACAAATTGAAAAGCAGTGGTCCAAGAACAGAGCCCTGTGGCACAGCACTAGTCACAAGCTGTCTTTTAGATTCCACTCCTGCATAAACCACTCTCTGGTATCTCTCCTTCAACCACCCTCCTATCCATCTCACCAACCCTATATCTATCCCCATCTGCTCCAGTTTACTGATTAGGGTTCCATGTGGTATCCTGTCAAAGGCCTTGGCAAGGTCCAGTAGCATCACTGTAAACCCATTACCCCTACCCAGTTCAGCCGTCACTGTGTTATAAAACCTGAGCAAGTTACTGAGGCATGATCTACCCTTCACAAAACCATGTTGTTCCCCCATACAATATCTCATTTTCATCTATCCAATCCTGTATTCTTTTCTTGACTAATTTCTCTAAGACCTTGACAGTGATTCCTGATATGTTAATTGGTCGGTAATTTACAACAGCAGCCTTGGAACCACCTTTATTCAGTGGAACTATTTTCCCCTCTTTCCACCCCCTCGGGACTAACACAGACCCAAGACTCAAATTAAACAAAATGGTCAAGGGTACTGACAATTCTTTAGCTGCTTCTCGTACGACACGAGCTGGTATACCATCCAATCCCACGGATGTATTGACATTGAGGTTATGCAATAGACTACTCACCTCCACTTCATTCACCACAATTCCCGTATAATCTACTGGTTTATTCGTTTCTGCAATGTCACCACCTGGATGATATATACTTGCAAACTGCTCACTCAGTAACTCAACTATATCAACTGATTCAGTTACTTCCCTTCCATCGGCATTCTTTAAAATCATTCTGCGATGTACATTTTTCCTTTTACTTGCTATATATCTAAAAAACTGTTTAGGATTCTCTTTAGCCTGCATGGCCAATGTTCTTTTGTAATCCTTTTTTGCTTTTCTTACCACACTCGTTACCCTTCTGGCCTGCGCTTTATACCGTTCATGTGCCTGCCGGTCACCTTTCTCCTTAAATTCCCTCCATAGTTGTTTCTTTTTTTGCAGCTCAAGCTTAATGGTGTTATTCATCCATTTAACCCCTACTTGATTTATTATTCAGACTCTAGGTATACAGTCAGCCATTGCTTCATGCAAACACTTCTTAACTGCCACCCATGCACTATCAACTTCTAGTCCTTGCAGTTGTACATGCCGTGGCATTGAACCAATCAAACTCCTAAGCTTGTCATACTTTCCAGCCCGATAATTCCACATGTACCCTGTCTTAATTGAAAATTCCACACCTTTAGCCACCTCCCAAGTCAAGATCCTATGATCACTCTCTCCAATTGGTGGCAATGTGGTCATATTTGTTACAGCCAAATCCTCAGATGTAATTACTAGGTGAAGCACACTCTGACCCCTAGTATTTTCCCTTACATGTTGTCGCAGATAGTTATCCCTTAATAACCGCATAAAATCCAATTCCTTCCTCCCGTGTGTCCTCTCCTCACTCCAGTCAATGCGACCATAGTTGAAATCTCCCATAATAATTACCCTCCTTGCACTCATTTCTTCTATTTGCTTGTGCATACTGTCACCACCATCTTTTCCATCACCTGGTCTATAGCAGCACCCAATTCTATATTTAGTTCTGCTAGCCACAATCTCACAACAAATGGCCTCAAATGTGCTCTTTTCTCTATCTTGCAATTCAACTTCTATTCTCCTTGGCTGCAGCTCATCAGCTATCATCAACAATACTCCTCCCCCCATTTTATTCTCCCTGTCATTCCTGAACACACTATACCTGTCACATTCAATCCCACTAGCTATATCATCTACAGTCAGCCATGATTCACTAATACCAATAACCTGTGGTCTGGAAGTGCCAACCATTGCCAAAAACTCTTCCTTCTTGTTCCTAATACTCCTACCATTAGTGTACATGAATTTAAGACCCCCATTATCCCCAACCCTACCTTCATGCTGTTGTCCTTATTCACTCCAATTTATGCAAAAGTCTACCATGCTGTGTTCTTTCAAAAGCCTTAGCAAAATCCAAAAGTATCATGGTGTATCCATTCCCCTTGTTCAGTAGTAACATTGTATAGAATGTGAGCAAGTTGCTAAAACATGACCTTCCATTAGTAAACCCATGTTGTTCATTGCAAAGCAGAGATTCACTGTATACCCAATTCTGAATGCGAGCCCTAATCAATTTTTTCAAAATTCACCACCACTTCTGAGATACTAATTGGTCAGCAGTTAAATACAGGGGTGCTTAAGGGTCAAAGCTGTATAACTGAGAGGAGACCTCCACATAGCCTTTAAAGGAATGCGGAGAACCGACCAGGGCTTCTGACCTAATGTCCAATGCTCACCTTCTCGTGGTGCACCCTGTTGGGTATCTACTTTGATACTGAACGAACGAGGATGGGCTGGCAATTTGGGATTTAGCCGACCAAATTGTATTCTTATTGGTTAAACCAAAATAAAAAATGATGGTACAACATGACAAATTTTCATGCCGGCTGGGGCGTCGCCCGGTTAAACAAGGCCCCCGTTGTTTTCGCCAGGGAACCAGGGCGAACAGCGAAAAGTCAGCTACTGGAACAAATCTGAAAACAAACCCCAACTCAACATCACCAGAGTTAAAGATCGGTACTATCAACGTAAGAAGCCTGAATGGCAAAGAAATGGAGCTAGCTGAGGAATTAGATAAGTACCAGATCGACATAATAGGGGTGACTGAAACAAAAAAGACCAAAACTGGTGAGATCTTTCTGAGCAATAAATACAAAATGTTATATTCAGGCAATGACAATCAAGGAAAAGAAGGAGTAGCCATAGTATTCAACACAAAATACGAGGCTAATCTTCTTGAATGGCAGTCAGTCTCAAGTAGAGTAATGTGGACAAATATGAGAATGGGGAACTGGACAATGAGACTTATTTGTGCCTATGGTCCCACAGAAGGTTCTACTAAGGTAGAAGTGGAGGAATTTTTTGAGGCTTTAGAAAAAGCAACTGACACAATGAAAAAGGAAAAGTTGGTCCTTGTTGGGGATCTAAATAGTAGAGTAGGAAATGATTGTGAGGCATACAAAAATATTTTGGGAAAATTTGGAGGAAAGAGCAAAGCTAATAATAATGGCAAATATCTGTTGGATTTCTGCTCAGGACATGGACTGGTTATTACTAACACCATGTTCCAACATAAAAATGTGCACAAATTCACATGGAGAGAAGAGGCAAGGAATAAGAAAAGTATCATTGACTATGTTATTGTTGATAGTGATGTTTTCTCCCTGGTGCAGGACACCAGAGTGTACAGAGGATTTGAAATTGGAAGTGATCACTATTTAGTCTTGAGCAGGATAAAATTGAATTTCATATTGAAAAGAATAACATGTAAGAAAGTTTTAAAGCGAATTAAAGTTGAGCAGCTCTCAGATGTGAACTGTAGACTAAAATACACAAATATTATTGAAAAGAAAATGAAAGAGTTTGAGAACAGGAATCAAACCTTGGAGATTCAGTGGCAAACTCTGAAGGAAACATTGATTGATTCTGCCAGAGAGGCATGTGGTGAGGTTGTGTGCAAGGATAAAAAAATTAGAACTCCCTGGTGGACACAGGAAGTCAAAGAGGCAATGAAGGAAAAGAAGAAAGCATATCAAAAGTTCCTGGCAAATAAGTCAGCTTTTACTCTTACAGAATACAGAGACAAATGTAAGAAAGCTAAACAGTGTGTAAAACTAGCTAAACAAAAGTCATGGGAGGACTTTGGCAAGAATATAGAAAATAAATATCAAGAAGGTGGCAAAATATTCTGGAGGTTGTTGAAGAAGCTTAGGAATGGAGGAAAGAGTGCTGTAAAAGGAATTAGAGATGATAAAGGTGAAATGAAAACAGGAGAAAAAGATATCCTTGAAGTATGGAGTAATTACTTTGAAAAACTGCTAAATGAAACAAGCAGTGATGACAGCACAGTGGTAAAAAAACACTGACCAGGCATGCAGTCAGGAATACATATCCACACTTGAAGTAGAAAAAGCCATCAAAGGCTTGAAATGTGGAAAGGCAGCAGGAGTAGATGATATTCGACCAGAAATGCTGAAGTATGGTGGTATAAGAGTCTTACAGTGGCTGCACTGCATAGTTCAGAAAGCCTGGACAGAGGGACGAATTCCCGATGATTGGAGTAGAGCTCTCATAGTACCCATATATAAAAAGGGAAATAAAACTGAATGTGAGAATTACAGAGGTATTTCCCTACTGAGTGTTCCTGGCAAGATCTATGCAAGTATACTTGAGAAACGGTTGAGAAAAATTGTGGAAGAAAAGCTTGGTGAAGAACAAGCTGGATTCAGGCCAAATAGAGGCTGTCAGGATCAGATCTTCACTTTACGACAAATAGTCGAGAAAGCATGGGAATATAACAAAGATCTGTATTTAAGTTTTGTCGATTTGGAAAAGGCATATGACAAGGTGCCAAGAGAGAAGCTATTCAATACGCTGCAGTTATATGGTGTCAATGGGGCATTATATCAAGCAATACTTAGTCTTTATTTGAGTTGCAAGTCAGCAGTTAGAATTGAAGGAAGTACAGGAAGATGGTTTAATGTTAAATCTGGTGTGAGACAAGGATGTACATTATCCCCTCTGTTATTCATTATCTATATGGATCACATTATGAAGGAATGTGGTATTCAACCTGATATCAAAATTGGAGATGTTAATGTCAGCTCTTTGCTTTATGCGGATGATGTTATACTTCTAAATAAATCCGCTACAAGTCTGCAAGATTCTCTGACTAAATTGAATAGCTGTTGTAATAGATATGGTATGAAGGTCAGCAATAAAAAGACAAAAACAATGAAAATAGGCAGAATCATTGAAAATGTCAACTGTGTTGTGAATGGAGAACCTGTGGAACAAGTAAAACATTTCAGCTACTTAGGCACAATTTTTACTGAAGATGGTAAACTAAATATAGAAATAGACAACAGAATCAGCAAAGCTGGTATCGTGGGAAGTCAATTGAATAAATTCATATGGAATAAGAAAGAAATTAGTCGGAACACTAAATTAGCTGTATACAAGACTGTGTTCAAACCAATTTTAACTTATGGATCTGAGAGCTGGGTCAGAAGTAAAACACTTGACCAAAGACTAGAGACCGCAGATATGAGAGTCCTGAGAAAGATTAGAGGCGTGAACAGATGGCATCAATGGCAATATCATATTAAAAATGAGGATATTAGGAAAGAACTTGACATTGTCAGCATCCAGGAATGCGTTTGCAGAGCTAATCTCAGATGGTATGGTCACTTAAATAGAATGGGAGAGGAAAGATTAGCAAAACAAGTGTTCTCTGCCAGGTTGGCAGGAAAACGACCCAGAGGAAGACCAAGATATAGGTGGATTGATACGGTACAAAGTGCCTTAGACGATAGAAATATAAGATCTGATAATGTTGGAGTCTTGACAAGTAACAGACTGATTTGGAGGAAAATTGTAGATAGGAAGTTAGTAATGATGTAATTTTTTTCATATAGTACTGTCATATCCTGTACACTCCTTGAGGGTACATGACAGGAATTTGATGATGATGATGATGATGATGAGTTAAATACACCGGTCTTTGCACCACCCTTGTGCAATGGAATTACCACACATTCCTTCCATTCCTGCGGAATCTTCTCTGTTCTAAGACTCATAATAAACAGCCTGGTGAAAGGAATGGCCAATTCAGCTGAACACTCTTTTAGCGCACGTGCTGATATTCCATCAGTCTCTATTGCTGAATTCTTATTGAATTTTTGCAACAGCTCTAATACCTCAGCCTCACACACCTGTGTTTCTTCATCTAGTGGGAAGAAACAGTGAGCTCAATGTTGCGTTCACCAGGTTGAACGCTTTTAACAAAATGGGCAGTCATTAACTGCCCATTTTGTTAAAAGAACCAATGATCCAAATGGTTCTTTTTTTCCAGAATGATGGCTAACAATATGAGAAATCATACCAAATCCTCTTCTGCATCTATAATCCTCATGTCATCTGGATTTAGAAGAGTTATCCTTTCATATTCATTCTTTCTTTTACTTGCTGCATATCAATAGAATTCTTGTGGGTTGTCTTTAGCATGCAAAGCCAGTTTCTTTTCATACTCAGACTATGCTCTCCGTACAACAGTTGTGATTATTCTAGCCCTGCTTATAACGTTCATAACGGACGTCATCCTTATGCAAACGGTGTTCTTTTCACATTATTTTTTTCTTGCTTAATAAGATTACACATCCATTTGACTCTTATTCAATTTATTCTTCAAACTCTTGGGACACATTCTGATATCGCATCATTTAAGTATTGTTTAAATGCTTCCCTGTCGATATTCTTTCCATCCAGCAACTGATCCCATTTCACTGAACTCAGTATACTCAGGTTGTCATAATTTCCTGCTTAGTTCAGCATGTAATCTTTCCTAAATGAAACATTCATAAACTTAGTCACTTCCCAAGTAAGTGCTGGATGATCACTGTCACCAACCAGAGGCTGAATAGTTATGTCTTTAACTTAAATGCCCTATGACACTATAATCAAATCTAACACTCTTTGCCCTCGAGTTCCTTCTGATCACATGCTGCTTGAGGAAGTTGTTCCACAACAGCTCAATAAATGCATTTTCATTCTTCTAATGAGATGCTACTGCTACCCAATCAATATTTGGATAATTAGAGTCTCCCATCAAGGAAAAGAAGGAGTAGCCATAGTATTCACGAGGCTAATCTTCTTGAATGGCAGGGAGTCTTAAGCAGAGTGAGTGATGTGAGCAAATATCAGAATGGGGAACTGGACAATGAGACTTATTTGAGCCTATGGTCCCACAGAAGGTTCTTCTAAAGTAGAAGTGGAGGAATTTTTTGACACTTTAGAAAAAGCAACTGACACAATGAAAAAGGGAAATTTGATCCTTGTTGGGGATCTAAATACCAGAGTAGGAAGTGATTGTCAGACATACAAAAATGTTTTGGCAAAATTTGGACTAAAGAGCGAAGCTAATAATAATGGCAAATATCTATTGGATTTCTGCTCAGGATATGGACTGGTTATTATTAAGACCATGTTCCAACATAAAAATGTGCACAAATTCACATGGAGAGAAGAGGCAAGGAATAAGAAAAGTCTCATTGACTATGTTATTGTTGATTAAAGGTAACTTTAATAAATAACTTCTATATTGCGGCAACGTTACGTTGCCATCTTCAGGAACATAAAGATATGGTATGTGCACGCAAGCACTAACAAAAGCAAATGAGGAAGAAAGCAAGAAACTAATATTGTTCCTAAAGTCCTAATGGTGCCCTCTGGTGGGCTAATTTGGTTGAATTGGCAGTTGGGCTGAAGTTCTCAAAATGTAAGTCTCCCAAATTTGGGGTAGTTTCATGCACCCAAATTTGTTGAGGTTAGGAACGTATTTTAGAGCTGCTGAAGATTCCTTGAATAATCTCTCGTATTTAAACTTGCTTCGGTATATTATTTTTGTTTTCTTCCAACGAATTCTATGGTGGGTATCTAAGGCATGGTCTGCCATCCCAAGAGCGGCTGTACTGGTGGAACCGGATGTAGTCTTTGTGTTCTGAAATCCTGATATTTGTTGTTCTGCCTGTTTGGCCAAAGTAGGATAATTTGCAGCAGCAACGGGACCTGGTATACACCAGGTATGTCTAGAGGAAGTGGTTGGTCTTTGGTAGAGCGGATAAGGGATGCCAACTTTTTATATGGTCTGTAACTGTTAATCATTCTGCAACAATCAGTATGTGTAATAGGGAAAAGTGAGATCAGGTGATCATGATCATCAAATTCCTGACACCTTCCTGCAGGGGATGTACAGGATATTGTGATAGTACTACGTGAAAAACTTGCATCATTACTAACTTCCTATCAACAATTTTCTTCCAAATCAATCTGTTATCTATCAATACTCCAACTTTATCAGATCTTATATATCTGCCTTCTGAGGCACATTTTAATATATCAATCCACCTATATCATGCTCTTCCTCTGGGTCTTTTTCCTGCCATCCTGGTAGAGAACACTTGTTTTGCTAATTTTCCTCTCTGTTCTGTTTAAGTGGCCAAACCACCTGAGATCAGCTCTGCTAACAATGGCAAGTTCTTTCCTAATATCCTCGTTTTAAACATGTTATTGCCATTGATGCCATCTGTTCACGTATCAAATCTTTCTCAGGACTCTCTAGTCTGGTCAGGATTTTATTTCAAACCCAGCTCTCAGATCCATAAGTTAAAATTGGTTTGAACTCTGTCTTATATACAGCTAATTTAGTATTTTGGCTAATTTCTTTCTTATTCCATAGAAATTTTTGCAATTGACTTCCTATCATACCAGCTTCATTGATTCTGTTGTCTATTTCCATATTTTTACCATCTTAACTAAAAATTGTGCCTAAGTAGCTAAAATGTTTTACTTGTTCTATAGGTTCTCTATTCATGATGCAATCGATATTTTCACTGTTTCTGCATATTTTCATTGTCTTTGTCATGTTATTGCTGATTTTCATACCAAATTTATTACTACAGTTATTCAATGTAGTCAGGGAATCCTGCAAATTTGTTCCCAGCTTTATTTAAAAGTATAATATCTGCATAAAATAAAGAGCTGAGATCAGCATCTTCAATTTTGATATCAGGTATTCTATTTGATAATAGAATACTACTTTTCTTCATAATGTGATCCATATAGATAATGAATAACAGAAGGGATAATGCACATCCTTGTCTGACACCAAATTTAACATTAAATTGTCTTCCTGTACTTCTTTCAATTCTAACTGCTGCCTTACAACTCTAAAGACTAAGTACAGGTATCCCTTGCTTAACGTGGTTTTGCTTAACGCGGTGAAATTAATTGCTACAATCCCTTGATATTTTTATGGCTGTTTTTATTATATAAATCTTTGATATTATTTTTTATTATATAAATCTTCCCATCTGGCCATTCTCTTTGTTTTATTTTCAATTAGTTGTCCCTCTTTTTTTTGATCATTATAATTTTTGTTGTCCATGTCTTACTAATTTGGTCTATTTGTTTATATAATCGATGAAGGTTATTTTCTTTTGATAGCTTTTCTGCCATTTTGCATTTTTCTTCTAACCAGTTATTCTTGTCTCTTTTAACTAGTTTTCTAATTTCTCTCGTTAATCTATTATATTCATTTCTGTTATAATTCTGTTTTAGTTTCATGCAATTCCTTTGATCTCATATCCTTTTTACTTCATTCGAGATCCAATCCTTTTTACTTTCTCCTTCTGTGTAACATATTGTTTTTTCTGCCAAATTTAATAGTATTTCCTTTAATTTGCACCAGTGTTCTTCGATGTTTATATTCTATTTTGGTAGTTCCTTCAGATTTTTATCTAGTTCTAGTTGATATTTTCTTAGAATATTGTTGTCTTGTAGTTTTTTTACATTCAGTCTCCTTTTGACTTCCAGATTTTAACTTTATTCTTAGGTTGCTAATACTAGCTTATGGTCTGATCCACAATCTGCAGAGAAAGATCTGCAGTTTAGGATACTTGATTTCCATCTTTGGTTTACAATGATATAGTCTAGCATATTCTTGGTTTGTCTGTCTGGTGATATCCATGTCTATTTTCTTTGGTGTTTTGGATGTTTAAAGAGAGTGTTGGTTATTGTTAATCTATTATTTGAGCAGAAATTTAGCAGTCTTTCGCCACGTTCATTGGCTATCTCCAATTTCTTTATGGAACATTTTGAACAACGTATCTTTGACAATATTTCTCCCAGACCTACTCATTGGTTCAGATATGTCGATGACATTTTTGCTGTATGAAATGGCTCTTCTCATGAACTTCAACAATTTCTGACTAAGTTAAACGCATTTCATCCTAGGATCAAGTTTACCCTAGAAGTAGAATCAAATAAGCAGTTAGCCTTTTTAGATCTTCTAATTCTTCGCAAACCAGATGGTAACCTACGTTTCTCAGTTTATAGAAAGAAGACTCATACAGGCTATTATATCCGTGCGGAATCTCATCACCATCCCAGTCAAAAGGCAGGAACTATTAAAACACTGGTTCATCGGGCCCACTCCTTTTGTTCTACAGACAATCTTTTACAGAAAGAACTACAATATATAACTTCTTCCTTTCTATCTAATGGTTATAAGAATTGCTTCATTAAAAGAACTTTGAGTAGTTTTAATATGTCTTCCTCTTCAAACACAGAGGAAATAACGAGCATTACTATCCCTTATGTACAAGGCATCAGTGAACGTATAGCAAAAGTTTTAAAACCACTGAATATTTTTGTTGCCTTTCGACCGTTTAGAAAAATCTCCACCTTTCTCACTTCTCCTAAGGACAAGCTTCCACATCTTAATCATCCAGGTGTCTACCAGATTCCGTGCTCTTGTGGATTATCTTATTTCGGACAAACGGAAAGATCTGCCTCTATTCGGCTAGAAGAACACCAATCTTATATTGAATACTTTAAACCTGAAAAGTCTGGACTTTCTGAACATGCCATCTTCACTAGACACAGAGTTCATTGGAGAAAGACAAGAGTTCTTCACAAAAGTCAGTTTCTCATGGAACGCCTGTATAAAGAAACATGTGAAACTCTACTTCATTATCCTAACTTAAACAGATCCGACAGCTTACGTCTATCCCCTTTATGGGAGATAGTACTTTACAAATCAGCTAATCTTTCCTAACTTTTTTTAGGAAAGTTATTCACCTTTTTAGTTATCTTACACCAGCTACTTAGGTGGCGCTTTTTGGAATTCTCAGTTAGTGTTTAATTTTGAGCTTAATGTACTGAAGATGCCTGTGACACACAGGCGAAAATTATACTATTAAATAATCTTTCTACGTGAGTTTTTTTCCATTATTTATTTTGTATTGATATGTCTACTCACGGTATACCTCTTTTAAAACTGGATGTATGGTGGTGGTAGCCATATGCTACCATACTAGGGAGATGCTTACAAGTAAGGTGGTGTCCTATTGCCTTCTTTGTCATGGTATATTTATGACTGTAGCTGTGTGTGTTCACAGGACTAGTTTGCTTGTTTTGAGGGATGAAAAACCTGAGTTAACAGAATAAAAAAAACCCTCCATCTCCATATGAGGTTGGTTTACTCACCTTTAGTCAGAAGAGACCAGATAAAGGTTCCCCACATCATTGTTGGGAATTGAACTCGGGTATTTCCGACGAAAGGGCTTTGTGTATACTGACTGAGCTACGGAACAACTCCATACATCAAGGATATCTTTTTCTCCAATTTTCATGTCACCTTTTTCATCTCTAATTCCTTTTGCAGACTCTTTCCTCCATTTCTGAGCTTTTTTAACAGCTTCGAGATTATTTTGCTACCTTCCTGGTATTTATTTTCTATGTTCTTACCAAACTGTTCCCATGACTTTTGTTTAGCTATTTTTACACAGTATTTAGCTTTCTTACATTTGTCTCTCTATTCTTTAGAAGCACAAGCTGGCTTATTTGCCAGGAACTTTTGATATGCTTTCTTCTTTTTCTTCACTGCCTCTTCAACATCCTGTGTCTGCCATGGAGTTGTGATTTTTCTATCCTTGCTGGCAATCTCACCACATGCCTCTCTGGCTGAATCAATGTTTTCTTCAGGATTTGCTGCTGAATCTCCAAGGTTTGGTTCCTGTTTTCTAGCAGTTTCATTTTATCTTCAATAATGTTTGTGTATTTTAGTCTACAGTTCACATCTGAGAACTGCTCAACTTTTATTTGCTCTAAAATTTTCTTACACGTTTTTCTTTTCTATATTCAATTTTATCCTTCTCGAGACTAAATTATGAACACTTCCAATTTCAAATCATCTGTACACTCTAGTGTCCTGCACCACTGAGAAAACATCACTATGAACAATAACGTCGTCAATGAGACTTTTCTTATTCCTTGCCTCTTCTTTCCATGTGAATTTGTGCACATTTTTATGTTGGAACATTGTGTTAGTAATAATCAGTCCATGTCCTGAGCAGAAATACAACAGGTATTTCTCCTTAATGCTCTTCTCCAAATTTTCCCAAAATATTTCTGTGTCTGACAATCATTTCCTACTCTTCTATTTAGATCTCCAACAAGTACCAACTTTTCCTTTTTCATTGTGTCTGTTGCTTTCTCTAAATCCTCAAAAAATTCCTCCATTTCTATTTTAGTAGAACCTTCTGTGGGACCATAGGCACAAGCGAGTCTCATTGTCCAGTTCCTTATTCTGATATTTGCCCACATCCCTCTACTTGATATCTCATACGATTCAAGATCTACTTCTTCATTTCCCTGATTGTTTTTGCCCAAATATAACATTTTGTATTTATTGCTTAGAAAGATTTCACTAGGTTTTGTCTTTTTTGTATCAGTCACCCGTATTATGTTGATCTGGTACTTATCTAATTCTTCTGCTATTTCCATTTCTTTGCCATTCAGGCTTCTTATATTGACAGTACCAATCTTAAATTCTGGTAATGTTGAGTTGGGAAATGTTTCAGTTTTTATTCCAGTAGATTACTTTCGCTGTTCTTCCTGGTTCTCTTGCAAAAACAACGAAGGCTTTGTTTAACCGGCGATGCCCCAGCTGACATGAAATTCTATCAGATCTGGTGATTGAAGATCGAGTTTGCGTTTCTGTTGAGAAAAGTTGATTCAATGTTACAGATTGGAGATACAATAGACATCATTGAGGTTGGAATAATTATAAAGTATTTTTTATGTAATGGATCTGGAAGTCTTGGAAGTTTTCCACTTGGTTATACTATAAATTAAAGATGCTAAGAAATTATATTCCTGGTTTTATCTTTTATTGAAGGGTATTATTCACATGTAATAAATTGCATGTGAAGTAGCTTGACAACTGGATACTTGAATATAGAGGCTGACTTTGCATCACTTGCCTTAGTATCCCATAATGCAAAGCACATATCCTTACAGACATGTATAATGTTATGCATTATGGGAAGAGCCATTACCCAGACTGGTTTCGACCTTTATTGAATTCTCATCAGTGAGAGTGAGACTCGAAAAAAAATGCCAAACTGTAATGAATTTATTTCATGTTGAAACTATTTGCTTGCACTTGGATAAAGGATTACCCTGGGTATGACCATGACCAATCTGATACTGCTTCTCTCAAGCAATGCGTGACCACTTCCCATGTACTACTGACATTCTTCCTTGTAGCTTCTTAAGCGATAGCACTACTCCAAGTTATCCCCCTAAGGCTGTCCTAATTACCAGCCTTATATTTCAATATAAACATTTTCTTGACATAGGATTCTACATGTTTAGCAACTACTTAGGACTAGACTGCGTGATCACTTTCCCTGATTAGAGGCAGTGACTTATGTTTATCTCATACATGAGAGGTTGGTTAATCAACCCAAGGACTTTAGTACCGTGTATGGGTAGTGGATTGGAAAAGGAGAAATTTATTTACATTTGGCGTAAAAGGCTATGTATATTGTATTCCTTGGAAACACATCAGGGAGAAGGCTGTTTTGCAGTACAGTAATAGGGGACGGAGGATGAAGAAAAGAAACTTGTTCTTAGGATATCAAGGAATACTGTGAAGGGATATTGGGTGGCAGTTGCACGTGTTCCAGCTTAGTACTGAGTGGGGAAATTATTGATTCTATTTCAGATGAACATTTGTCATGGAAATATTTATAGAATGCACATATTGCAGAAACCAAATGCTTGTGCAAAAGTGGGAGGAGTGAATTGGTAGTTATTAATCAATCTAATTGCCCTCCTCTGTATTGAGTCGATCATATTGAGGGAGCTCTTTGCCCCCCCCCCCCCCCCCCACACACACACACACTCTAAATTTGAGAGCAGTATTCAGTTGTTCGGCAGATTTGTGATTTGAATAAGGTTAACAGCTGTTCAGAGGTAATGGTAATGTTTTAAGTAAAAGAGAAATCCTAGTTTTTCAGAAGCTGAAGATGCAGTGGCTGTGATGTGTTTATGCCAGGAGAGGCTTGATGTCAGTGTGATTCCAAGAAGATAAATCTCATCTAGTCTGGAAATTTGGATGTTTTCAAAAATAATACTGGGAGAAAATGGTTCTTTTTTTTTTGTGAGAAATAAGACAGCACTAGGTTTTACTAGGATTGACGAAGTTACCCTGAATCTCCATTGGAGGACGACTTGGAGATCAGAATTGAGGACAGTCATGGCTAATGTTCTGTAGGTTGAGATAAGTTGTGTAGAGTAAGGTTTATCGAGTGAAAGGGAAGGGTGCAGTCATCTGTGAAACTGCGTATTGGGTTGGAGATCAACTGAAGTAGGTCATTAATATATATAGAAGGAAGAGGGTTGGTGAGAAAACCATGTTTCTGTCTGGATGCACACTATACGTGCATCCAGACAGAAACTAGCAATCCACCTGCAGAAATCTTGAGACATTCCAAATGATAGAAGTTTGCATACTAAGCCTTTGTGCCAGACCCAGTCAGAAGCTCTGGAGAGATCAAGTGCAACCACTTGAGATTCACCAAACTTCTCCATGGCATTTGTCCAGATATATGGGTGATATGTTTAAGTAGATCTCCTGTTGATCGGCAGTGATGGAATCTATACTGGTGGTCATTTATAAGCTGGGTGGCTTTGAGGTAGTGTAGGTGTTGAGAATTGATTGTTTTCTCCATTACTTTAGATAAGAGTGAGATCGAGCGGTACTTTAAAGGCAGTGATTTGTCGCCCTTCTTGGGAATGTGTTGAATATAGGCCAATTTCCAGGCTGTGGGATAGATACCACTGGAGTAGTGCACAACCCTTCAGGACAATTGGACGAATGCCATCAGGGCCAGGAGAATTTTTGTGTCAGATTTGGACAATATTTTTCTGATCTGTTTCTGGCAAAAGGATATAGAGGTCATTGTATATTGGGCATCTGGAATGGTTGGGGAGAATTTACCATTGTCAATTATGTGGATGATAGTGCAATACAACCATCTGGGTATGACGGGTAGGATAGTGTTGGGCAAAAGTTACGACCAATTGCTTTGGTGGCAGCAGATCAAAAGGCCAGGATACAGTTTGGACAGGCTGTTAGTTTCCTGCTTTTTACTCTTTCAAACACTGTTTTAGAAGTATTGATAGTTTTCTTGAAGCTCTTTCGGGCTTGAGCATAAGCACTAAACAAGGATGGAGTTCTTGATGTAAGCCAGTTGCAATATGCTTGATTTATTATTTGTACAGCCTTGGTACATCTTTTGGAGAACCAGGGTTTTCCCACTGTTAGAGGACAGCAGTTCAGAGTAGTGTGGGGATGTATGTTTCCATGCCAGTAAGGATTACTTCGGTGATATGTTTGGGTTGGATGACCCAATAGTCCAACTATGGAATGAGGATATTCCACTTGGCACTGTTATAATGCTAAACTATTCTTGTACGGAAGTAGCTGTGTAAATGTTGTTGCATGGTAGAGGATATGAATTCTAGATTTGGGTCAGAATTACCTAGGGGAGCCCAGTACATTCACCGCATATTTGGAAGGATCATTAGTGTGGAAGAGATCTAGGGTGTTTGGGGACTGGTTCGGGTTATTTGGTATTCTGGTTGGCATGTGAACAATTCGTACAAGGTCATTGGTGATGGCAAATGTTTCAGCATCTCTGCCTGCTAGATCTGTACAATTGGAAGAGGAGAGCCAGTTGGTGTTATGGACATTAAAATATCCTAGAAGAGGATTTTGCTGTTAGGGAAGTGGGACTGGAGTAAATCAAATTTTAAGGAGAGGAAATTAAAGAGTTCAGGGTAATAGGCATTAGGACAGCGATAGGGACAGCAAATGAATTTTACTGAGTGGGGGAAGGGAAATTGTCAACCAAAGAAGGTCAAGGTTGGGTGATCCTAGGTTGGGAAAGCTCTCTGGCAAGGTATGTCAGAGCAGATATATGCTCAGGTGCCACCCTGGGTTGAAAGGAGTTAAAGAGCGTGTAGTTTGGAAGGTTGAGATGAATAGTGCTGGGTAATGCAGTGCATACCTGTCTCCATGGTGGCTACTAGCGATGTCACTTGATTTTTGCACTAATTTAACTTGTTTGTAGTTGAACCAACTGTTGTCTCCATTTTGGCATTTTTCTTCAAGTTGTTTTTGAAGTTGATGTCTGTGTTCTCTCAGGACAAAAGTTAGGTCAGGTCAAGCACATATGCATGATTGGGGGTGGGCGAGTGCCTTTGAACTTGTTATTAATCACTATTATTTGTTTAAATGTGCTTGTGGGTGTGTCAGAAGTCACTTTCACGAGGCATGGAAAGTTCTTTTATCCTTTCTTTTATTTATGGGTCTGAAACGGTGTAAGCTCACAATATTTCTAGAATCAAAATTGCATTCTCCTGCTAATTTGCTTATGTCATTATGTGAGTGACTTCCTTGGGTTCTGGTAATAACATTATATCGATATTCATCACTTTCAAACCCCTGGTCCTCTCCATGTATGTTGTTTCAGGAAATCCTTCAGCAATGGTATAAAGTTGACTTCCATCTGGTTGTACCTTCTTTCCTTCTATCAATTTAACTATGGGGACATAACTGAAGTCTCCCATAATAATTGCTCAGCCTGCACTCATCATGCTAATCTGCTGAGATTGCTTAAGCAGATGAGCCGAGGGCCATCTCCCTGAGACCTAATGTCCTTAACTTCTATTTTTGTTGCTTGACGTTCCTCAAGTATCATCATCAATATCCCAATCTCTCAAAATACAATGCCCCCTATATAATTCTATCCCTGTAACAGTATCATTTTCTGTCAATCCTATTTCAGTGATGCTTATAATTTTTAGCCAAGTCCATCTATAGCTTTTTTCCCCTTTTAATGTAATTAGGCTCTCTTGAACCAGCAAGCTGCCGTTGGCCTATGATGAATAGTCCACATTTTTATGGTCAGTAATGATTTGAATTAGTCTGGGTGGGTGACAATTCCTCTAATACATGGCTATATACATGTCTGAAAGAAAGTGTGCAGTGCATTATGGATGCTAGGCAATTTGATATGAAGTCATCAGTCTCCATATACAAGTAGCATAGTTAGTAAAATTCATGGGCGAATGTTTGTGTAGGCTTGGGTAAAGTATTGAAATAAGAATATAATTTTTTGTCTGTTATGATTTAAAAACAAAAATTGTTCCTCTAAAATGGAATGATAATAGTAAAGTATGTTACTGTAGTACAGGGTGTCTACATTGAATTTCCCTAGTTTCAACATATTACTACTACTTAAGTGTATGGATCATGTTGTTGAAATTGTGCAAATGAGAAGGAACACTCGCTAAGTTTTTTCTACCAAAAAAAAACCAAACAAACAAACAAAAAAAAAAAAACGTGCTCCTTTAGTAGCACACACAGTGTCAAGCCGATAGTCTAATCTCCAACCAGGTTCTCTAGGCTGCCCACTTTAGTTCTGTATGTGAAGGACATAGTTCCACAAGAAAAAAATCAAGTGGGGTAAGATCTGGAGATCATGCTGGCCAGGGAATCGGTCCTCCTTGTCCAATCCACCGCTGAAGGAAGACTCTGTCAAGAGTTGCACAGACCTCCAAATGCCGGTGTAGCAGAGCACTACCCTGTCGAAAGAGGATGTGCGACTGCAAGTCTCAGAGTTGTGTTAAGACAATTTTCCAGCATGTCGAGGGAAATCATTCTGTCCATGTTGCTTTCCACGAGAGAAAAAAATGAGCCAGTTATAACGTTTCGCATTACACCACACCAGACATTTACCTTGAAACTGTCACACATGTGTGTTCCATGACAAAGTGAGGATTTTCACTCCCCCATATCCTGACATTGTGCCTATTCATTTTTTCGCTAACATGAAAAGTGGCTTCGTCCGAAAAGAAAATCTGGATTATCGTCGACACGTTCCAGAATTTCAGCTGCAAAGATTACCCGTTGTGACTTATCTTTTGACCAGACGAAAAAAGTCGTGAGAAAACACCTGGTTTGAGAAAGGGGGGAGGGGGGGAACCTTCACTACTTTGTCACCTGGTGCATATCTTTACATTCTTGCAACTTGTCATACTTCGTTCAAACAGGCAGATCAATGAAAAACACATTGCTGAACACCAAAGTTCTATGCAAATGATTCAACCTTATAAACCTGGATTGGCACAACATGGAAATGACACTAGCCATGGGAGTTATTGAAAAATTACCAGAGAGCTCGATATATGCAGACTTCACTCATAATCATGATAATGTAACCCTAAAATGTTTAAGTAAAGCAACACGCTATTGAATTTTATTAAACTTATCCATGCAAGTTTACAATTTCACCAACAAATTTTGCAAAATAACTCCATATACAATTCACGACAAGAGAGAACCAATAAAAGGGTTATGATGAAGCTTGATTTCCTGCAACACCTGCACTTTGAATGCAACTTATGATGGATGACCTTGTGAACAGTGGAGCGAGGTATTTGCAGTTCACATGATGCTCTCCTAATGGATTTTGTTAGGCTTTGTGCAAAGGATTTGCAAATCCTCTCTACGTTCTCTTCTGATATTGGCTGCTTCACTTCTCCATGTTGTTTCAAAATGCTTCCTGTCATTAAGAAATTTTCTTTCCTAACAGATGCTCTTGGAGTCGAGTGCTGCCTTTTTGTACATCTGATGGAACTTATGCTGAACTGCTTGGATTGATTTCAGCTCAGCTAACCACCACACAACTTGCACTTTCTCTGCACCTGATGCCATGTTTAAAACTACAATAGCCCTGTCCAGCAGCGGCATTGCATCCCAACGTAGGAAAAAATTCTGGATGAAACTTGTATAGTCTCTGGAACGTTTGAACAACCCAAACCTTACACACTTCCGCATTTCAATTTTTCACTGTTCTTTAATACTAGATAGGTCTAATGTGGACACCCTGTAATTTAATAATGCAGATGGAATTTAAAAGTGTAGTATTTTAATTTCATATACTTTTTATTTTTTGAGAAATATTATAATCATTTTGATCTCTATATCCAAATGTATAATTTCTAAAATAACTTTGTTTTTCTTTCACTAAGAATGGAAACAAGAGAACAGTGTGAGCACATAATATCTGTTTTTAATGGAAAGTTATTACCCGGTAAGTATTTTTTTTTACATTTTTTTTTAATTAACACTCAAATTTAAGCTTGCTTCTTTCTAATTCATTATATAATTTATAAAAAAAAATTATTAAAAAACAAAAGAAGCAATATTTTGGAAATTTTAAGATTTATGTCAATATTCAAAATTTGCAAAATGTAAAATATATCTGCAGCAAATATCACAGGGTTGTACTGGATAAAATGTATATACAACATCCATGAATAATTCTGTGAAACTCGAGCACAATGATGAATTCGTAAACCGAAACAATGAAACTGAAATACTAAACCAGAATGCAATAACAAATAAGCAGTTAGAATCAAAAGTAAATCCTCCAAATCAAAAGACATTATTTTGTTATCTAAGAATACGATATAGGTGACAAAAGTGCAAAATCTTTACATTATACCCTAGTTGCAATGACTGCATGGGATTCAGATAATTGGGAGAACCAACCAGGGCTTCTGACCTAATGTCCAATCCTCACCTTCTCGTGGTGCACCCTGTTGGGTATCAACCTGGATACTGAACGAACGAGGATGGGCTGGCAATTTGGGATTTATCATCATCATCATCAAATTCCTGCCATGTACCCTCAAGGGGTGTACAGGATATGATAGTACTACATGAAAAAAATTACATCATTACTAATTTCCTATCTACAATTTTCCTCCAAATCAGTCTGTTACTTCTCAAGACTCCAACATTATCAGATCTTATATTTCTATCGTCTAAGGCACTTTGTACCCTATCAATCCACCTATATCTTGGTCTTCCTCTGGGCCATTTTCCTGCCAATCTGGCAGAGAATACTTGTTTAGATAATCTTTCCTTGCCCATTCTGTTTAAGTGACCATACCGCATTCCTGGATGCTGACAATGTCAAGCATTCTTTCCTGATATCCTCATTTTAAATATGATATTGCCATTGATGCCATCTGTTCATGCCTATAATCTTTCTCAGGACTCTCATATCTGCGGTCTCTAGTCTTTGGTCAAGTGTTTTACTTCCGACCCAGCTCTCAGATCCATAAGTTAAAACTGGTTTGAACACTGTCTTGTATACAGCTAATTTAGTGTTCTGACTAATTTCTCGCTTATTCCATATGAATTTATTCAATTGACTTCCCACCATACCAGCTTTGCTGAATCTGTTGTCTATTTCTACATTTAATTTACCATCTTCAGTAAAAATCGTGCCTAAGTAGCTGAAATGTTTTACTTATTCCACAGGTTCTCCATTCACAACACAGTTGACATTATCAGTGATTCTGCCTATTTTCATTGTCTTTGTCTTTTTATTGCTGACCTTAATACCATATCTATTACAACAGTTATTCAATTTAGTCAGAGAATCTTGCAGACTTGTAGCGGATTTATTTAGAAGTATAACATCCGCATAAAGCAAAGAGCTGACATTAACATCTCCAATTTTGTTATCATGTTTAATACCACTTTTCTTCATAATGTGATCCAAATAGATAATGAATAACAGAGGGGATAACGTACATCCTTTTCTCACACCAGATTTAACATTAAACCATCTTCCTGTACTTCCTTCAATTCTAACTGCTGACTTACAACTCAAATAAAGACTAAGTGTTGCTTGATATAATGCTCCATTCACACCATATAACTGTAGCATATTAAATAGCTTCTCTCTTGGCATCTTGTCATATGCCTTTTCCAAATCGACAAAACTTAAATACAGATCTTTGTTATATTCCCATGCTTTCTCGGCTATTTGTCGTAAAGTGAAGATCTGATCCTGACATACTCTATTTGCCCTGAATCCAGCTTGTTCTTCACCAAGCTTTTCTTCCACAATTCTTCTCAACCGTTTCTCAAATATACTTGCATAGATCTAGCCAGGAACACTCAGTAGGAAAATACCTCTGTAATTCTCGCATTCAGTTTTATTTTCCTTTTTATATATGGGTACTATGAGAGCTCTACTCCAATCATCAGGAATTCGTCCCTTTGTCCAGGATTTCTGAACTATGCAGTGCAGCCACTGTAAGACTCTTATACCACCATGCTTCAGCATTTCTGGTCGAATATCATCTACTCCTGCTGCCTTTCCACATTTCAAGCCTTTGATGGCCTTTACTACTAAGTATGAATATGTATTCCTGAATACATGCCTGGTCAGTGTTTTTTACCACTGTACTGTCATCACTGCTTGTTTCATTTAGCAGTTTTTCAAAGTAATTACTTCATACTTCAAGGATATCTTTTTCTCCCGTTTTCATGTCTTCTTAAACAACCTCCAGAATAATTTGCCACTTTCTTGCTATTTATTTTCTATTTTCTTGCCAAAGTCCTCCCATTTTGTTTAACTAGTTTTACACAGTGTTTAACATTCTTGCATTTGTGTCTGTATTTCTAAGAGCACAAGCTGACTTTTTTGCCAGGAACTTTTGATATGCTTTCTTCTTTTCCTTCACTGCCTCTTTAACTTTCTGTGGCCAACATGGAGTGCTGATTTTTCTATCCTTGCAGACAACCTCAATACATGCCTCTGGCTGAATCAATCAGGGTATTCTTCAAAGCTTGCCACTGAATCTCCAAGGTTTGGTTCTTGTTCTCAAACTCTTTCATTTTTTCTTCAATAATCTTTGTGTATTTTAGTCTACAGTTCACATCTGAGAGCTGCTCAATTTTTATTCTCTTTAAAACTTTCTTACATGTTATATTTTCAATATGAAATTCAATTTCATCCTACTTAAGACTAAATAGTGATCACTTCCAATTTCAAATCCTATGTACACTCTGGTGTCCTGCACCAGGGAGAAAACATCACTATCAACAATAACATAGTCATGAGACTTTTCTTATTCCTTGCCTCTTCTCTCCATGTGAATTTGTGCACATTTTTATGTTGGAACATGGTGTTAGTAATAACCAGTCCGTGTCCTGAGCAGAAATCCAACAGATATTTGCCATTATTATTAGCTTTGCTCTTTCCTCCAAATTTTCCCAAAATATTTTTGTATGTCTGACAATCATTTCCTACTCTGCTATTTAGATCCCCAACAAGGACCAACTTTACCTTTTTCATTGTGTCAGTTGCTTTTTCTAAAGCCTCAAAAAATTTCTCCACTTCTACCTTAGTAGAACCTTCTGTGGGACCATAGGCACATATAAGTCTCATTGTCCATTTCCTCATTCTCATATTTCCCCACATTACTCTACTTGAGACTGACTTCCATTGAAGAAGATTAGCCTTGTATTTTGTGTTGAATACTATGGCTACTCCTTCTTTTCCTTGATTGTTCTTGCCTGAATATAATATTTTGTATTTATTGCTCAGAAAGATCTCACCAGTTTTTGTTTTTTTTGTTTTGGTCACCCCTATTATGTCGATCTGGTACTTATGTAAATCCTCAGCTAGCTCCATTTCTTTGCCATTCAGGCTTCTTATGTTCATAGTACCGATCTTTAACTCTGGTGATGTTGAGTTGGGGATTGTTTTCAGATTTTTTCCAGTAGCTGACTTTTCACTGTTTGCCCTGGTTCCCTGGCGAAAACAACGGTGTCCTTGTTTAACCGGGTGACGCCCGAGCTTGCATGAAATTTTGTCTTTTGTACCAGCATTTTTTATTTTGGTTTAATCATTAAGAATACAGTTTGGTCGGCTAAATCCTACCAGCCTATCCTCGTTCGGCCAGTGTCCAAGTAGATACCCAACAGGGTGCACCACGAGAAGGTGAGGATTGGACATTAGGTCAGAAGCCCTGGTCGGTTCTCCGCATTCCTTTAAAGTCTATGTGGAGGTGTCCTCTCGGTTATACAACTTTGACCATTAAACACCCCATTTGGGATGGGATTTAGCCGACCAAATTGTATTCTTATTGTCTTGTACCAATATAGAAAATAATGGTACAAAATGACAAAATTTCATGCCCGCTAGGGTGTCGCCCGGTTAAACAAGGCTCCCATTGTTTTCGCCAGGGAACCATGGCGAACAGCGAAAAGTCAGCTACTGTAACAAATCTGAAAGCACACCCCCAACTCAACATCACCAGAGTTAAATATCGGTACTATAAACATAAGAAGCCTGAATGGCAAAGAAATGAAGCCAGCTGAAGAATTAGATAACTACCAGATCGACATAATAGGGGTGACTGAAACAAAAAAGACAAAAACTGGTGAGATCTTTCTGAGCAATAAATACAAAATGTTATATCCAGGAAATGACAATCAAGGAAAAGAAGAAGTAGCCATAGCATTCAACACAAAATACGAGGCTAATCTTCTTGAATGACAGGCAGTCTCAAGTAGAGGGATGTGGGCAAATATCAGAATGGAGAACTGAACAATGAGACTTATATTTGCCTAAAAAGGAAAAGGTGGTCCTTGTTGGGGATCTAAATGGCAGAGTAGGAAGTGATTGTCAGACATACAAAAATATTTTGGGAAAATTTGGATAAAAGAGCATAGCTAATAATAATGGCAAATATCTATTGGATTTCTGCTCAGGACATGTACTGGTTATTATTAAGACCATGTTCCAACATAAAAATGTGCACAAATTCACCTGGAGAGAGAAGAGGCAAGGAATAAGAAAAGTCTCAAAGAATAAGAATAAGAAAGTGATCACCGTTTAGTCTTGAGCAGAATAAAATTGAATTTCATATTGAAAAGAAGAACATGTAAGAAGGTTTTAAGGTGAATAAAAGTTGAGTAGCTCTCAGATGTGAACTGTAGGAAAAAAAAACAATAAACAAAGATTATTGAAGAAAAAATGAAAGAGTTTGAGAACAGGAAGCATACCTTGGAGATTCAGTGGCAAGCCTTGAAGAAAACCCAGATTGATTTAGCTGGAGAGGCAGGTGGTGAAGTTGTCTGCAAGGATAGAAAAATTAGAACTCCATTGTGGACACAAGATGTTAAAGAGGCAGTGAAGGAAAAGAAGAAAGCATATCAAATATTCCTGGCAAATATGTCAGCCTGTGCTCTTAGAGAATACAGAGACAACTGTAGGAAAGCTAAACACTGTGTAAAACTAGCTAAACAAAAGTCATGGGAGGGCTTTGGCAAGAACATAGAAAATAAATATCAAGAAGGTGGTAAGTTATTCTGGAGAGTTGTTGAAAAAGCTTAGAAATGGAGAAAGGAGTGCTAAGGTGTTAGAGATGATAAAGGTGACATGAAAACGGGAGAAAAAGATATCCTTGAAGTATGGAGTAATTACTTTGAAAAACTGTTAAATGAAATAAGCAGTGATGACAGCACAGTGGTAAAAAACACTGACCAGGCATGCTGTCAGGAATACATATCCATACTTGAAGTAGAAAAAGCCATCAAAGGCTTGAAATCTGGAAAGACAGCAGGGGTAGATGATATTCGATCAGAAATGCTGAAGTATGGTGGTATAAGAGTCTTACAGTGGCTGCACTGCATAGTTCAGAAAGCCTGGACAGAGGGACGAATTCCCGATGATTGGAGTAGAGCTCTCATAGTACCCATATATAAAAAGGGAAATAAAACTGAATGTGAGAATTACAGAGGTATTTCCCTACTGAGTGTTCCTGGAAAGATCTATGCAAGTATACTTGAGAAACGGTTGAGAAGAATTGTGGAAGAAAAGCTTGGTGAAGAACAAGCTGGATTCAGGTCAAATAGAGGCTGTCAGGATCTGATCTTCAATTTTCGACAAATAGTGGAGAAATCATGGAATATAACAATGATCTCTATTTAAGTTTTGTCGATTTGGAAAAGGCATATGACAAATGCCAAGAGAGAATCTATTCAATACGCTACAGTTATGTGGTGTGAATGGGGCATTATATCAAGCAATACTTAGTCTTTATTTGAGTTGTAAGTCAGCCGTTAGAATTGAAGGAAGTACACGAAGGTGGTTTATTGTTATATCTGGTGTGAGACAAGGATGTACATTATCCCCTCTGTTGTTCATTATCTATATGAATCACATTATGAAGGAAAGTGCCATTAAACATGATATCAAAATTGGAGATGTTAATGTCAGCTGTTTGCTTTATGCATACGATTTTATACTTCTAAATAAATCCGCTATAAGTCTGCAAGATTGACTGACTAAATTGAATAACTGTTGTAATGGATATGGTATTAAGGTCAGCAATAAAAAGACAAAGACAATGAAAATAGGCAGAATCATTGAAAATGCCAACTGTGTTGTGAATGGAGAACCTGTTGAACAAGTAAAACATTTCAGCTACTTAGGTGGGATTTTTAGTGAAGATGGTAAATTAAATGGACAATAGAATCAACAAAGCTGGTATGGTAGGAAGTCAATTGAATAAATTCATATGGAATAAGAGAGAAATTAGTCAGAACACTAAGTTAGCTGTATGCAAGACAGTGTTCAAACCAGTTTTAACTTATGGATCTAAGAGCTGTGTCAGAAGTAAAACACTTGACCAAAGACTAGAGACCACAGATATGAGAGGCCTGAGAAAGATTATAGGCATGAACAGATGGCATCAATGGCAATATCATATTAAAAACGAGAATATTAGGAAAGAACTTGACATTGTCAGCATCCAGGAATGCGTTAGCAGAGCTAATCTCAGGTGGTATGGTCACTTAAACAGAATGGGCGAAGAAAGATTAGCAAAACAAGTGTTCTCTGCCAGGTTGGCAGCAAAACGACCCAGAGGAAGACCAAGATATAGGTGGATTGATACGGTACAAAGTGCTTTAGACAATAGAAATATGAGATCTGATAATGTTGGAGTCTTGACAAGTAACAGACTGATTTGGAGGAAAATTATAGATAGGAAGTTAGTAATAATGTTAGTTTTTCATGTAGTACTATCATATCCTGTACACCCCTTGAGTGTACATAGCAGGAATTTGATGATGATGATGAGTAAACTCCACAATCCAATTTTTCTGAGAAAAAATATTTAAAAAAAAAAAATTCCAGATTTAAAGCCAGTTTAAAGACCATAAGAAGTGCAAAGATGGTTAACGACTTGACTGCATTTGCATTTTATCTTGAGATCAGTCTTATGTCTACAAGTGAGTGCACTGCTTATTGCTTGGGCTTTTTACTTGCCATTATTTGATGATGTAGATCACAGAATAATAAATTAATAAATGAACACCACAGCTTCACCTTAGTGGAGAGAATTTCAAATGAAATGAGTTTGCTCTTAGTTGGATGTGGTCTATTGCCAATATACGGTTTTATTGTAATCTTTCTTGACATTGTAACTTCAGATTGGTTGAAGTCATGGATTCCCTGTATCTCTTAATCTTATGCCTTATCCCATCTATTTGGGGTTGGCCTTTTACATGATGTGATTTTACGTGCGTGATCCCAAACGACTTGTCGCAGGGCCTGACCTTCGTGGGGGGGAGGGGGGATCACCATAGAAGTGTGTTCACGGGGCTGGTTTACCTGTTCTGATGGATGAAAAACCAGAGTTTCTGGCAGAGAAAAAACCTCCACCTCCTTATGAGACCGACTAACTCACCTTTAGTCGAAAGAGACAGATAAAAGTTTCCTCATGTCATGGACAGGAATCGAACCCAGGTCTTTCTGAACAAAGTGCTTCGTATATACCGACTAAGCTATAGAAAGTCTTCATACCTCAGTCATATATAAACATGTAGCATGTTTATATACTCATATCTACTTTACACCTGAGTAAACAGGACAACACTACTACGGTTCAAAGGAAACGGGGGCATTTTATAATTGAAATACAGATATACAAATATTCATTTAAAAAAAAAAAAAAAAACTAATCATGATTACTTCCAAACTGTTGAAAAATGCATGCAATCAGAACAGCTGAATTGGTTGCTGTTGTAGAGGTTTACATGTTTCAGGGAACAGACGATTAGAATTAAATCTGTTTGAGTGCAGAACATCAATTTGATTAAATAGATTAAACTGTGCTATCAATAAATATCTGATTTGTCTGGCCCTACTTATGACAACGTAAACAAGGCATCTGGCTTAGCAGATTCCAAAAATTATATGTAACCCTGATGTTTTTGGATTCCTGTCTATTTTCATGGTAGTTTCTTTTTTTTTTTTTTAACTAATTTTCATGCTAAATTTGTTGTATCAGTTCTTCTTTTAAGAAAAAGAATCCTGGAGACAATAATACTTTCTCAGAAAAATCACACATAAGTTTGATATTTCAGATTCTGATATCAGAATCAGGGATATCAAATATTACCAGTGAAGAAATGAAGTAGTTTGACACTGATGAAACCTTCAAGACTTGCTAGCAGATGCTAAAGAAACTTTTATTGATTCAGTCATTCCATATTGAAATCAGGAAGTTAGAGGTGATCATGGAAAACAAGAAATCCTGTAAAACATTCTTAGCAAGTAAGAACTAATGTTCTCTGAGAGAATGCACACAAAAATGTCAGAAAGTAAAGGAGCATGTAAAAGAACCTAAACAAAAATCTTGGGAGGCTCTGATAAGAATACAGAAGATCAGAAATATTATACAAGGGTGGGCTGAAAAGTTCTCGGCCTCGACCATCGGTTGCAACACTATTGACAAGTTTTTTTGTTTTTTTTTTCCTAAGTTGGTTCATCTATCATAAGCATCCATGTGAAATTGCAAGTCATTCTGTCAAGTAGTTTGTTTTATGCAGCTATCTGAAGCAAATGGATAAAATTGAGTATTGTGCAGTTATAAAATTCTTTGTAGAAGAAGGCAGTAAACCTTCTCCTTCGTTTTCGACAATTAAGAAATGGGCTGCCGAGTTTAACGTGACCGTACCAGCCTAGAAGATGATGCATGTGAAGGACGTCCAAAAAGTTTAACAACACCAGAAATCATTCATCATGTGCACGATATGGTATTAGATGACCGGTGAGTCAAAGTGTGTGAAATTGCCGAGACTATAGGCATTTCAAAAGAATGTGTAGGATATAGTTTTCATGAAGAATTGCAAATGAAAAAGCTTTCGCAAGATTAGTGCCAAGCTTGCTCACAGCAGATCAAAAACGCACTCGCATGAAAATCTCTGAACAGTGCTTGACGTGTTTTAAGAAGAATAAAACTGATTTTGTTCATCAATTTATTACTATGGATGAGACTTGGATTCACCATTACACACCAGAATCCAAACAGCAGTCAAAACAGTAGACAGAAGCCGGTTGTTCAGTGCCAATGAAGACAAAGTCTGTTCCATCAGCAGGAAAAGTCATGGCATCTGTGTTTTGGGATGCTAAAGGCATTTTTTTTTTATTAAAAAAAAATTAAGTAAAACAATAACTGGAGAATATTATTCTGATCTTTTAACCAGGCTAGACAAAAAAATTCGTGACGAAAAGACCCAGTTTGCAGAAGAAAAAAAATCATCTTTCATCAGGACAATGCACCTGTCCACAAAGGTGTTTTGGCAATGGGAAAATTAAGGAATCTGCACTATGAATTGTTGGAACATCCACCCTATTCCCCAGATTTTGCTCACTCTGACTTCTATCTCTTCCCAAAACTAAAACCCTTCTTTGCTGGTCACCGTTTTTTTTTGGAATCAAGAGGTGATTGCAGTGTAGAAGGGTATTTTGCAGATCTTACTGAGAACAACCACTATAGGAATGGGATAATGGTACTGGAGCATTGCTGGAATAAATGTATTAGTCTTAAGGGAGATTATGTTGAAAAATAAAAATAATTTCAAAATTAGAAATCCATTTTTTCATTGTTATGCCGAGAACTTTTCAGACCACCCTCATAGGATGTACTGGAGGCTGTCTAAAAAGCTTAGGTATTGAATTATATCTCTAGAATTTGGCACTTGCCGCACAAGTAATATAGAATAAAATAACATAAACACGAATATAAAAGCTAAAATTTTGTAAAACATGAAAACTTAATATGACGAATTGTTTCTTTAGGAGCACACAATCAAATTCAAGAGAAAGCCACTTTTCCCACTTAAATAACAAAACTGCACATATTCCTTGGTTCAAATGAATCTTATTCTGGGTCACCCATGTCTTACTAGGAAGTTTAAGAACAGAAGAGTGGTTACTAATTCCTTCAAACCACATTTGTCGTTGAGGATAGTTGGTGTTTATATCCCAATACCTTGTCTGTTCTTCTTTAGTGATGAAATTATTTGTAATTAAGATTTCTCTTTGATGGGTGGTTATCTAGATTTTAATCAAATGATTTCTTAAGTCTGGAATTCTAGTTTTGAGGGAAACTGGTGCCATAGTATCGTAAATTATCTACACGTAAATGCCAAAAGTATTATTTATTAAATATACTGCCAAATATTTCAGTTTGAAACTAACACTCTATCATCAGTGGCCTGTACAACATTTTTTACAAGGTAGAATGCAAACAATTGAATTATTCAAAATAGTATGAGCCCTTGATGTTAAATCGCTAATACCATTATGCTTCACTGACAAAAAGGTTAATCATAAAAGTGATATAATAATCCAAGAAAAAAAATTAATTTATATCATACTAAACAGATCATGAGATAGATGTAATATCCAGTGATTTCTTAGGATCTTCCATCTTCAATCTATCTCATGATCTGTTTAGTATGATATAAATGATTTTTTTTTTCTTGGATGATAATATAAATTATTTAGTTATTTTATTATCACTTTAATGATTAGCCTTTTCTTCATTGCAGCATAACACTGTTAGCGATTTAACATCACGCAGCTCATACTATTTTGAATAATTGAATTGTTTGCATTCTGCCTTATAATAAAATGTTGTTCAGGCCACTGATAATAGTTTGTTAGTTTCTTACTGAAATATTTCATAGTATATTTAATAAATAATGCTTCTTGTATTTACATGTAGATAATTTAAGCCTGCAATGTCCTTGTGCACAGGGATAAGAGGATTATTACTTCTTGTACTTCACTCCTGAAGGTGAGCATTAGCTTTCCGACAATGTGGAAATAAGATGTTGTTCAAGGCAGGAGGCCAATAAATGTTTATTGATTTGATCTGCAACAGGGTTATCAAGCTGAGTATTGATGAACTTTGTGTGTGGACAGCTGAGCCAAACAGGTAAACAATATTCAGCTACAGAAAATTCCAGACCTACAGCTGATGATTTGCTGTAGGGCTGGAATTCTGCTTCTACCTTATGATGAACATAAGGTAGAAGCAGAGGGTCCTCAAGAGAATTCCCACAAAGTTTTTGAATAATGTTATTACATAGATTTTAGTCGCAGGTATATGCAGGATAGTGTATGGTCCAATGCGATGCCTAAATACTTCAGAAACTTGTTATGTCAGAATGTAATACCATATAAGATGACCTATAGTTGTGTATAGGTATGTCTATTGTTCAGATGGAAGCAGAACACACTTAAATTTTATCTACATTTAGGCATACCCTCCATTTCTTAAAGTAATTGACTTCCTAGATTGAGCATGAATTTCTTTCTTATATTTAAATTAACTGTCTAGTAGCAAGAGTGATGTCATCTGCAGAATTTTATGCTTTTCATATCAAGAAGATGTGAAATATACAGATTAAGAAAGGAGAGGGAACTAACACTGATTCCCAGGATAGACCATGTTTTAATTTTTTTTCTGTTTACTACTCTCTTTTCGTACTAATTTTTTTTAACTCTAATCCATCTCTGGTACCTTAAGAAGTTCTCCTCTCCTATGGTGACCAGTTCTTTCCCACATCACTCCTCCATGCTTAGAAGAGAAAAAGCTGTCATCAAAGAAATAAATAAAATCAGAAATAATATTTATCTTTCTATTCATCAGGATATCTCTTCACCTCCAGCATGCCATCTTGCCTCCAGATTCTCCCATATGGATTGTGGAATAACCAGATGATGGTCCCCAGGACTGGTGAAGAAGAGTCTGGAATGAACTACACATACCTGATCACAGATCCAACTATCAAACCTCCAGAATCAAGTCTACCTCAACACTTCTGGAGTCTGCTAAACAGATTTAGTACTGGACAAGGTCACTGCCACTTATTACATCTGTGTGGAATTTCAGTCGCCCTTTTGCATGTGTGAAGCTGTGCAGACTATCATTATAGTCTGCACAGCCTTTTTACATTAGTGATATGTATCATATCACTAACAACTGCTCCCCACTCCTTTCCTTTTGTATGCTTTTTATCATTTATAGATCTTGAACTATTTGATATGATTGATCATCACATTAGGTGTAACCTCATATCAGTTCTTGCACCTGCCTGTAGTCTCATTCCACTTGAGTAAGAAGTACACACTTTTTCTACTTTGAAATGAAGGCTTTCTACGGTGTCCAGCCATCCTTGTCTTCTTAGTGTCCAGACTGTAGATAAGGTCTGTGGCATCCTCAGGATAGCTGCTCATAAGGAAAGCATTGTATGTTCATTCCAGCTAGGAATATATATTTTTGGTGGATGATATAACTGCTCTGATAAGAGGATCATAGGTTTGTAAGTAGGAGGTATAAAGTGGATTTTCTCTAAGTCTCTGGTAAAGTTTTCCCAGTTGACTTTCTTTAAGTTCCGCCTGGAGTGGGGACTGGATTTAATCCGAGGAATGGCAGTGCCACTCTCCAGTATTAGAGGTCTGTGTTGGCTATGCGAGAAATTTCCTAAGACTTGTAGCAGGAAGAGAGTAACCTACATTATTGCAGGATACAAAGCTTAGGTTGCAGTTCTAATCCTTGCTCCAAGGCAGCAGATTTGAATGTTCCTTCATCTTTAGCATTGAAGATTAATTGGAGGTTCTTCATCCGATTCAACTAAAGGAAAACCAAAATCATTATTTCTGGAATATTTCCAGTACCTGTGATGGCTCTTAGTCATCTGCATATATCACTGGGTAATCTGTGGTTAAAAGGACTAGGTTTTGCCAGGGAGAGGCGTACATATTGGTGATATTAATATTATCCTCCTTGATAGTAACAGTGTTGGATGTCAAATTTAATTGGCAGATTCAGACAGAATGCCCATGCTCTTTAGTCTTTTAATGGATGATACTCTTTCATCACTTGATATTACATGATAATAGCAAGAGATCCTTGGATAGACTGGCAACCAGTTTTCACCCCAACTCATTTAGTATTATCCAGGGTACACCATGAGGAGATGAGTCAGAATTGCACCCCCAGATTTGGAAAGAAGAGAGAGTACTGTATTTCAATAAGGGAATACACTGAGTTGGCTTAATCAAAAGAAATATGAAAACAAAGGAAAATTCAGGATCATAGAATGGCAAATAAACAATGGCAAGCAATTCTAAGATTTTATTTTACTTTAAAATATAGTAAAATGAAACAAAGTAATAGAATGGGGATAGAAAATATTCATAAGGAATGAAATCCAGAGTATATATCAGTAAAGTAGAAAAATTATCAGACATCTGAAATATGGGAAGGCAGCTGGAGTAATGATATTTGATCAAAAATTCTCAAGTATGGATGTATATAAAAGTGGATTCTCTATGAAATTCAGAAGGCATCGTTGAGGATGGCGTTCGAGAAGATTGGAGTAGAGATCTCATAGTACCCATGTATAAAACGGAAAATAAAACCGAAAGTGAATGTCACAGAGAATTTTCTCTGCTCAATATTCCACTAAGATTTGTGCAAACATACTTGAGAGTAAGAAAAATTGTGTAGGCAAAACTTGAACAGAAACGATCCGGGGTTGAGCACAAACAGAATTGGTTGTCATGATCATATTTTCACTTTAAAATGAAATTATGAATAGAACATGGATCTGTGTTTAAGTTTTATAGATCTGGTATAGGCATATGACAACACGCCATGAGAAAAGCTGTTTGGTATGCTGTATTAGATGGTGTAAATGGGACAGTATGTAATGTAATGCACAGTTTATATTTAGCTTAAAAGTCCACAGGAAATTGACATTAAAGCTGATGTCAAAATTAGAGATGTTAATCTGAGCTCTTTACTTTTATGCAGATGATGATGCTTTTGTGCAGCCTTAAACTGAAGTTTCCACATGCCTATTTTTTGTTCTTGGAGACATTACTCTCAGATCTTTCTCAATTAATTTCTTCCTGCTTAATACTAGCTAGCTCTTCCTGTAGTAAGTTAATTGGCAGTTTACATATTACAGATTGTCTGCTGTAGACATGTTTTGTGTAACAGACATTGAATTCTGGAAGTTTCAATGTCTGCTGTGTTATTGGGTAAGTTGGCACTGTCAAGCCCATGCATAACTGTTTATTTTGACATAAAAGATTGTTTGAAAAGTAAGTTGAAATGATTCGGTGTAAATAATTTCATTACATACCATTGAAAAAACTATTGTTAATTTTTATCATTAAATGAGTATAACGAGAATTAATGGAACTCTTAAAAGTGAAAAATTAAAAGGCATCAGAAGAAGGTACCATAAATGGGGGGGGGGGGGAGAAAGAAGTTTGCAGGATAATGTACAAACAGAATGCCAACATTCTTTAGTTAGGGAAAAATAATACAGTAGTGAACAAATGAATCCAAACAAGCCAAATTTTGGTCAAGTTTTTGTTTTAGGTTACAGTACTTTTTGTTTTGGTTGAGTGTTGCATGTTTTAACTGTCTCTGCGATGTCATAAACAAGTTGACATTCATAGTGTTTTATTCATTTTGTGTAACTATAAGATGAATACATCTCCAAGAAAGCATTTAAAAAATATGTATTCTTTCACAGCATACATCCATGACTCAAAGACAAATTGCTGATGAGTGTAGTGTTAGTTTGGGTACTGATAATGCACTTTTAAAGAGGTTTAGAGAGAAAGATACCTTTTCTCCTGATAGAAAAGGAAAATGTGGATGAAAAAGGAAAACTACAGTTATTCAAGATTGTGTACTAGTTAGGAAAAGCAAAATTAATGCAAGATTGTCTGCTGTAGACTTAGAGACTTGGCAGATAATGGGATTAATCTCTATGACATGACAGTCTGTCAACGATTGTTGAAAGTAAGGAGGACTGCCCACAGACCAAAAAAGAAACGACTGTTAATGAAAGCTATGCAGAAAAAGACTCCAGTGGACAAAAGTATACAAAGATTGGTCTGTTGAGAAGTGGAAGGTTATATTCTTAGATGGCCATTTTAGTTCAAGGAGAGTAAGTACCCTATGTTCACAAATCAGCTGTGGAGAACACTTCTCCTGCCCACCTTCTAAACCCAGCTGAAAAGATTTTCTGGGGTTGTTTTAAACATGATGGTTTAGGATCACTTGTGCCTGTTGATAGTATGATGAAAAGTTACCAATACATCAAAATATTGGAGAAAATAGAGTAGTCCCAAAGATCCAGAAAGACAACACATGATTTTCCTCCATACCACACTTCAAAAAAAGTGAATGAGTTCCTCAAAAAATCTCAACAGCCAATTGCTTCAGTGACCAGGTAACTCTCCTGACATTAACTCAGTGGAAAATTTGTGGGCCATAGTGATAGAGACTTGGAAAATTAAATTGTGATACAGAGGATAACTTAATGTAATTCATTATAAAAGTATGGATTTGAGATGCAGAAATAAGAAAAATATGTTCTACATTGGTAGAGTCCATGTCTAAACGAATTAATGAACAGAGCAGCATGTAAATTATTAGGTAAAGTTCAAGATTGATTTTTATACTTATTTTCTTGCAAAATTAAATTTTTTTCTTTAAATTGTGTGTTCAGATTAATTTGTTCGCTACTGTATATCACTGAATAGAAAAAAAGTCGATCATCCTTATAAGAAATTAGAGACGCATAAATCTATGTTAGGATTGTTGTCTACTTGTATACATAAAAAAGATGATGAAAACTATCTAATCCTTATTACCATATTTTTAGCCTTATACACACCCTTGTATTGGACTCTTTTCATGTGCTTGTTCTTCTTCGCAGTAAAAGATGCACGAATTATGTCGTGGTTCATTATATGAACCATGGCAAAGTCCAACATGCTAAAATGATTGCACTATTTAAAAGAATTGGATTAGATGGTAAGGACATCAGAATATTATTACAGACTCCAATTAACATCAAACAAGGAGTATGGCATGGATGTGTGCTGTCACCTCTTGTTTTTAACATATGCTCAGAAGCCATATTTCAAAAAGTCTTAAAAGGAAGAAAGGATGGGATCAATCTAAATGGTGAAATCATCAGAAACATCCGATATTCTGATGACACAGCTCTCCTGGCTGAAAATCTTCTGGAACTAGTGAATGAAGAGATTGAAAAAATGGGATTAAAAATAAATATCACCAAAACTAAATTCATGGTCATAAGCAAGGCATCGATTCATAATTCAGCACTTTCTTTAAATGGGAAACAAATAGAAAGAGTGGCAAAGTTTAAATATCTCAAATGCTGGTTAAATGAAGATTGCCATCCAGAAATTGAAATAAAAGTTAGAACTGAAATGGCAAGAAAAAATTTTCTCTTGATGAAATCGACACTGTGTAACTGAAGAAAAAATTTTCTCTTGCTGAAATGCACTGTGTAACCGCAGTTTAAATTTAGAGCTTATAGTATACATGTTTAAGTGCTATGTATGATCTGTACTGCTGTACGGTGCAGAAACTTGGATCTTGAAGACAACATTAATAAAAAGACTTGAAGCTTTTGAGATGTGGTTATACAGAATGTTAAAAATCCCATGGACAGGAAAAACGTCCAATCAGGAAGTACTGGAACAAATCTTGGTCACCTACTTCGTAATGAAAAATATAAGATACTTCAATTGATTTTAAAATGGAAGATGAAGAAAATCTTGACTGCAGACATCAGACAGTGGACTGGCATGAACTCTGATAGACTGCTCAGAGTGACTGAGGATATCTCAAAATTTGCCAAGGTGGTCGTTGACCTCTGATAGGAGATGGCACTCAAAGAAGAAGATTATCCGTTTATTAGATAAAGATAAACAATAATGATTCTTAAAAATTCATCAAATCATTAAAAAAACTAACATATTATAAACAAATATTTTTTATAATTTCATTATAGTTCTTTTCAAATCTTTATTCATCTTCACTCACAAAATTTTCTGAACTCGATTCTTCATCAGAAATCAAGTCATTGCTGTTTTGAAATAATAAATCATTCTCTGGATACTGTCAAGAGAATTACTAATGCCACACTGTTGAAAAGATTTTATAATAATTTTGGGTTTTACTTCATCTCATGAACTCTTTATCCATTCACATACCTGAGAAATTGTGGCTGTCTTTCTCCTACATGTAGCTGTTTCCTCAAAATTTGGAGATTGCATCCAACTGATCCATTTTTCCTTCATAAATCCTTTAAATAGTTTGTTTATTGGTACATCTAAAGGTTAAAGTGTTGACGTGAGTCCTCATGGGATTACAGCTATTTTTCTGTTTGTTTTGTGAAGTTTATTCTTAACAGCTTCAGTTTTATGGCATCTAAACTGATCCCATACTAACAACGCAAGATCCATATTTATAGGTAAACTGCCTTTAAATCTGGATCACACCTTCTTTATTAATTCATTCTTTCCTCATCCATCCATCCTTTTGGATGAATATGAGAAGATGAATATAAACTCCTTTGGGAAGTTTTCCTTTGGGCATTGCTTTTTTTTTTTAAATAAAAAAGGTAACAATTTTGTTCCATCCACAAGTTTTTAATTCATTTTAAATTTCTCATTTTGTCAGTTTTCTGCGGAGATTGTGTTTTATAGAATTTGTTTCTATTAATTGCTACTCTTGTTTCCTCCAAGTTTGTACCTTTTTTTCTGTAGGCAGAGGCCCAAACTGCCACTCTGCTGCCCTATTACTATTCTTTTTGCGTACTCAATCACACTATGCTTAAATGCAATCATTTAGCTATGTCCATGCTTCGTAGAATCCATAGGTTATTAAAAAAAAAAAAAATGAAATATAATAGTATATTAACACTAGTTTAATTGTGTGACCATTAATGACCATGCAGCTATTCCAACTGCTCATGCATTACTGACAAGCAATGATACATCGTAACTGCGCATAAATAAAAAACACATAGGTGTATAAGATGCACTGGTTTGTAAGATAAATTTGGCTTATAGGATCCATCCTAATTTTCAGATAAATTTTAGATACAAAAAAGCCAAAAAATACAGTAATCAAAAATTAAAATCCTTTTCATAAAGAAGATCTAATGTCTACTCAGTATTAATAATAAAATGATAAAGAACTAAGAAAAGGAATCGACACTGAAGGCTCATTAGAGCATTCACGTAGCATGTGAGAAAACTGATAAAAGTTGATTGAAATACGCTTTTAAGATGTAACCACATTGTAGTATATAATTTTAAAAAAATGCAATGAGATAACTTGTTTAAATGATACATTACAATGTAGTTTCACACATGCATTCATGCACATGTTAGTTCAAGGGTGCATTGCAACAGAAATGTGGGTTCATCAATGTTGCATCTTCAGCATACATATAGAAATTATATATGTAAAAAAAAAAAAAAAAAAAACTAGAAAGCCAATTTTAAAATCTAAGACATTTATTTATTTTTATGCATCTGCTATTTCAGGATCAAAAGAACCAATGCTTGTAAAATTTGCAGATGGTGGAAACAAAAAGAGAACACCATTTAAAAATCAAGATAGTCGATTGTGGAGAGGGGATGAGGTAAGATTATTATTTTGGTTACTTGCTTGTAGAGCAGCAGCAGTTTTCAGCCTGAGAAGGTATTGAGTTTGGGGAATGAACTTTTTTCTTAGGAAAGAGTGAAGGCTGAAAACCCCATATTGTAAAATGTTTAATTGAAATTTTATAATCAAAACATTATTTATGTTTATAGTTTATACATGAATAATTTTTATAGCATGACAGACAACTGATAGTCATCAGTAATAACCTAAGTGTTAGGGGTGAATATGGATTAAATATCTTTTTTGCAAACAGCCTGATGCTTCACTAAACAATATTAGGGCATACTGGCTATATAATTCCAGACATTACTGAATAATGCATTGGTGTGTGTGTGTGTGTGTGTGCGTGCGTGCGTGCGCGCGCGCGTGCGTGCGCGTGCATGTGCAACACTAAGTATTCACTTGGTTATTTTTGAATACATTTAAAATCAGTACAGTTAATGGAATTTTAGTTTCACTCACTGTATTTGTTGTCAAAGAATTCAGATCTCATATTATACCATCATATGCATTTGTGGTTTAAGCCAATAGAGATTATCATTTGTTCAGCTAAGTCCCAAATTGCCAGCCCATCCTCATTTGTTAAGTACACAGTAGATACCTACTAATTGGGCACACCATGTGAAAGTGAGGATTTATCATTAGATCAGAAGCTGCACTCTGTTCTCTGCATACCTGAAAGGCAATGTGGTGGTCTCCTTCCAGTTATTTTGCTTTACTCTTAAGTTATCCCAGAAAAATTATAAATAGGAGATTAATAATAATGTAAATTTAATCATGTAGTGCTGTCATAGTAACCTGAATTCCCATTGAAGATACATATCAGGAAATTGATGATGATATTGATGAAGAATTCAGATATATAGTAATAATTCTGCTCTGGCTTGACAAAATTTAATAGAATTTGATATTTTAGGATTGATGTTAAAATTTGTTCATTTCAACTGTGGTTTGACTAAGACTTAATTTTGCCACCCAAATGAGTGGGAAAATTAAGCAAAACAATGTTATATGTCTGAGTACATGTGCAAAAAACAGCTGTTTTTCAGTTAGGATAACAGTATCACTATGCAAGAACTCCATTAAGAAATACACATCTTTCTGCTTGTCTCTGATTATTTCCAATACTTGACAGTTGACCATAGAATAACCAGATTCCCCTACATAAGTGTAAATATAGATCTTGTTTAGCATTATAAGCTGTGCTTGTTTAAGAAAGTATCAAAATATTTCTACACAAACTAATGTTAGTTTATGAAAATTTTAAAGGAAGTTTCAGATTATACAGACTAAGTATTCTTTTGGATTGACCAGTTGATAGTGAACTGCTTAAAATACAATCTTCCTAGAGTTTATATTTTTGTTATTTTAGTTTGATTTAAGATTCAGTCTGATCTGATTTGCGCTGCTTCCAAGTTTGCTAGTTCAGCATTTGATCAAAGTTAAGTCATGGTTTAATCTTCTTACTACTCGGACTTAGTAATTCTGATTTTAACTGCTGTATGCCTTACGGTGATATAACAGGTCTCCTATAAAGATGGCAAGGTGTTTTCTTCTAAAAAAACTCACCTTTTAATCATGTAAAACAGGCGAACTGGTCAAAGTGGCACATTCACTTAAGAGATATAGTATGCTGCCTATGTAATCTGTTTCTTCTGCTGTAACTCCAATCAATGCAAAATTACTTGCAAATAATGAGCTGCATCTAATTTCCCAATGAGAACCAGAAAAGTTAATAAACAGCACTGGTAGGTCATTAAAATTGGAAGTAAGTCAAGCAATTATAAAGTGAAAACACACTTTGTCTGCTAAATAGTTCCACATATCAGTTACTTTTAGAAAATTTTTAGTTTTACCAATAAGAACATTAGTTAGCTTATTTGGCCATAACTCATGAAAATCTTACTTGTTTCATGAAGATGTTATTCAGCAGTTAAAATGTCAGGATTATAATAGTAAAACAACTCGCCCGAGTGCAGCATTTGTTTGAATCATTTGACTCACATGAGCCTCCGTAGCTCAGTCGGTTTAGACGAAGTCCTTTGGTCGGAAAGACCTGGGTTCAATTCCCATCCGTGACATGAGGAACCTTTATCTGGTCTCTTTCGACTAAAGGTGAGTTAGCTGATCTCATATGGAGGTAGAGGGTTTTTTCACCTGGAAACTCGGGTTTTTCATTTCTCAAAACAGACAAACTGGCCAGTAGAACACATGCAATTTACAGACAAGAATACTTTTAAGCGTAAGGGTAATTGTCTACTCGTCGTATTACAGTTGAGAAGTCTAAGGATGCTTGGAAGGCCATGGGCTCTTAAATGCCTGTTAAAGCTACTAACGGATGGATTTGAATTGCACAATATTAATCTGTTGGAGAATGATTATGTTACATAATCTGGAATCATTGAGTGGTAGATAATCCAATAATGCTCCTCTTTTTCAAGCCACTTAAATTACCAATAAGTAGGGCTTAACACCTGAAAACCCTGCTATCCACACAAAAAATGTACTTCTCCAGAACCCTCCTATTTTTTTAAAGATGTTTCAATAAGTCAGTAGAAGTTTCATCAAGTGATTAGTGGTGCTACATCTGTGTTTTCTTAAAAAGATTTTTTGTTTAGATTAGTTTTCTTATTAAATTAAAAATATGTATATAATATTTCGTCCAGTCTGATACTATTTTCCAGGGGCAAGTGTAATAATTGTCTAGTCCTTCCCAAGTACAGATGGTTGTCATGGGATGCTGAAATCATGTGTTATCCATTCAAACTGGCTGATCGATTTCACTTAAGTTAGCTGATTTCGAAAGACTAGAGCTGATCTGTAATCAGCATATAACATATCATGCATTGCAGAAGGCTTTTCTCACTTTGTTTCTAAGTAAATTATATATGACAAGAAATTATATTCTTGTTTAATCCTTTATCTAAGTGAACAAAGTTTGCATGCAAAGTAACTTCACAGCTACTTGTATATACAGGCTGTTGACTTGACATTGACTGTATCCCATAATGCAAAGCACATCCTTTCAGACATATATAATGCTATACATTAGAGGAAGTCACCTATCTAAACTGGTTTCAGCCTTTGGTGAGGTCTCATCAGTGGGAGTAGATTTTGCCAGCTGGCAAGTAGCTGCAGACTGGATAAAATACATTTTTTAAATTTAATAAAAAGTATCTTTCCAAAAAATCTTAATTTAAAAAATGCAGATGCAGAACCCAGCAGTGTGAAGAGCTCTTATTCATTTATTGGGACATGTCATTAAAAAAAAACGGGGGGGATCTTAAGCGAGTACATATTTTGTGTGGCAAATGAGATTTTATATAATTTGTTGAGCCGTGTTCTTGTGCATTGCTATGCATTCTTGTCAAATATAATTTACCTATCAATATTATCTTCAACAGAGTGGAAGTTTTGAAAGAAAAATCTTTGCATCTCACTATCTGCTTGCTAGTAAACAGGATATGAACACTATTTATTATTAAAATGATTCATGCTTTCAAGATCTTCATTACCTATGTTACACTAATCTGAAAATTTTCAGATAGTAGGAAGATAAATTTTGCATTTCATTTGCTGCTAAAAAAGGCTAGCCTACTTTATTTCTCAGAAAAATCTTATTTCACTCCTCATTTTTTATATTCTGAAATCAAGATCAATTTTTTTCTTCATGTTTTTTTTTGTTAAAAAAATTAGAAAATATATTTATATAAATTTATATTTTCTTTTATGCATGTAATAGATTTATAACAATATTTTCTCTAAATCTTAAACAAATTTCATTTATTACATTTACTTACCTTGTTAAGTTAGACAAGAGAATTATGATATAATACATTGTTTACGTGTTATTATTTATGTATTTGATATAAAAAATTTTAATACACTTTATCTCTTACACACAAGTTCAATTTCATAAGAAAAATAAAAGTTTACAAAGCAAAGCCCCGAATCTTTTTAAGGTTTGCAAAATTTATTATGCCACTACAATCATATTTAGATACAATCAATTGCAATGAGAACTCTTTGTTTTAATTGAAACAACACATCCATTTTCAAAGAGGAAGCTCTTTTTATTAACTACAAACAGAAAGGATAAATGTCTTACCTCAGCAGTCTTTAGTATAAAAGTTTCATCATATACGTTACTGCAGAAAACATCCATAAACAACCTTGGCATTGAATTCCAATTTGGCGGTTTGTATAAAACAATTCTTCCACTTAACACTCATCAGAAATCGAGGAATGATTTTATGTGATATTTGGAAGTCACTTATTAGCTCTTTCAGCACATAAGATTTTAATTTTTCAGCAAATTATGCACATCTGCTGAACAATGACTGATCCGTGCCACCTTATATACTCCACGTGTTTCTGTTGTTACTTTTATTTTTGTGTGATGGTTCCTACATATTCGGTTTATAGTTATGTAATGATTCATATTTGTCACTTATTGTACATTCGTTTGTTCTTCCTAACCCAGACGAAGCAACTAGCAGCAGCACAACACAGATGCCTATATCAAAAATTTGCAACACTGTAGAAAAACTGGGAGAAATTTCTAACGCATCAGTGGACATTTTAGCTAGTATGGATATTGTATCTTTGTTCAGAAATTTTCCTGTGAATGAAGCTATGGCACTTATACTTAATCTGTTCCCCCTCAAGACATCTCTCAACTGTTTAGACACTGCGTCCACTGAAATTTTTTTCTGATGGAATGGGAAAAACTACAAACAACTGCGCCCTTGCAGTTGGATGCCCTCTATCTCCTCCGTGTGCTTACTTATTCATGGAAAACTCTCAAAAAGATTTTCTGTTATCTACAAATCCTAAACCATCACTTTTGTGGAGATATATCATCATCAAATTCCTGACATGTACCCTCAAAGGGTGTACAGGATATTGTAATAGTACTACATGAAGAACTTACATCCTTACTAACTTCCTATCAACAATTTTCCTCCAAATCAATCTTTTATGTGTCAAGACTCCAACATTATCAGATCTTATATTTCGGTCTTCTAACGCACTTTTTACTGTATCAATCCACCTATATCTTCATCTTCTTCTGGGTCTTTTTTCTTACCAACCTGGCAGAGAACACCTGTTTTGCTAATCTTTCCTTTCCCATTCTGTTTGAGTGACCATAGCACCTGAGATTAGCTCTACTGACACATTTCTGGATGTTACAATATCAAGTTCTTTCCTAATAACCTCATTTTTAATGATATTGCCATAGATGACATCTGTTCACATCCCTAATCTTTCTCAGGACTCATGTCTGTGGTCTCTAGTCTTTGGTCAAGTGTTTTATTTCTAATCCGGCTCTCAGATCCATAAGTTAAAATTGGTTTGAACACTGTCTTATATATAGCTAATTTAGTAGTATGGCTAATTTCTTTCTTATTCCATATAAATTTTTAATTTAGTTGACTACCTACCATACTGGCTTTGTTGATTCTGTTGTATATTTCTATATTTAATTTACCATCATCACTAAAAATTGTGCCTAAGTAGGTGAAATGTTTTACTTGTTCTACAGGTTCTCTGTTCACAAGGCAATTGATATTTTCAACGATTCTGCCTATTTTCATTGTCTTTGTCTTTTTAATGCTGACCTTCATACCATATCTATTACAACAGTTATTCAATTTAGTCAGGGAATCTTGCAGACTTGAGGCAGATTTATTTAAAAATATAATATCATCTGCATAAAGTAAAGAGCTGAGATTAACATCTCCAATTTTCTTATCAGGTTTAATACCACTTTCCTTCATAACGTGATCCATATAGATATGACACCAGATTTAACATCAAACCATCTTCCTGTACTTCAATTCCAACTGCTGACTTACAACTCAAATAAAGACTAAGTATTGCTTGATATAATGACCCACTGACATCATATAACTGTAGCGATTTGAATAGCTTCTCTCTTGGCACCTTCTCATATGCCTTTTCCAGATCTACAAAACTTAAATACAGATCTTTGTTATGTTCCCATGATATCCCAATGCACTTTACTGATTTGTCAAATCAGTAAAGTGTAAATCTGATCCTGACAGCCTCTATTTGGGCTGAATCCAGCTTGTTTTTCACTAATGTTCCCTTCCACAATCCTTCTCGACTGTTTCTCAAGTATACTTGCACAAATCTTATCAGGAACCCTCAGTAGGGAAATACCTCTGTAATTCTCACATTTAGTTTTATTTCCCTTTTTATATAGTTACTATGAGAGTTCTACTGCAATCAATTATGCAGTGCAGCATAGTGTTGCAGCCACTGCAACACTTCTATATCTGCATACTTGAGCATTTCTGGACGAATATTATCCACTCCTGCTTCCTTTCCACATTTCAGGCTGTTAATGACTTATTTTCTACTTCAAGTATGGATATGTATTCCTGATTGCATGCTGTTGAGGTGTTTTTTTATTTTAATTTTTATTTTTTTTTTAACCACTATGTTGGCACTGCTTGTTTCATTTAGCAATTTTTCAAAGTGATTACTTCATACATCAAGGATATCTTTTTCTCCAGTTTTCATGCCAACTTTATCATCCCTAATTCTTTTATAGCACTGTTTCCTCCATTCCTGAGCTTTTTTTTAGCAGCCTACAGAATATTTTGCCACGTTCCTGATATTTATTTTATATGTTTTTTCCAAAGTCTTCTCATGACTTTTGTTTAGCTTTTTTATATCTCTGCATTCTCTAAGAGCACAAGCTTACTTATTCGTCAGGGACTTTCGATATGCCTTCTTCTTTTCCTTCACTGTCTCTTTACTTCCTGTGTCCACCATGGAGTTTCCATTTTTCTATCCTTGCAGACAACCTTACCACATGCCTCTCTGGCTGAATCAATCAATGTTTCCTTCAGGCTTGCCAATGAATCTCCAAGGTTTGGCTCCTGTTCTCAAACTTTTTCATTTTTTCTTCAATAATGTCTGTTTATTTTAGTCTATAGTTCACATCTGAGAGCTGCTCAACTTTTATTTGCTTTAAAACTTCCTTATATGTTATTCTTTTTCAATATGAAATTCAATTTCATCCTGCTCAAGACTAAATAGTGATCTCTTCCAATTTCAAATCCTCTGTACACTCTGGTGTCCTGCAACAGGGAGAAAACATCATTATCGACAATAACATAGTCAATGAGACTTTTCTTATTCCTTGCTTCTTCTCTCCATGTGAATTTGTGCACATTTATATGTTGGAACATGGTGTTAGTAATAACCAGACAATGTCCTGAGCTTTTTCTAAAGCCTCAAAAAAAAAATTCCTCCACTTCAACTTTAGTAGAATCTTTTGTGAGATCATAGGGACAAATAAGTCTCATTGTCTAGTTCCCTATTTTGATACTTGCACACATCACTGTACTTGATATTGCCTGCCATTCAAGAAAATTAGCCTGATATTTAGTGTTGAATACTATAGCTGCTCCCTCTTTTCTCTGATTGGCTAGTGGAGATACATAGATGACATATTTGTATCATTTCGGAGGTTGAGAGGGGTAGTGGGTGAGTTTGTTCTTCAACAATATGGCATTATTAAAATTCTAACCAATAGAGCCCACAAGCTGTGTTCCAGTGGAACCTCCTTTTCAACCAAACTGAACCACATGCACATCTTTCTTTACAGTGATTACAGAATTAAAAAAAAATCCATTCCTTCCCTGGCCATCTCTTCAGAATGACTTCTGAGATGGCATCGCTATACCCTACATCCATGATACATCAGAAAAAATAGCCAAGTCCTTAAAAAAGTACAACCTCCACACATCGTTTAAGCCCCACCGATCAGCTCCCTGTGCTCTCAGTGCCTGCAATATATAAGAATACCTCGTTCCTGCAACTGGCTTACTTCAGACAGACAGGCAGACCAGCAACCATCCGTCTAAAAGAACACTAATCATACATCTGCAATGATGGGGATTCAACATCTGGAGAAAAACCACCATGCTCCACCATAGTGAATTCAAAGAAGAAAGACTGTTTTTAGAATCTGCAGCTGCATTCAGAAATCAATCGAATTTAAATAAATATGGTTGCAGAAAACTTCCAAAAATTTGGGAAACATTAATTATCAGAGATCTCATGTTACATTTTAGGGCAGGGGTGTTCAATCCGTCGATCTCTTGTGTATTCCTCCTTACTTACAAATTTAATTAAAACTGAAAACATAATATTTTATTTATCTTTATTTTGTATTATATTTGCAGCTATTTTGCCTGCTTCTGTTTAGGAGTGCCCCTTTTTAAATGTCATTGGCTCAACATCCATTATTTTGTATTATTTTTAATTCGCTTTAAGTGTATTGCTATTGTTTATTTATTTTTCATTAAAATTGTCAAATCAGTAATTTTCTTATAAGTCTGGGTGAATGAATTAATTTGGATCAGTGGAAGTCAAACAGCGAGCCAAGTGAATATGATTATAAGCAAAGTGTAAAGATTCGATTGTAGCTTAACTATTAAATATTCCTAAGCACATTTGTCTCAGTATAGTTTGTATTAGATGTTTTTGTAAATAACTCTTTTGAAGCTAACTGTATATACTGCTTTAATAGGAATATGTTAGAGTATTAAAAACAAAGACAATGTTTTTGTCGCCGAAGCTGTACGTGGCAGCATTAGAAAGATTGTTAATGAAACTTGTATGTATGAGAAAGGCTTGTAGGCCCTAAGTGTAAACATCTCCGAAGTCAGTCAGAAATAGTTTATACAACTTTCCGATGGTCAGCAACTTACAATCAAAAGAAAGCAGAGGAGAACCAAAGGCGTGCCGAACTTGAAACTTAAAAATGAAAGACTCATACCGATTCTTTTGGGGTTGCCAAACTTCATGCAAGGTCTCAGAGGAGGCCTAATAAACAGGGACTGAAGCAAGCAAAAGGGATCCCAGTTCCAGAATTGCTGTCAGAGAGACTACGCGGATCTACATTGCTTGAGAGAGGAGTTTCCCGCTTCCAGAAAGGAGCTTCTAGGTTCAAGACGTCACTAGAGAGCGAGACTACTTCTAGGCCACAGACAAGGTTTCAAATAGCCAAAAGGAAGAGTTCCAATTGCCGGAGAAAAGTTTCCAGGCCAGGTTAATGTCAGACATTTCCTAGTGTGTTGCATTTTCATTACAATTTGATGAATCAAACGACTTCACTGATATTGTTCAGTTAATGGTATTTATTCGCATGGTATTTCAAGATTATTCAAGATGAAAATTATACCATTATTGGGAAGGACTAGGGAAGAAGACATTTTTTCTGCATTTGATGAATTTATGAAACAACACAAACTTACGCTTTTTAAACTTGTCTATTACTACTTGATGGTGCTCCTGCAGTGATATGTAATAAATTAGGCTTCATTTCATTATTTAAAAAGGATGACAAATATCCTGATATTTTAATGTACTACTGTATTATTCACCAACAAGTACTGTGTAGTAAAAGATTAAACACAAAAGATGATTTGGATATTACATTTAAAATTGTAAATTCTGTTCGAGGAAAAGCCCATAGAGTTTCATGCCGAAAAAAACTATCGGCAGGCCCAAGTATAAATGATCACGTCGATAGTACAACACTAGGGCAACTCCATGCAAAGGTGGAGCAAGCTCCCTCACTAACTTTAATATTCTTTCATAATGTAAAATCCAGCTCCTAATTAACATGTTCGCCAGTAAAATAGCCTTTCGGCTTATTAAAACTCCACTATGTATTTGATCGTGTTTAATCTCCATCTCACACTAGATGGCTTCAATCTCAATGCTGCATGAAGGACTGTTACTAGTATTGCGGTCATAGATCTCAACTCTAACTGGATTTGAATAATCTAATATCATATGCATCAACCCCCCCCCCCCCCATTCTATCCTGTCTATACCTCCTAAGAATACTGTACTCTTTACACTCAAATCCACTTAGTAAATCTGCTTCTGATAGCCAGGTCTCACAGTATGAGGTCCTAACATATTGAAAAAAAACAAAAAAACAACAATATTCCTTTGTTTCTGATACTCCTAGCATCAGTGTTCATACATGATAAGCTACCTATATGCTTTTTTTGTATACTCATCTGTAGTCTACATGTTGCTGTTTGACAGTTTGCAGATCACTATTCTTATCTAATGTCTTACTTATGCAGACATAAATTTCTATTATAATTAAATTTCATTAAAACATAAAATATGTATCTGAATGAGTTTCATAAGATACTTCATGCTTTAAAATTGAGCCTGTCTGGCACAAGCACATCACATCCAGTCTCCATAAAGCTTGGTGTCCTTTTTTCTTCAATATGCTGCTTCTAGTCTACACAGCTCATAACCTTATAAATCTCAAGTGTACAAACCTTAGAATATTGTTCTCGCATTTGAAGTGGTACATGCACTAGAAATATTACAGAGTATTGTTCGTGCTGTATACGAGAGGTCTGCCTTCTTGATAGATAACTTCTTTCACAAAGATGTCAAGAAATTATATTCTTTGTTTATTCTTGGTTAGCCTCTATATACCAGTTGCCCAGTCATGAAGCTACTTCATGTGCAAACTTTGTTTGCTTACACTTTGATAAAGGATTAAACCAAGAATATCATTTCCCATGTCATCCTTCTTCATTCAGAAGGGTCTAGGACTGGCAGGTTCTCCCAAAACAGTTATGAAACTGTTCTGGCAATGTTCTTGTAAATCGTCCCCTCATAGAACAACACGTCAATAACATTCCGAAAATCTGTTTAGAGCTACATCAATGGGTGGAGTACCAATAACAATTAAACACTATAAAACACCCAATTCCTATAGAGGAGTGATCTGAGAATGAGACCTATATGTTCCTGATGAGATGATACCTGTCACACCTGGATCTTTCAGAGCTGAAAGATCATGGTGTGACAGGTATAAGGCACATCCTGATCCATAGGGATGGTCACCTGGTTCCAACCAGAAACATTATCTTTACCTTTGATACTCCTAAGTATCAAAAGTTATTGTTAAAGCACGATATCTCAATTGTCCTGTTAGACCGTACGTTTCTATTTCACCAAGTTGCTTCAAATGCTAGAAACACAAACATGCTCAAACTGCCTGTTGTGGCTCTGCCACCTGTGCCCAATGTGGTAGTAAGGAGCATGATAACCAGTCTTGCTGTGCCAAGAAAGCTATATGGTAAACTGTCAGGGAGAGCATCCGGTGCACTCCCATATATATCAGAAGTGGGGTGGGGGGAACCAGAACCAGACATATATCAGGATGCAAAAAGAAAGTTAGCCACCACCATACTCCATTGCTGTTCTGAGATCCTCTTATACCAAGAAGGTAATAGTTCAGAAAATGTCAACAGCGATTCACACTTCTATTTTAACCATACCTGAACTTTACGATTGTAACTGTTTCTGTTGAGCGCATCAATCGCACGATGAACAGTCCCACTCCAAAAATGGTCTCATTTGATGAGAGCCCACATATGAAAAACATTGTACCGAGGTTATTTCTTAAAGACAAGCCACCAGACCCTCCCACAGAAAAATGGATACTTCCACATCCACTGAAAGTAACTTGAAGTTACCAATGATCCTGACACGTCCGAAAATATATTGCATTTTTTTTCCTGAGGAAGAGGGGGACACCAGTTGTCCATACTTCCCGAAATCTAATGAGAAAAATAAACCCAACAAGGGTAAACCTTCAGCTTCCTAGAAATTAGAGAAGTCTGTGAAGCCTAAACAATAGGTAAATTTTTGCAATGGACTTATTGTGGGTTTCACCAGAATACCAGTAATATCAAGCACCTGCTGCAAAAGCACAAACCTTTACAGGAAGCATTTAAAACCCAGTGAAGTACCCTACATTCAGAAATATTGCTCTTGTACTCAAGGACAGAACTGGAAATGGTTCTGCTCGGTGCGGTAGCTATACTCACGCGCAGTCATACTCCATTCCATCATTCTGCTTAATGTTGCTTTGGAAGCAGTAGCAATTCGCTGATTTGTTGGGTTCTGAATTAAATGAAATGGAACTCAGTAATCTTATAATGCAACTATCTCAGCCTGTACTCCTAATGGGTTACTTTAATGGACATTACACTCTGTTGGGTAGCATTAATACGAATAGATGAGGTCATATCACTGAACGAACGCTTGACAGCCATGAACTCTCCCTTATTAATAATGGAGCAAATACCTTCTTCCACATGCCTAGCCGCTCTTATTCAGCAAGCAATTTTACGATCTTCTCCCTGCCTTTTTTTTTTTTTTTTTTTTTTTTTTTTTCACAGCTCACATGGGATATTGATGAAAACATATATGGAAGTGATCGTTTTTCTCTTAATCCAGGATGACTGGAATACATTTTGCAAAATATAATACTGAAAGCAGTCAACCAGATACCTATTAAATAAGCAGTGAAGTATCTTGGAGATGGTATTTTGCAGGACATTGCACCTGCTCATACTGCTCATGAAACCCAACAGACAATACAAACTTGGGCTTTCAATGTCTACCTCACCCACCCTATTTGCCAGACCTGGCACAATTTGACTATTTCCTATTCCCATATTTAAAGAAACACTGTAGCCATTCCAAAAACATCATGCCGATTTCCACTTCAAAGCCTTGGTGAAACCAAGAATGCCAAGCAGCCAAAAAAAAAAAAAAAATAGAGCATGAAATATATTTTGTAGATATCCTACCACAAGAAACTTAATAGCATTTAAACATGCTCAGTCCAATGCACATTACGTGAAACATCAGGGTCAAAAATAATCCTGGATTAAATTTACATCACCAATTAATCAAACAACAGTGCAAAAACCATCTGGGATAAACTCCACATAATGGATGTATTTTGACTGACCCCAAAGCTATTGCAGACACTTAGGGAGAAAACTTTGCCAGAATCTCAGCAACAATTTCTTATCCTCCTGATTTTTTAATTTGGAAGACCAACAACACAAACAGTGGCTAAGCTTTTGTACCTAGGAGATTGAGCCGTGCAATCGACCATTTGTTAAGATGAACTAAATAGATCACTCCTTCCTTCTCACCTTAGTGCAGTTGGCCCTGATAACATCCATTATCAAATGGTGAAATACCTCTCATCTTCTGTGGATCTCTTTACTATTCAACAGAATATTTACAGAGGAGGAGTTTCTGGAATCTTGGTGCAAGTCAATTGTCATTGCTACCCCAAAGCCAGACAAAGATCCAGGCCAACAATTATCATCCCATTCCTCTGACTGGCTGTCTTTGTAAGGTCTTGGGAAAATTGGTGAACGCAAGGCTTCTCTGGTACTTAGAAAGCAACATACTTCTTTCTAGCACACAATGTGGCTTTCATAGACACCCATCAACCTTCCATTTAGAAACATATAAGAGATGCTTTCCTGAAACGAGAACATGCAGTTTCAGTGTTCAGCGACATGGAGAAAAAGCCTATGACACAGCCTGGAGATATGGCATATTAAAAGAGCTGTTTAATCTTGGTCGGAGGAGGCATCTTCCTGTATTTATTAAGAACTTTCTGTCCAGCTGTGTCTTCAAAGTCCAAGTGGGAGGCATGTTATCTCGGCCCTATCACCAAGAGGAGTGGGTTCCTAAAGACTGTCTTAAGTGTGACCCTCTTTGCATTAAAATAAACTCAATTACTGAACAGCTTCTTCCCATGGATTCATGTTATTTGCAGAAAAAACTGTGTGTATACTTCTGCTGGAAATGCACGGCCCCGCCCCCGATTCTGATTTAAGAATGGGACAAACTATTACCCCCATAATTCCAGAGGCCAAGAATGTGTAAATGAAGCTCACTTTTTTATATATTCCATCATCAAGGGATCTAATTATCTTTCATTGCTTTTCATACATCATGCATTCAAAGTCGTTATGTTGAATTAAATAAATCCCCTCTATCACTTAGATGAAATCATTTGTCTCTTAATTATGCTCTAAAATAATTTAAGTCCCTTCCAGATCATCCTACATGGACTAGTTTCTTTTTTGTACATTGGGAGATCCTGCATCACACATCAGACTGCCATTTGTCCTTTTGTAATGCATGTTAAAGAGATTATGGAAGCTGTTGGTATGAGTGTTAACAACATTACCTGCACCAAACAAAACAGCATTCCTCCATGACAGGCTTGCACCCCATCCTACGACCACTCCCTTTGTCAACTACAGAAATCTCATACATGTTTATCTGTCTACCTTGAATTGTTCAATGCACACAGAGCAGCCCCTCTGATTTCTTGCCCAGTTATATTAATGGGTCAAAATCAGAAATCTCTTATGATTGTACTGCTGTGTTTTCTAACATTACAATCTCCAACCAGATCCCACTATACAGTAGATAAATGGCATGCAAATCTACTGTATAGCATAAACTATACAGTAGATTTGCATGCCATTCAGCTCGCACTAGTGCATATCAAAGAAAACTCCTACCAAAAGTGTCTGTGTAATTTATATAGACTTTGAGTTCTTTACAGGCTATCAGTGCTTGATGAGGTACTACAATTCTTGTACAAAATAAAGACCCTTAATTTTGATATCTGGTTGTGTTGGATTCTCAGCCAAATTGAAATTAAGGGAAATGACACTGCAGCTGCTAGATTAGCTGGTGCTTTCTAGACATATTATTTGAGGGTCCCTTATACTTGACTGTACATAGGTTATAAAATCAAAGTTAATTGTCTAATGGCAATAATCCTGGTAGGAAGCACTGATGAAGAAATTGCATGAGATTAAGCACAGGCAGGCTAGTCAACGTAGAACAGAAGAGAGGAAGTTGTTCGTGCTAGGCTGCACATATGTCAGTCATTTCACACATTGTTATTTACTAAGGGTTGAGGACCCACCTATAAGTGAGAAAAGCAACACCCATCGAAGTGCAAGCGCTTCACACGAGAGAGAGAAATGACATTTGTACTTATCTGGCTGAGATCTATACACTCAGTCAGATGTTATCAGACTCAAACAAATTCTATGACATTTTAAAATTTTTCAAAACATAATTAAAATTTGTTTTGCATACTGCCTTGTAGATACTAAACTTGTATACATCTTATTTACTCTTTTATCTTCATAAAACTTTGTACATGTATATTGTTATTCATCTGACTAGTTTTTTTACCTGTCAACACTGTGTCATAGTGCAATATTATGCTTACTGTCCTTGTACCATAAAACCTCCAAATCAATCAGCCCTTTTTTAAATTCAGTGGAAATCAATGTTCTGAAGGAAATGCTCTTAATGATCATGCAAGAAATAAATCTGACACTCATAACCACATTTCATAAATTTATTTGTTTACGCATATGGCTGTGAAACTGACAAGTGAAATGTACAATCACAATCTCCAAAAGCAAATGATGAAAATCTTAACATGTAAAAGTTCATTACATAAAAACTGCTTTCCAAGTCTTCCTTTTTTAAAAAAAAGCAAAAGTAATTTGTTATAATCAAGTCAGGGAAAATTATCATCCTACTGTACCAAATATGACAAGACTGCATGTTCTCTCAACACATCACAACACAAATGTAGCTGTATCTGAGGTTTTTATCATAGAGAGCAGTTGTGACTTGTGTGAAAATCTTGATCCATTAGAGAAAACCCATTTTCTCTCACCTATCATCTACTAGCATGAGGAGGAGTTCTGCTGATACTTCGACTAGGACTATAGGAGCGATTACAAGAATAACGTCTTGAGCATATCTTCAAGATCAGTGTCTTTATTTCCAAGAAATAGTTTTTATCACATTTTTGAAAAACCTGTCTCTGCTTTTCAGTCATGATTATTGTTCCTTCAAACCGTGCTTATGTTTCTCTCTCTCTGACTTAATTTAGCTATAACATCTGAAAACCTTGGAATACTTAAGTCTTAGATAAAGCAGTGCTAAGAGAATTAATTCTAATTTTCACAGTAAATGTGTATTTTTTAATCTGAAATAAAGATTTACCACTTTGACTACTGCTTTTTACCTCCTGCTGATTACAGGTTCTTCTGTTCCATTTACAAAGAGGTCATTTTTAGATAACTAGATTACTTCTCCAGAAGTATATATAGGGAACTTGCAAATCCCTATAAATTATCATGTAGCTATTTGTATTCTTTACATTTAATTCACCAAGTAGATATTCTAGATTTTCATTCTTTTTTACTGCAGAATTATTCATAAACCTAAATCTCTCACTCGATCATTTACACTAGTGGCCAAAATTGTGGAAACCTTTTGGAAAAAATGTATTTCTGAGGTTTGATGGCTCATAACACCACTTTTTTTTTTTTTTTTGAGTAATGTCATAAAATTATATATCAATGGAAAGATAATTTAATCAAGAATGTAATGCAGTAACTTTTATGAAGAATTTTTTATTAGAACAGCAGTTATAAAGAAGAAAAGTGAAACACAGAAAAAAATTAGATATACAAAAATTTTCACAATGTGAGTTTATACTTAGTTGTATAACTTTTAGCGTTAATTACGGCATTACAACGTCTTCCTATGGAGTGAACCAAGTTTTTTTTAGTTCTGCAGCTGTTATAATGTGAAACCAAGATTGAATTATATGATTATCTTGAAACCACTTTTTGCACACATCAGCAACATGACATGGAGCTGAATCCTGTTGAAATATAAATGCTTCATTATCTTGGAAAAGATCACATGCAGATGGCTTCAGTTTGGGCTCAAGTATTTCATTTATGTATTTTTGGGCATTTATATTCCCATTAATCACGCAAATTCTGCCCACACCTTTTGATGTCATACAACCACAGATCATAACACTAAGTGGGTGTTTCATGGTAGGTGTAATGCAATCAGGATGCATATCTTCTCTGATTCTTCTCCTTATGTATTTTATGCCACCAAACAGGGAGATTTTGGTCACATCACTCCAAATAACACTGTCGCATTGTTCCGCTGTCCAGTTAACATGGGTTTTAGCCCCCTTTAATCTTTTCAACCTTTGTTTGAGAGATAAAAATGGCTTTTTTTGTGGAATTCTAGTATTTAGTCCAAATCCCTGCGGTCTGTGCCGAACAGTCCTTGTACTCAAATTCACATTGTATTGCGCCATTTCATCTTGTACACCCAGATGATTTTCTTCTGTAACGTAGGCACAGTCTCTCAATTCTGCTATCATCACTTGTTGTTGTGCACCTTTTCCTGCCTTTACCAGTCTGATTTTGTATTGACTGAGTCTCCTTATACCTCTTCAAAAATTTAGAAATGCCACCTTTGGTTAAGTTTCCACCAATTTTTCTTCTTCTAATTTCTTCATAACTGTAGCCTTGTTCACTTAATAGTACTATTTTACATCGCTTTCTGGGTAACCAGTCAACTCTTTGCACCATTTCTTTAATTTTATTACGTTTTACAAGCTCACTAAATGAAAGAAGACAAAAAAAAAACCCAACCAACTTGATAGCAATCACATAACACACTGACAAATGTCCTCCTCTCAGCTCCAATACATGACATCAATAGCTGAATCCTACCGTGACCTTATTGGCTCATTGCCGAAACAAGATGACACCTGATTGGCTCTCTAAACACTCATGCTCATTGGCTACATTCAAATGAAGGATACTTCATATGATATATGAAGTATCCTTCGTATGGGTTTTAGGTTGATATGATACTTCATATCAACCTAAGCAAGTTGTGCTTCTTTGTCCTGGTTATTTGGCTATAACTTTTCATAGCATAAAGATAATTGAACAAACTTTGTTTCATTACATTCTTGATTAAATTATCTTTCCATTGATATATACTTTTATAGTATTACACCAAAAAAAGGTGGTGTTATGAGCCATCAAACCCCCAAAATACACTTTTTCCAAAAAGTTTCCACAATTTTGGCCACTAGTGTAATTTACTTTCCATTAACCCTTATGGTGGTCTCTTAGTTTTAGACTGGTTAGAGTAATTTTTACTGCATACATCTGTATGCAGTAAAAAATTTTGAACTAAAAAGTTTTAGTTCAAACTTTTAGTTTTTAACTTGTTTTAGTTCAAACAGTATCAACTGAAAAGTTTTAGTTCATGCTGTATAGTTGAAATAGCAAAAGGATCTGACATCTTGCTATCTTAAGTCTGTTTGATTTGCATATTTTATTCAACTCTTAGCAAACTATGTGGTGTTTATGATTTATCTTGTTCCCAGAATTGTGTAGTATGTATTTTTGGAATGACAAATTCTGTATGTTTTTCTCTCTCCCTCAAGGAATTAACCATGGATATAACATGTTTATATCTGCATGTGACGCAATCCGTGTTGACTATGTGCCAGTGGCAAATGGTGAAGTGAAAATACTTAAAGTGAAATTCATAAAATGGAATTCAGACAGGAACAGTTTTGAGAATGATGATCTCTAGTGATGTCTCAACCATTAATAACTTACTACCCTCATTCAACTTTGGTTTTGTTTCTTAACTTTGCCATTACAAAAACAAAAGTGTATGTGTGTTGGGGGGGTAAATGAACAATTTTATTAGATCATGTATGTATCATTTCATTGAAAAAGCTGTGCGACAACTGCTATTCTCATTCTCAGTGTACTTGAATTAGTAAAAGGAAGCTCAACTCTAAACTTTTAACAAGTCCAGTCAAAAAAAAAAATAATAATAACGAATTCCACATTGCGGTCCCGTGGAATTCATTATAACGAATTCCACGGGACCGCATATATTTGTTCATAATAACCATTATTCGTTATATCCAAGAAGGTCATAATTTGAGCGAATTAAAAATGTTTTCAGCAGCATAGGTATATTGGATAACATAAATACATATATGCATACATACATATAAAGAACAAATTTATTTTTAAAACTTCACATATTTACATAAAAAAATCATCAAGCGTGCTTGATGATTTTTTTATGTAAATATGTGACACAATCTTTGCACAAGACGCATATTTCATACGTTTGAAATTGTTCCTTATACCACTAAGATGCTTGAATGTGTCGTCTGAACTTGCAGATCGCGATTCCATAAATCTTGTTAAAATATGTAAAGCACTTTCTGCTTCACATCCTGTCGACATCCTGTGCATTCACTATTGCTCTACCCAACTTTGCATCATCAGCAAGCAAATGAACAGTTCCTCTCAGATCTTTTCCTATATCGTTAATGAACAAATTAAACAGTAGTGGTCCAAGAACAGAACCCTGCGGCACACCACTAGTCACAGGCCGGCTTTTGGACTCTACTCCTGAATAAACCACTCTCTGATATCTCTCCATCAACCACCCTCCTATCCATCTCACCAACCCTATATCCATCCCCATTGCTGCAGTTTATTGATTGGAATTCCATGTGGTATCCTGTCAAAGAACTTAGCAAGGTCCAGTAGGATCACTCTAAACCAATTACCCTTATCCAGTTTAGCCGTCACTGTGTTATAAAACGTGAGCAAGTTAGTGAGGCATGATCTACCCTTCAGAAAACCATGCTGTCACCCATACAGTATCCCATTTTCATCTGTCCATCCCTGTATTCTCCTCTTGACTATTTTCTCCAAGATCTTGACAACGATTCCTGATATGCTGATCAGTTGATAATTTATAACAGCAGTCTTGGAACCTCCTTTATGCAGTGGAACTATTTTCCCCTCTTTCCATCCCCTCGGGACTAACCCAGTTCCGAGACTCAAACAAAATGGTCAAGGACACTGTCAGTTCTTTAGCCGCTTCATGTACAACATGAGCTGGTATACCATCCAATCCCACAGATGTATTGACATTGAGGTTTTGTAATAGACTGTTCACCTCCACTTCATTCACCACCATTCCTGTATAATCTGTTGGTTCCTTCGTTCCTGCAATATCACCACCTGGATGATATACTCTTGCAAAGTGCTCGCTTATTAATTCTACTATAACAACTGATTCAGTTACCTCCCTACCATCGGCATTCTTTAAAATCATTCTGCCATGTACATATTTTCTTTTAGTTGCAACATATCGAAAAAACTGTTTGGGATTCTCTTTAGCCTGCATGGCCAATTTTCTTTCATAATCTGCTTTTGCTTTTCTTACCACACTCTTTACCCTTCTGGCCTGCGCTCCATACCGTTCATGTGCCTGCAGGTTACCTTTCTCCTTAAATTCCCTCCACAATTGTTTCTTTTTTTGCAGCTCAAGCCTAATGGTGTTATTCATCCATTTAACCTCTACTTGATTTATTATTCGGACTTTAGGTATACAGTCAGCCATTGCTTCCTGCAAACACTCCTTAACCACCTCCCATGTACTATCAACATCCAGCCCTTGCAGTTTTACATGCCATGGCACCGAACCAAGCAAACTCCTAAGCTTGTCATACTTACCAGCCTGGGAATTCCACATGTACCCTGCCTTAATTGTAAATTCCACACCTTTAGCCACCTCCCAAGTCATGACCCTATGATCACTCTCACCAATTGGTGGCAACGTGGTCATATTTGTTACAGCCAAATTCTCAGATGCAATTACTAGGTCAAGCACTCTCTGACCCCTAGTATTTTCCATTACATGCTGTCGCAGATAGTTATCCCATAATAACCGCATAAAATCCAATTCCTTCCTCCCATGTGTCTTCTCCTCCTTCCAATCAGTGTTACCATAGTTGAAATCCTCTATAATAATTACCCTCCTTCCACTCATTGCTTCTATTTGCTTATGCTTACTATCTCCACCATCTATTCCATCATCTGGTTTATAGCAGCACCCAATTGTATATTTTGTTCTGTTAGCCTCAAATGTGCTCTTTTTTCTATCCTGCAGTTCTACTTCTATTCTCCTTGGCTGCAGTTCATCAGCTATCATCAATAACACTCCTCCTCCCATTTTATTCTCCCTGTCCATTTGTACACACTATACCCCTCACATTCAATCCCACTAGCTATATCATCTTTCCTCTAGACATCACACAGATTTTAGACACTGCCTTCAGTCTAATTTCTTCAAGGTTAACAACGCTATATTCCAACAATTAGAAGGCCTAGCAATGGGAAGCCTGTTATCACCATCTTGTGCAGACATTTTCATGGAAAAACTTGAAAAATAAATTCTCTCCATGGTGAGATATATATATAGATGATATTTTCATTATATGGCAAGACAGCTTAGAAAACCTAAAATAGTTTGTGAATAAAATCAACTCAATACATAACAAGATAAAATTCACTCTGGACATAGAAAACAACAGCCAACTGCATTTTTTAGACATCTTGATAAAGAGACAATCAAATAGTGTCAAATTATCTATTTACAGAAAGCCTACAGACACTGGAAGATATTTTCATTACACTTCAAACCATCACAGGACACATAAACTGAGCATTATCCACATGTTGAAATATAGGGCCAGAAAGTTTATATCAGAAGAGGAGGATACACAGACTGAACTCTCACTAATAGCCAACACATTATCACAAAATGGATATTCTCCGAACATCATCAAAAAATATCTATATGGTGACAACCCCAGACAAGAAGAATCACGCTCCCAGCACATCTATTCTGTAGTGATCCCTTTCATCAGGTCAATTTCTTACCAAATAGCCAGAATACTAAGAACCTACAGCATCAGACAGGTTTTAGGATCCCCAAAAGATGGGATACCATTCTACAAATATCCAGGAGTATATTACATTCCTTGCTCCTGTGGTCTTGCCTACATCGGACAAACTTCACGGAGTTTAGAGATCAGACAAAAGGAACATGTTGGTAAACCGCAACAGAAGTATTTCTTCCGGCTTAGCACATCATTTCTGTACATCTAACCACATGATAGAATGGCCAAACAGCTCCATGCCATATTTGGATGACGACTACAGACGTCGTTTATTCAAGGAAGCCACAATAGTGTTAATAACCAGCGGAAACCTCAACAGAAATAAGGGTACTATTCTAAACAGTTTGTGGAAAAACCTGATCCTCTCTCTAAATCCATCTGAACTACAGCTAGCCAGTAATCACATTATGCGTTTACAACAAACATGCATGCGTGATAATGAATAAGAACAATGAGTCCTTTCAGTCTCTGTCATGCAAACGTGTAACCTTGGCTACTAAATTGTTCACAACGTTTTTATGTTCCTTTCAATTTGCATTTACTATTTTTTTATGCTTTTCCGTCAATGCCTTGATAAAGCTAGACAGTCTGCTAGCGAAACTGGTTGGCAAAGAATGTAAGATGTTTGTATGCATTACAGTATGGTCAGTATTAAAACAATAAATTTGTATGTTTATATCATCTTCTGTCAGCCATGTTTTACTAATGCCAATAACCTGTGACCTGGAAGAGCCAACCAAGGCCAAAAATTCTTCCTTCTTGTTCCTAATACTCCTGGCATTAGTATAAATGAAATGCAGAAGCCCTTAGTCTCCCATCCCTATTTTGATGCTTTATACTAACTATCCCATTCTGATTTGTTGACCTTCGTACTTGCTCGGGCATATTATACACATTTATACACTCAACTGCCTCCCTAAAGTCTGCATATCTACTCCCCCCCCCCAATAACTCTAGTTTCCCTGATTCAGAACTTCCACTTCGTTCAACAACGCTTTTTCAAGTCTCCACACACCAAATCCATTCAAATGTAAACCATCCATCTTATATAAATCCTTTTGTCCACAAACTCCACACCACTCCTCCTGCATAACCTGTGCATAGATTCATTTGCAATTATGGCCCTCCTTCTCATCTCTTCTCAGTCATACCGTGGTAACATATTCACTCTCCTAACTCTCTCACTCTTTTCTTTTGCCACTTCTAGTAATTCCTTCAAGTCCTCTCTCATAGCCATTTTTTTTCCATTTATGGCATTCGTTCCCGCCACTACTATCATTTCTTTCACCCTCTGCTTTTGTGCTCTGATAGACTCACTTACATCCTTAATTTTTGCACCTGGTAATCTCCGTACAACACTCGCTCCTTCATTTTTCTTACACTGTTGGTCATACTCTTATTTTTCTTATCATACTTTTGCCTTTTATTGGCTGATGCGCTTGGCTAACAATTTTGCAAATGCTTCGCCCTCTGTATCACTCTGTGCTGTGCGATCTCATTCGTTGCAACTTATCATTTTTATTGTCCGTTAAACCATTCACTCATTCTGCATTTTTATCTTCATTCTCACTTTCAACGCTGCTCTCAAAGCTATCTGGTACCCCATCACAAATTCCTATCATATCACTATTTTCTGCTTTCTGACTTTCAACAACGATATCACTCTCGCGACCTGAAACACACTTTGAATCCTCACTTTCTGCACACATTCACTCCACTATCATTATCTAACCAAACTCCAACCGCTCTCTGCAAAGCATACATCTCGCAGACATTACACTGAATAAACTCCCTTATGTTAAAATTTTTGAACAAAGAAGGCGATTTGGACGCCATTGTTTTCCTTCTTATCGGTGCCATGTGCATGCTCTCTATTGTATCTTATCAAAATGCTATTTGAAAATAATGCCGAAAACACACAAAAATCACACAGATACGCTAAGATACGAAAAGTAAACAATACTACGTAAAATTCAAGCAATATTGCCAATTATTATTCAAAATAATGTATCTTTTCATGAGCTCTGTACAAACACTACACACCATGTAGCCCTCTAGCGACACAATAATCAACAATATGTTCATGTAAACAAAAAAATATTCTTTATTTTTAATAGAACAAAATTTGGAATAGGTTCCTCTTCATTTCCCATCCATGAAAATCCACATTTCAAGTAATTCATATCATGCTTACGAAGATTTTTCATCATCTTCCTAGTTGTTTCTCTAGAGATGTCAGAAGACACGCCCTTATCAATTTCATTTGATCCAGATACAATATCAAAGTTTTTTTGTTGCGTACAGCTACTTGTATTTGCTATATTGCTCTCTTTTGTAGGTTTTATAAATCCAATCTTTAACTATATTATATACTATAATAAAGGGATGCATTCGGGCATATGGGCCTACTTGTCACCCACAGTTTGTACAGATATTTGCATACCTGTGCTTGAATGGAGCTGACCTGCTGTTGATGTGTTGATTACTTTTTGCTGTAATAACCAAATATCTGTCTTCATGTTCCATGGAAGAGCGAGGACAACCTCTTAGCAAATGTCTGGAACACATTCCATTGATTTGAAAAACTACCCAGAGCCTGGGTACAATGCTATGCTAGATTACAAACTCTCTTGCAATATCAGTAATTCTGCAACCTTCTTCAAGATTTCCAGTAACTTTTCCCATCCTGAAATCATCTAGACGTCTTTGAGATGTTACAAGATATCTAAGTTTGCGACTTTATTCCTTCACGAAAAGCGTTTCCTTCAAACATAATTTGCTTAGTGCAGTAGTTTGCACAAATTGCTACAAGATGATTCATCTGAATTTGAAGTTGTAATCTTCAGAAACAGTGTTCATCCTCAGGTTTTGTTCACCACTGTATATCAGCATTACTTTTTTCTTTATATCAGATATCCTCCCATTTAGAGAGAGGCCATATCACCAGTATTTCACAGTGTCTTTTTTCCCATTTTGATGCCCACATCAATGTTCACATATTTCCTGTTCAGAAAATTTTTCTTTTGCATAATGTAATAAATACTAAAGCTGCTCCTCCTTTTCTTAACCTTATTATTTGAATAAATCATTACATATTTCAATTCCTCTGCAAGCCCTACATCTTTTTCATTGATGTTTCATGTTTTGATTGTGCCTGTCTTTAGCACTCTAGTTGATTGTTCCAATATTTGGTATTTCACTGATTGTGCTGTTTCCTTTATGAATATAGGATATTAGTATAGAGTATTTACTCATTTCCAGTAACCAAAATGTGAACACAGCATACACAGAAAGTTGGACAAAATATTTCGCACTAATTCATAATAACCAAATGGCTAAGCAGGGATGCAGAATGTGTCTGGCTTATTTTAAAATTTATTTAGAGTGAAATTTGTCTTCTTGAAGAATAGGTCACCCAGTTAAGAGAAATGCAATAAATTGTTTTTGTTTTTGTTCTTTTTTTGCTGATAACAAGTACAGGGATATGAATTGAGAAGACTAAAGATAAATCTTCATGAAACAATATCTGATGATGGGAATGAGTTATAGTTGAGGGAAGATTTCTATCTAGGGACAAAGATAATAAGTCAAGTGAAAGGAGCATTTCATATTCTGTGGAGTCAAGATGAAAGAAGTAGAAGAATCATTATGGAAGGTCATCATTTAAAGAAAGAATTTTGATGTATTTAAGTGAAGGATGGTCATTAATACAGCATCAGAAACAATGGCTGTGTGCATTAAAAATGGATGGCCTAAGAAGGACCTGTAACATCTCTGAGATCAACTGGATTTGGAATGAAATCATTAGATAACAGATGTACAAGCTTTTTTTGATAGAAAGATTGAAAGAAAAACTTGACAGTGTAATGGTTACTTCGGAAGGATGCCAGATATAAGATATCGAAAAACTATTTGATTTGCTTCCTTCTAGGTAGAAGAAAATATTGACAACTTCAAGTACCTTAGAGAGTGAGATAAGTACAAGCCATGACAGAATGGAATTTGGATAAATGGATAATAACATGTGGCTGGATAGAAAAACTTGGCATGAACAATAAAAGGCAGATTGCTGGCAAGTGGATTGAAGGCCTGAAATGGCTTGAAAACATTCCGTGTTCTCTAGAGCTTTCTGAACTATGTAAAAAAATAAATAAATAAAAATAAAAAATACAAAAACATGTAATTAATAAAAATAGTTTAAAAAACAGCTCAACCCATTCTAAAAAGTCTGTTGTGGACGCGAACCACATTTAAAAACAAAATACCAAAAAGATGAAGATAAAGATATTCTAGATGCTTGGAGTAAATTACAAAACAGTTATATATTAAAGAGGAATACAATAAGGAGTATATATCAGTATTGGGGGGGGGGGGGGGTAGAAAAGCCATCAAAAGGTTGAAATGTGGAAAGACAGCTGGAATATATATTATATCAGAAATGCTCAACAGGTTTACAAGGACTACATTGGTTAAGACAGAAGACCTGGGCAGAGTTGAATTCCAGATGGTGGGAATAGAGCTCTGAGTATTCATCTATAAAAAAGTGAGATAAACAATGTGAGAAATAGAGAAGAATTTCCATTCTGAATGTTTCAAGTAAGACTTATGCAATCATACCTGAGAGATGGGTAGGAAAAATAACAGAAGGAGAAACTTGGAGAAGAATGACTTCAGGCTGAGTAAAGATGATCAAAACAGATCTTCACTTCAAGACATATAGTCAAGAAATTGCGGAATATGCAGTCAGTTGTCATTATTGCATACTCTTTGATTTTAATGTTTAAGTTACACAGGAATAATTTGTTATATATGGATAGTATCAGGACTTTTTAGTTTATAATAGTCATGTTTTCACTATAGTGATTAGAGTTAACTGTAACCAGAATCAGTACTACTTATGTTTTGTTGATCTTGAAAAGACAAATGGCAATATGCCAAGGAAAAGCTGTTCAAAAGTTATATGGCATAAACTGATCTTATATCGGAAAATACATTTGAGTTGTAAGTCAGCAGTCAGAATTGAAAGAAACACAAAGAGATGGTAGAAGTAAAATCAGGTGTAAGATAAGGGTTCGCAGTATCTCCACTGTTTTCATTCACGTGGATCATATTATTTAAGAAGGTTGCATTAGACCTGATATCAAAGTTGAAGATGGTAATCTCAACCCTACTTTATGATGATGATATACTTTTAAATACAGTACAAATCTCCAGGATTCTGTAATTACCTTGAATAACTGCTGTTACAAATTTGGTGTGAAAATCAGCAATAAGAAGACTGGCTATAAAAATAGGCAGTAGCATTGAAGACACTTCAGCTATTTTAATTTAATTTCCCATCTTCAAATTTAATTTGAAGATGGGAAATTACGTATGAATAAAGAAAACATAATTAGCAAAGCTGAATAATTACTAAATAAGAGACATATCAACCAAAATGCCCAAGTAGCAGTTATACATGATAGTGTTCTAACCAGTTTTAACCTATAGATCTTACAGTTGGTTTATAAAGCATGTGATCAAAGACTGCAGACCATAGATATGAGAGCTCTGAGAAAAATTAAGAGTGAGCAGATAGCAGCAGCAGTGTATTAAAAATGACAATATTAGGAAGGAACTTGACATTGTTGGCATTCGGGGTGCATGAACAGAGAACTAATCAGATGATATAGTCACTTAAACAGAATGTGTTGTGTCCCATATTTATGATTAATATTTTATCTAGTGAAATTCTGCTTATATATGTTCAACTATTATCTATGCACGAGATATCACCCAAAAATACAAATATTTAAGTTATTTCTCCCATTAGTGTCCCTAATATTTATATTATACTGTGCCTTTTGGGACATTTAGTTTGAGATATTAAATACAAAAACAAGGAGCAATTACTAAAATATGTCTGAATGTGAAACAATATTGCAGTTGTGACACTTTATCTTGTTTTTTAACACATTAATTTCCTACGTGATTAGGTTCGTACGTTTTTCAAGTGGTGCATTGGGCAGCAATTTCAGACAACTGTTTTATCAATGAACAAAGGTTTATTAAACTCATTAGCTTGGTACAATTCAATTTCTAATATAATTGAATTCGATACTAAGAAAATATTTACAAAATAACATTAGCTAATCACAAGTATTTGGCTAAGATCCTATATGGGTATTACGATCATGCCGCCATAACAAATTCAACACATAAACTCATATGTATAATCCCAGATCTAATTAACATCTTAGTTAACCCTATATTAGTCGGAATATATTCTATAATCTGTAGCACATGGACATATATGATCAAATCACTCTATTTAACTATCCAAAACTATGTAGATTAAATTATCCTTTCACTGTATTAACACATAACTTTGACATTTAAAACTTTCCTATACGTTACAATACACATGCATAATTCTCGGGACACATGAATTACTTATATAATATTAACAAGTATAAATTTCCTTAGTCTCTTCAGCAGTAGAATAATGATAACAATTACAGACGATTTTCAGTTAACACGAGATTTTTACAGTACCTTTTTGTCTTGAGTTTTCTATATTGGCCTCTACCTTTTTCCAATTGAACTATCCTGGTATGATATCTCTTATAATCTGTTACTCCTAAGTTCCTTTGGCATTGAACTGTGCTTACGCGATCTTAACTCTTCGTAGTTGAATTAATAACACTTTAGAATCATCTATACCATGGCTGTGAAACTCGCCACTTGGACACCGACTTCGTTACAGATTTCCTTTTCACTGGGCGATGAAACACTTAGACAATACCTTCTTTCCTTAGCTAAACGACATTCCTCATTTCTTACCATAGGAAATATGGAATCGAAATCCCGCTCACTTTTATTTCCTTGTTGTGACGACGGAGGTTAACTCCAATCCTGCCACTCAGGAAAACCACATGAAACATATATGAAAAAGCTCATGAAGAAACTATCCCGGATAAAAAAGCCTTGTGGGGGGCGTTTCTAACCCTTTTATACCTTGACTCCTAACGGCACCCACTTTAATTTCTTTTCTCCGCCCCTTACTTGATTCGACTTCACCGACCAATTAGGGTGGCGTTTTTCTGCCAAACATCCTTTGGTCGGCAAGCCGGTGACGATGTTTCAAATCCGGGAATTGACCCTGAGCGATAGTCTATTGTTTTTCTTTTGCTAGCCTCTAAATTAATCCTCCTTCCAAATTTTTAAGAATTTACTTAATATTTTAATCTCTAGCCTCTCACATACAATTTATTATTACTAATCTTTTCTGTCTTACTTAGCTAATTTTTTCTTTTATATTACAACTGTAATATATTCCTTCTTTTATTATTTAGTTCAGCAAACACTTTTTTTGACATATATTTTACTTGGATGCAAGAATATTTTTCTTTCTTTTAAATAATTCATCTATTAACTTTTATACAGAGGTTTTATTTTATTTTCTCTTCATGTTACACCATGATAACTGGGAATTCTACATTCTTAAGGTATCAGGGTGTAACAATGGGAAGGGAAAGCAAGATGAAGATGGATCAATGCAATTAAATGTGCTTTAGAAGACCAATAAGATCTAGCAATAGTGGAGTCCTGACAGGTGTTAGAATAATTTGGAGGGAAATTGTTGAATTATCAGAAAAGTTAGTAGCAATGTAAACATGCAGTGCTAATAGTATCCTGTTCACCACTTGAAGGAATTTGATGCTGCTGATAGCATTTAAATTTTGAAATGTTACATTAGCTTAAGAATATATACCTAAAATCTTCACAGTGAACTTAATATGTGCAGCCTTATACCATTAAATTAAAAATAACCTTAAAAACTTTAGCAGTTGACTCGCTGCACCTTATTTAGTTACATTTTGATTGGGTGAAACAAAGGAAATCATTTCAATAAAAATTAATGCAATGAAATATAATATACATTAGACTTCTAATTGCATAAAAATTTTGTCCCCCTGTATGAATTTAAATAAACAAGGCACAAGTAGCATAATTCATATGACAATTTCAGGAGTGACATTAATTTAGGCAATTTTAACATTTTAAAATTTAAACATTAATTCTGGATTTTAATTTTCATCCTCTTCTAGCTAGTTCTTCTCTTAAGTCTTCCATTATCATTTGAATTTGTGCTTTATCATGTTGCCCTTTGCTTCATGTGTGGTTCCTACCATTTGTGTTCTATTGTCTATCATTTACTTTGTTTCTACTCTCAGCTACAATCTTTCCACAAATTTATCACTCTTTAGTAGAAAATCATGTTTTCTTGGTTATAAAAATAATGGATATTTATTAACTTTATTTTTTCCCAAGTAGTAGTGTACATTGCAGAATTGTGATGACCGAATCCTTGACTTATCCTCCCTAGTCCTTTTTTGCTATAGTTAAATTATTTTTTATCTCCACCCATGTCTCATATTATTTACAATATGAATTTGATATAGCTTTTGGTATATATTTTCTAGTTTTAATAAATGTATGCTGTACCTATTATAATAGATTTATGGACTGCTGTTTGAATTTAAAAAAAAAAAGTCTTTAATAACATTAGAATCCTATGTTTTGACATTCACATTAAGGTCATCTTCAGGTTGCAGGAGCCACACATGGGCATGCGACATCACTGATATACACACACACTATATTAAAGCATTGCCCTACTCTGATAAGCTACAATTATCAAACACTAACTTGACCTAGCCTCTCCTAATCCCTTTGTGGTAATAAAAGTATAATAAAATTATTAAAAAATAAATAATTTCATCAACCTGTCAAAATCCTATTTTTGACAGTTATAAAACCCCACAGTTAGTCATGTTACTTCATGCTGTACTTGTTTAACATTTATGTCCATTATGAATTCCAAATGGAACTGTTTGCTGACAGACAATTTTATTGTCTTCAAACCCTCAAGTACTTTTGCATGTTATAGTACACTGATTCATGATAGTTGAAGAAAAAAAAAATTTTTTTTTCACTGACTGAGCTAAGCAACAAGCAAATTAATAAGTCATACAGAATATTGGTTAAAAAAAAAAAAAAAAACTATGGGGAGTGCATGCAATTCATTTTGAATTATGATAGCTAGTGACATGGTGATCAGTGTCGGAGATCTGCATGTGCCAGGCCTGTAATGAAAAGATGACCAAACTTGATGTAGAGTCGTACCTTGTATCTTGTTACTTCCATTCATTTTGATAAATTCCTAAGACTACTGCCATGTTAAAATTAATTACTTTAATTACCAAATAATATTTGGAAATTTATAATTTATCAAAATTCATAATTTATTGAAAAAATGAATGCTGATCACTGTGTAACATTAAAATTAAGGATTATATATTGTTGCTTTGATGTATGCTTCTAACACTTCCGAAATTGAAGTCAGTAAGAATTTGAACATGTTCTCCATCCACAAAAGTCTCAAATGCATTTATGATGTATCTCACAGCATTACTTTCAACAGCTGTGTTTTGAGCTGATGATTTTTAGCAGTCAATCAGTGTGGACATTATGCAAAGCAACCTTGCGCTCTAAGACATTATTTCATATCTGTTGCCATACCAATGGAGATATTACTTGTCGATGTTGTTTTGGGTAGACAAAGTTAAAAATATATGCATCTGTGTTCAGAAATGGAAATTTCATGTAGATTGTTGCACTTGCTAGGAAATTCAGTTCACAATTTTGAATAGTTTCAGCTTTCACTGTCTGTAATAGTGAACTTAGGCCAGGACTTTCCCATAAATTGTTATATTGGTATTCTATATGGTGAACATTCACTGTGTTTTTATTTATTTATTTATTTTGCCATCCTGTGCGCTTTTTCAAGATCATCAATTTCTTGACATATACCCTGAAGTTTACATGATTATTGATATATGTTTATTCTTTTTGATGTTTGTTTTAAATTAAACATCTGAACTTTCCAATCCTTAAACCTTTTTCTTAAACCTGGTATTGGGCTTCTCAAAATTTCTTCTGCAACTTTTTTATGCTCTTCTCAAGTATTCATGCATAAATTTTACCTGAAGCACCCCAGAGGAAAAGTTCTCTGTGATTGTCACATTTATTTCTCTTCTTATAGAAGAATATTATGAGAGCTCTGTTCAGTCATTTAAAATTCCCCATTCTAACAGGTCTTCTGAAATTACTCAGTAGTTACTGTAAAAGTTAGTTATCTCAATATTTAAGCATTTGTGGTCAAATATCTAATATCCAGTTGTCTTTGCACACCACCAAAACTTTGGATTTAATTATTAATATGTAATCATGATTATTACATTTCTCTTGAATGTTTCACAGTTCTGTCATTGCTTATTAGATATTTTAACTTTTATGTCAACTTCATATCTGATTCCTTTCAAAGCACTGTCTTTCCTCCATTCCTAAGTGTTTAAAATATCCTCCAGAATATTTTTTCCATCATCGTACTTCTCAAAATTTTTTGAAGATGCCCTTTAATTGGAAAGACCTGACCTTGAATCCTGCCTAAGTCATGAGGAGCTTTTATGAGTACTTTTCAACTTTTGGTGAGTTAGCCAGTCTCATATGGAAGTGGCTGGACCTTTTCTCTTGGAAACTCAGGTTTTTCATCCCAAAACAGTCATACTACCCAGAACACATGCAATTGACTGTCATAATTCACTGTATAGATATTATTTAACTGCCTTGTCAAAGTACTAATTAGATGTCAAAAAAAGTTACTTGGCCATGACTGGATATCAAAACTAATATACAAGGGAAAATTAAATGGGATAATATTTCTTTTTTATATTCTTTCCAAAATCTTCCTACGATTTCTGTTAGACTACTTTTACACATAAATTTTTCCTGCTGTCCCACTTACATTTTTTCAATGATGAATACGGACTTTTTTTGTGTAGCCCCCCCCCCCCCCCCCACACACACACAAAAGGTTTATTTGTAAACCTTTAGTACACTTGTACTGTTGTTCATATTGCTTCTTTCCTATTGCTTTTTGAGACCATCATCCAGTTATGAGTTTTCTATACTTGCAGACCACTGCACTACATGCTTTCCTGGCTGAACTCCTCAGTGTTTTCTTCACATTTTGCTGCTTAGTTTGTAGTACATATGTTAGATCTGCTTCATTTTGAATATATTTTGTATTTGTACAATTATCTTTAGTCTGTGTGGTAATCATTTTTGTCCTGCCCAAAAAAACAATGAACAGTGTCTGTTTCAAATCCCTGGATTTTTACATTGAACCTGTGTAAAAACAGCAGTATTAAGCAATAACGTAAGAAAGAAAATATCTATTTCTTCTGTGTTCCATCCAAATACACATTGTAATACTAGAGTTTATTTGTTGGGGTTAGTTGGACTGAACATTGAAGTCACCTTAGTTACATATGTTTCAACTAAGTTAGTCACTAGAATCTGCTTAATGTATTCTGATGTTAGACTGAATATAGTACTGACTGTATCCATTGTCTAGAAACCAATGTGTTAATAATCGAATAGAAATGGGTTTATATCATCGGTTTCTGAGAAGCTAGAAAGAGTTCTTTACTGAGCTTGCTTTGATTCTCAGTAAACACTGATCCATGTGGAGGCCAACCATGTTTCATTCTTAATAATTAAATAGCATCTGTATCACATAAGTTTTTTGTCACAAGTATTGCCGATCCCTTTAACAGGCATCTTAATAGATGCCAGTTAAAAAAATTAAAATACACGGACGAGATAACTTGTGGTTTTCTGATTTGAAGAAGTCAATGTCTAAGTTAATCCTGTTTGCGCATTTTAATTTTAAAAAATAAAATAAACCTGATATTCATAGTTGTATATACGAGTATAAATTTAAGATGTCTTGTATTTTTTTTTTTTTTTAAAGGGATACAAAACAACAGACAACATAGTACAATGAGGCTTAAATTTTTTTTTTCATTATTTTGTATTTTAATTATTTATTTTGTTACTATATCATGCATGTTTTATAAAATCCTGATTAAAACATATTTTCTTTCTTTTATATTTGTTGTAATTTGTTGTAAATTTACCTCTGATTAGAAATAATTTCTCCAGATCTGTTGTCCGTTAATTAAAAATATAATCCGAGCAAGTCTTATCATTCTGTATAGAATTGACATATTGGCTGTTTGTTCTTACGTTATAGAAATAATTGAATGAATTTACCTTCGTGTTCGAAGTGTGAAATGAAGGAACCATATAATTTTTGCCCATTTCAACATGGCATAATTAAAAATAAACTTCCCTTGCATGGTGAAAGAAGAACTTTGCTTTGTGGGGTCAGATTTACTTATGGTTCATAGTGAATAAATAGAAGGAGACCACATTTTTAAAAAAAAAACTTTAAAGAAAGCAGAAACATGATGTTAGCTTCTGCCTTAATGTTGAATGCTCAACTTTCTGTAGTTCATCCCATTATTAGATAATGCTCCCCCAATCTGGATAATGAACAAAGGACAATTGGATGGCATCTTGGAACTCCGCTCACCAAATTGTATTTGCTTAAAACAAAATGATGGTAAATCATGATGAAATACGCTAGTGGAATGTTTCCCATTTAAACAAGTACTACAAGTCTGCATACTTGGAATCACCAATGCAAAGAAGATAGAAACATGTTAGATTCTGCTAAATTAACTATATGATGTTATATTTGTGCAAGAGTGATCAGAGAGAGGGAAGAATAATTGTAGAATTCAAAACTAAATATGAAAATAAATGGTTTGAGTAATAGGTAGTATATCAAATAGCGATATGGAAAATTTCAAAATATAAGATTAGTTTGAGACTTGTTTGTGCTTGTTATTCCACAGAAGGTTCATCAAAGAATGAGGGGGATTTTTTTTGTGCCATTAGAGATGTCAGCTATTGATTTCCTGCATTGCCCTGAATGCTATTCTAAAATGTTTCCATTGCCTTACAACCATGACTTTTTTACTATTTCATTTTCAAAAATTTTGAATTGATTTTTTTTTATCAAAATAGAAAAAAAATTACTTTATTTGCATTCATTTTTAACTTATTTATAATGAACATATCATATCTTATCCTTCCTTTTTGTTTTTTAATTTGTTTACTGCTATACATTTTGAATTTAAGTTTAGCTGTAATAAAGTAATAATCAGATTGATTTGGCTTTTGTTTTTGCCATCTGGTGATATCGGTCATTTTATGTATGCCTTTATGTTTAATTAAACATCCTATCACCAGATTATTCATTTCACAAAATGCTACCAGTAAGTTATTATTGCTTGGACTGCATGCTTCATTATCTACTGCTCTCTCATCTTCTTTATTTCTTTTGCCACCTTTAGCATTCATATTACCCATAATAAAAATTGTCATCATGTGGTATATATGTTCTATACATTTCTATAATCTATCGTGAAAGATTCTTTACTTCAAGATCCTTCTCATTTGGTAATTCAATATATCTTAAATATCTGACCATTAGTATTGATCACTTCTGCGCTTTCAATTTATCAAGCTTTTATTTGTCTCTTCACCAAATATAAGTGCTACTCCTCTTTTGTGACTTTCATCAGATCCTGAATACAGTATTTATTATACTCCCTCTTTTTTTAAAAAAAAAAGAAAAAAAGTTTGTTCATTTGCTGCCATGGATGTTTGTGATTGTCTTTGGGCAAAAGATGAATTTCATTGCTACGTGTGAGATATCTGCCATGTTTATTGGTGATTTGAAAAAAGTTCCATGTGTTCTCCAGTGCAGGGTTTTTGGATGGTGTGTAAAAATAAAAATATCTTAAATGTTTAAAAACTAATAATAAAAAATCTCTAGTCCACCCACATATTGATACCTATTACTATATATGAAATCTGTATTTGAGTGGAAAAAACCAACTAAAACTAAAATGTGGAATGTCAGAATATATGATATTCAAGAAGAATATGGAAGTATTAAACAGTGCCTTCACTGCTTTATTTTGAAGACCTCGTCAGAAGAATGAATTTCAGATAATTGACATAGAACTCTCATAGACCTTATTCATAAAGGGGGGGGATTACAGAGGAAGTGCCCCAGTGAGTGTGTTCCAGGTAAGATTTAAGTATGCTTCAGCAGAAGCTAAGAAATGTAGCAGATAAACTTGGAGAAAAACAATAGCTGAATTCTTCTACATTGGGTTGTCATCATCAGATTTTCATCTTAAGAAAATTAGTGGAGAATATACATGCAAATATACAAGAAGTATAGATCTGGAAAGTGTGTGTGTGTGTGTGTGTGTGTGTGTGTGTGTGTGTGTGTGTGTGTGTGTGTGTGTGTGTGTGTGTGTGATAAAGCTCCGTATGCTTAAGTTCTAACTCAGCATTTAAAATTGAAGGCGATACAGGAATTTCAAAATTTATGAAAATTGGCAGATTATGTGAAATCATTGCAAATGACAATGATGACTACAAATCCACACATGAAGTATCTACCTAGTCCAGCCAATAAATACCTTTACATCTTGAACAGTGCATAAACTTTTAATCTATCAGTAAATCATTTGCAGCTTCCGGCACATAAAACCACGTATATAACATGCATATAGCAGCATTCAATGTTCGCAAATGTCCCTATTTTGATGCATGTCCGAAGTCTGTGAGGCTACATGTCGATGGTGGCATGCACACCATCCAATTATAACGCTGTCACTGCTTGCTCCAAATATGCCTTCCAGCTGGAGATGCTGGGATTTTGTTTCTAGAAGACTACTCTCTCAAGCTCCAACCACAATTTGAAGTCCAGTGGATTCAGATCGAGACTTCCAGACAGCCAATCAGATGGTGATATACAGGGTGTTCGGGATAAATTTGACATATTTATAATTAATTATATTTTTCCGTAAGTTACATGTATTAACACACACTTCTCTTCATTTAAAAGTTTGGACCCTTCTTCATTCATATACAAGATGTCAGAAAGGATGGATAGCTGGAACCCACCTGAATCATGGAAGAGAATAACTTGTATCATGATGATTCGTGCCCGCCATCAAAATAAGGATATTACGACTGCTGCCCAATGCTCCCTGAATACAGTAAAAACAATCAGGCATGAACTAGAGACTTGCAATGGTGACTACGAGGATGTAGCAAGAAGAAAGATCCCTAGCAGACGATCTGATTGCGTTCGTACAGCAGAATTCCTCGCAAATCTGCAGGAACAGGTGTTGAAGAACCCTGGCATTGGAATTCGGGCTTTGTTCGTGGAGTTGCTAACTGTAGTCAAGCCCTGGATAACAAGGGTAGCCAATGGTAGGCCGTATGTATGGCAGCAGGATTCGGCCCCTTGCCACACCTCTGGGAAAAGTCAAAAATGGTTGTCTGAAAATTTCTACGACTTCACCAGTCCAAATGTTTGGCCTCCAAACTCCCCAGACCTTAACCCCATGGATTATTTTGTATGGGGCGCAGTTGAAAAAGACACCAATCGCACTTCCAGTAATACAAAAGCCCAGTTAATGGATAAAATTAAAACAGTTTTTGCGGCCCTTCCCAGGGAGACTGTAGCATCAGCTTGTTCGAGGTTCCGAAGCAGAATTGAAGCTGTGATCGATGCTAATGGTGGTTATTTTGAGTAAATCTTGTTGATAGTATTGTAATTAACTCTGCCTGTAATGTTTTTTTGTCAATTCATTAAATTTAATAGATACAAAGAAGATTTTCTTTTTCCTTACGAAACTGTCAAATTTATCCCGAACACCCTGTATATGGTCGAGCAACATCGTCTTCAACCACTGTTGTGTGATCCTCGCCTTGTGTGCAGGGGATGAGGCCTGTTGGAAGGTCCACTGCCTATTGTAAAACAAGGTATTGTTCAAGACAGTGCTGGAACCTGTGGTATAGCACAGGTTTCAGCACGATATCTTAATACATGTTGGCAGACATTTTGATCCCTTCATCACAGAAATGCAACTTGGATATTTCCCAACAAACCATCACTGATATGGGATGACGACCTCTCTGAATCCTGGGTTCTATAGCAAGTGCTGTGCTACCATTGGGGAGTTTTGGCAGTTAAATGATTTTTCAGTGGTGAAAATCTTCTCATCTGTGTAGAGGATATCGCTGTGTCTGTTGTTTGCTTACTACCAGAGAAGTGCCTTTGATTTTATCACTCTCTGCTGCATAAGTTGTTAGAAGGTGTTCAGTAGAACGTCATAGGCTCTCATTCTCGGACCATCAGTTAGTACGTGTGACATCATTCTTTGTGAAACTTCATCTCTCAGGGCATCACCACAGTATTATGGCTGGGGCATGCCTTCACAGTCCTCATAAGCTTTTACATCCTACATGATAAAAACACTCAGGATCAGTAGGTTGTTTGTGTTTTGGACAATTAACCATTATAGCAATACAGAAGATGTATCTGACTGCCACTATCATGTTGAAGATAACAGATGGTTTCATTCCAGCTTTGTGAAGTGCTATTACAGCTAGACAGTTCTCTCTCTCCTGATAAATATGCAAATGTTGGCTGCATACAGTGCCACTAATGGAACTGGGCTTGCACAATTCTATATGCAGCACAGTGTTTTGTGGCAGTTGTAACAGTATTTATGGCAAGACTGTGACATATGTGAACTGTTTCCATTCATAAAAATCATCGAAACCTTAAAAAATAGAACTTGAAATATTTTCAAAAATGATGAAATTAACAGTTATCCTCCATAATGGCTACTCCAAAAAGTTACGAAAGAAATCTGTATTTTACAATGAACTGTCCTGCGATTAATTACAATGGCATTGTATCCTTATCATATGTTGGCAACACCAAGAAAAATAAACCAAATATTAAAATCAGTCAATATTGGAATGACCTTCAAATCAGTTAATACTTCACAAAGCTGCTTATGTTCCCTTAAAGACAACATTCTATTTTACAAACATCCTGCAGTATACAAGATTTCTTGTTTTGCAGAAAGGTGTATGTAAGTCAAACTGGGTGAAGTTTTGAAATCCATATAAAGGAACTTAGGCAAGAGAGAAGGGGGGGGGGGAAGCATACTCACAGAACACATCCTCAGGTCACACAGTAAATTCGCAAGCTTCCAAGGTCATTTGCTCACAACTAATTTTCCCTTTCAGTCGTTTCTGACTGTAGGCATTGCCCACAAAGTATTCCCAGTGAGAGATTTTTTTTTTTTTTTACATGGTAGTTCACCATTGCCTTCCCCAACCGTCCAATTTTATCCGGGCTTGGGACCGGTTAACTCACCTTTAGTCGAAAGAGACCAGGTTCCTCACGTCACTGACGGGAATCGAACCCAGGTCTTTCTGACCAAAGGACTTTGTCTATACTGACTAAGCTATGGAGGCACACAAGACACACTAAATAGAAACCAAGAACTGTTACTTCATAACATCTGAAAATCATTAATTAGTATTTTAACATATCACAACATCTCCTATGCCAGCCGTCACATAACAGAGTTCACGCAACAGTGGGCTATGGACTGTGCATGATGTGTCTAATGATATGCATGATTAAACTATCACTCAAGTATTTTTTCAATATAAAGAAATTACTTGGGGAAACTGTGTGTGTGTGCATGCAAGAGAGAGAGAAATGTCTTCCTGAAGATGCTGAAACGGGTCAGAGAATCATTAGTCTTTTAAAAAAAAATAGTGATTATCTTAGTCAAACTGGTTAATTATTAAAGGTTTTTTTTTTTAACATGAACTTGCTAATGAAATTTCAGCTACAATCATAACAGGAAGTTTTAATCATTATAGAGATATATTATATAGAGAGAGAAGATAATTTCACCGGCCCACTTAAAAAGTAAGATCTACAACCAGCAATTACCTGTGGTAGTGAAAACTGGAGCCTGACTAAAAAAAAAATCATCTAGAAAAACAAACAACAAATGGCTCTTTCCAATGAAACATGGAAAGAGCCATTTTGAAAATAAGATAATTATATTAAAAAAATAATTGGATAAGGAAGTAAAGAAAAGTTATTGTTACGTCATTAATAAGATGCAACAAATGGTGCTGGTAGCACATGTGATGACAAAGATGGACAGAGAGAGAGAACAGAACAGATGCCAAGTACTGGTTATTGGAAACAAGGTGGACAAGCGATAATATGGGATGATGAGATAAAACAGTGTTATGGGCATTTATGGAGAGATGCACAAAATGTGCTAAAATGGAAAAAGCATGGAGAGACATTTATCCAACGATCGACTGAAGGAAGCTTTTGATGATGATGGCATCATAATATGGAAAATGTTAACTGCATTCTGACGAGAACCTATAGAACAAAAAATATATTTCAGTTAGTGTGGCACTGTTTTGGGGGTGATGGTAAATTTAAAATAGAAAATGGAATATGCAAAACTAGTGTGGTGGGAAACTAATTGAATACAGCTGGCTGGAATAAGAGAAATTATCTAAAATTAATTAGCAGTGCTGAAACCAGTTTTAACTTATGGATCTGAAAGTTGGGCTAGAAATAATGGTTGATCAGAGATAAGAGCTCGTAGAAAAATTACAGACGACATCGCTAGCAGAAAATCATGAAAAGATTGGGAACTGATATTTATTCAAAAATATCAGTTCCCAATCAGAGCTAATCTAAGGTAGTATGATCACTTAAACAGAATGGAAAAGGTGATGTTAATAATATCTGACAATATTAGAATTAACAGATAATTGACTTTTGGAACAGGATTGTTGATAGGTAGTTACTAATGTAAACTGAATCATACACACTCTCCTTGAATGTGCCAGCAATATATATCACTTTGATGATCACTATATTTCACACAATTCTGAAACCACTAAACTGGAGGAAGATATATAAGTGTTTAATGAGCAGTTCATTAAGATATTCTATCCTTGTGATTGTAACATAATGCAGAACTAGAGAGCAGTAGGAATAGAGGAGGAACCAGTGATGTCAAGTAAGCAGGAGGTATATGATGAATTGAGTAATCTTGATGTCGACAAGGACATGGGACTTAATGGAACATTCCAGAAAGTTAACAACAGCTTTAACTTAAATTTTTAACATGAGGCTTAGATTAGCTCAGGTTCCAAAAGAGCAGAAAGATGACAAAATTCTTCTGCTTCATAAAGGGGATGATAAGACCGATTTCGAATTATAGGCCAATCTGTTTGTTTTGGAGTTGTGGTCAAAGTGTTAGCAAGTAAGGACTGAGTTGACAGCAGTAGAATTCTATTTAATGGACAGCATAGGTTTGTTAATGAAGATCATGTTTTAGCAATCTTACTTGTTATGACAAGGTGATGAATACATTGGACAAGGGTGGGGGGGGGGTGCATATAGAGTAGTATATTTAGATTTTGCAAAGGCTTTCGATATATTACCACATGACAAACTAGTAGTTATATTTGGAACATATGATGGGGTTGGATAGTAGATTGGTGTGTTGGATTGGAGATTGTCTGTCTAATAGGTATTAGCAGGTAGTGTATGCAGGGGGGGGGGGGTGATATCCCAGAAGAGGAAAGTCACTAGTGGTGTGCCACAGAGTTTTGGGGCTATTGTTTAATTTGTATGTTAATATATTGAAAAGGACTTAAATGGTGATATACAGTTATTTGCAAATGGCGCAAAGTTGGGGAGTGTTATGAGAAGTTGAGCAGATGTTAGCTTTGCAAGATGACCTAATTAAACTGTCTGAATGGATGGGTGGGCGAGGGATGTCAGTTTAATGTAAAGCATAAGGTTTAAAATTTGGGAAGCAAAGATGAGATTCAGAGTATAGTATTGGTGGGGATATTTTAGAGAAGGTGGAGGAGATGAAAGATCTTGGGACGATGGTGGATAGGAGTTGAAATTTCATGGACAATTTTGCTAAAATTGAGGCCAATAATAGTGCAATATGGGAATGATGAGAACACTGACATATAGAAGTAAGGATGTGTTGATTCCATTGTATAAAACTTTGATCAGGCCACACTGCGCACAGATTTGATTACCAGGTTTTCAAGAGGATGATGAGATGTTGGAGAGGATTCAGAAACAATTGACTAAGTTGATTTCTTGTCTCTGGAATTTGGAATATTAGGAAAAATTGAGAGTTGTGAGCCAAGGAGCTGAGGAGTAGATTTCTGGCATAGAGAGTGGTGGGTGATTGGAATTCATTGCTCGAGAGGATGGTGAGTACAGGGACAATGAATGCATTTAAGTTAAGGTATGATGAGAGTAGGAGGTCTGCTGATAATAATAATAATGATGGATATGTTGCATATCAGCTTTTGAGAGGTGAGAAATCTAGTCCTGCTTAGAAAGGCTCTGGTGAAAGAAAAGTACTTGAAAAATAACTTTTTGTGTATTATAAAGGAAGGCTGTATGTATTAAAAGTCCATGTAGGATTCATTCAGCTGGAATAAATTTGAGGTATTTTCATATAGATGAGACATCAGGATTGTTTCTGTGATATTCAGGACCCTCTCTAATAAATGGCAATTTCATTAATAAGATTGTCTAAAAATTATTTTTAAAACTGTATAATTCATGCTGTTTATTCAGTGAAGTGATTTGATTCTGGGATTAAAGATGATGTTGGAATATCTCGCTGAATTTATGTTTCTGTTATTTAAGTAGGAGTAGTTCATTTTCTTTTACTCCTGTGTAGATTTGAAAATGAAATTGCTACTAGAATCAAGGAACTGAAATCCCATTTCTTTGTCCACAAAGCTAGAAACTGTTTCAGAACAGAAAGGGTAAACAATTGTTAGATTTTTCCTATTTGAAGGTGACTATAGAAACACGACTATTGTGATCCTACATACCTACAGTCAGCCATAGTGAAACATGGCTGACTGTAGATGATATAGCTAGTGGGATTGAATGTGATGGGTATAGTGTGTTCAGGAATGACAGAGAGAATAAAATGGGGGGAGGAGTATTGTTGATGATAGCTGATGAGCTACAGCCAAGGAGAATAGAAGTTGAATTGCAGAATAGAGAAAAGAGCACATTTGAGGCCATTTGGTGCGAGATTGTGGCTAGCAGAACTAAATATACAATTGGGTGCTGCTATAGACCAGGTGATGGAAAAGATGGTGGTGACAATATGCACAAGCAAATAGAAGAAATGAGTGGAAGGAGGGTGATTATTATGGGAGATTTCAACTATGGTCGCATTGATTGGATTGAGGAGAGGACACACGGGTGGAAGGAATTGGATTTTATGCGGTTATTAAGGGATAACTATCTGCGACAGCATGTAATGGAAAATACTAGGGGTCAGAGAGTGCTTGACCTAGTAATTACATCTGAGGATTTGGCTGTAACAAATATGACCACATTGCCACCAATCGGTGAGAGTGATCATAGGGTCTTGACTTTGGAGGTGGCTAAAGGTGTAGAATTTTCAATTAAGACAGTGTACATGTGGAATTATCGGGCTGGAAAGTATGACAAGCTTAGGAATTTGATTGGCTCAGTGCCATGGCATGTACAACTGCAAGGACTAGAAGTTGATAGTGCATGGGAGGTAGTTAAGAAGTGCTTGCATGAAGCAGTGGCTGACTGTATACCTAGAGTCCAAATAATAAATCAAGTAGGGGTTAAATGGATGAATAACACCATTAAGCTTGAGCTGCAAAAAAAGAAACAACTATGGAGGGAATTTAAGGAGAAAGGTGACCGGCAGGCACATGAACGGTATAAAGCGCAGGCCAGAAGGGTGACGAGTGTGGTAAGAAAAGCAAAAAAGGATTACGAAAGAACATTGGCCATGCAAATGGCCAATGTTCTTTCGTAATCCTTTCGAGAATCCTAAACAGTTTTTTAGTTATGTAGCAAGTAAAAGGAAAAATGTACGTGGCAGAATGATTTTAAAGAATGCCGATGGTAGGGAGGTAACTGAATCAGTTGATATAGTTGAGTTACTGAGTGAGCACTTTGCAAGAATATATCATCCAGGTGGTGACATTGCAGAAATGAATGAACCAGTAGATTATACGGCAATTGTAGTGAATGAAGTGGAGGTGAGTAGTCTATTGCATAACCTCAATGTCAATACATCTGTGGGATTGGATGGTATACCAGCTCGTGTAGTACAAGAAGCAGCTAAAGAATTGTCAGTACCCTTGACCATTTTGTTTAATTTGAGTCTCAGGTCTGGGTTAGTCCCGAGCGGGTGGAAGGAAGGGAAAATAGTTCCACTGCATAAAGGTGGTTCCAAGACTGCTGTTGTAAATTACCGACCAATTAGCATATCAGGAATCATTGTCAAGGTCTTAGAGAAATTAGTCAAGAAAAGAATACAGGATTGGATAGATGAAAATGGGATATTGTATGGGGGACAACATGGTTTTGTGAAGGGTAGATCATGCCTCAGTAACTTGCTCACGTTTTATAACACAGTGACGGCTGAACTGGATAGGGATAATGGGTTTACAGTGATACTACTGGACCTTGCCAAGGCCTTTGACAGGATACCACATGGAACCCTAATCAGTAAACTGGAGCAGATGGGGATAGATATAGGGTTGGTAAGATGGATAGGAGGGTGGTTGAAGGAGAGATACCAGAGAGTGGTTTATTCAGGAGTGGAGTCAAAAAGACATCTTGTGACTAGTGGACTGCCACAGGGCTCTGTTCTTGGATCACTGCTTTTCAATTTGTTCATCAATGATATTGGAAAGGATTTGAGAGGAAGTGTTCACTTGTTTGCTGATGATGCAAAGTTGGGTAGAGCAATTGTGAGTGCACAGGATGTCAAAATTTTACAGGATGATTTGGATAGTTTGGAGGACTGGGCTAGGAAAAATGGATGTCAGTTTAATGTGGCAAAGTGTAAGGTTATGCACTTTGATGTGAAAAGAATAGTAGCAGTATATCGCATAGGTGGAACCGTACTCCAGGAGATTGAAGAGGCCAGGGATTTGGGAGTGCTGGTGGATAGGGAGTTAAAGTTTAGGGGGCACATTGCAAAAGTAACTAAAACAGCTCACACAATCACTTGGCTTATGAAAAATACTTTAACATGCAGAGAGAAGCAAGTTGTTGTTCCTCTGTATCAAGCCTTGATAAGACCCCATCTGGACTTCTGTGCCCAGTTATGGGCACCAGGGTTTCTTCGTGATGGGGAGGAAGTGGAGAGGGTCCAGAGACGAGTGACCAAGATGATAGCAGGTCTGTGGAATGAACCTTATGAGAATAGGTTGAGGATTTGTGGGTTGCAGAAATTGGACGATAGGCGAAGGAGGGGTGATATGATTGAGACATTCAAATTACTGAAGGGTTTTTATAAGATTGATCCAGAGGATATTTTTGAAAATATGACTGGTGGTGGGAGGACTAGGGGCCATGCATGGAAGCTGGGCAAGAGCGTGGTTGACAAGGGTGTTAGAGCTAGGTTTTTTTACTTGGAGAGTGGTGAATGAGTGGAATAAGCTTCCAGAGTTTGTTGTGGGTGCTACGACCGTGAATGAGTTCAAGGCATGATATGATAGATACTGTGTAAATGTTGAATAGTTGTTCCAGACATGATGTTAGGGCCTCCCTCGATGAGTCTGTCGACTCCTTGGAGTTTCCCGGAACAATAATAATAATAAAAATACAAGCATATATAGTTCGTTATTGCTCTAATGTTAACAAGTAGTCCTAACTGCATGATTGGTCTTGGATCTTAAATTGTATCCTGGTACTTTGATAGTTACAGTCTTGGTAATTTTATTATTATATATATTTGTAGATTAAAATTATTGCTACTTGCTTGGTTATTCAGAGTTTTCAAGAGTTATTGTTAATATGATAATATGAAGTTTGTAAATGAAGAGAGAATTGATTTAGAATTTACATTCAAGTATTTATATTTTTCTTATATTAAGACAGAATTAACCATTTTAGATTAACAAAGTTTCTGTCTACAGTTTTACAAATGTGAAGGAACAATCTAAAGATCATCAATTGAAATGCCACTTTAGTTTATGTTCTATAATATGCTATTAAAAGACTTTTCCAATTACCATGCTATTGCTCAAATGATTCTGTATGCTTTGCAGAGTCATTTGACTTAGTCTGATTTGCAATCACCCTGAACACTTTGACTTGTTATTCACAAATAAGTGAATGTTGTGATGTCAGCTTAGATGTTTTGGTGTTTATCAGTTTCCAAAGTGGTTCTTCTAATTTTACTTCATTGGTTTACATGTCTGTCATGCCTGTTCAGTGCTAGAAGTAAAAAAAGTTTCTAGCAATGCCTGCATTCTATCATGTGATTATTACATTTTTCCTGAATATTTATCATTTTTTAATTTTGTTGAATTCTTCAAGGCATTGGTCACATAAAACCCACTACTTCTTTTGAAGATAAATATAATCAAAAGATGTATTTTGGTGATTACACCACATTTTTTTATTATTCAGTTATGCAAAATACTGAAATAATAGTTCCTGACAGCTCTAATAAAAAATCTATCTCAATCTGAGCTTGGACTGTATGAACGAGGAGTGGAGTCCAGTATTGTTCAACGTCAATAACGTTTTATATCTGCATTCTGTTATTTGAATTTATAAATAGCCAGACGGTTATGATTTGTATTTATTAATTGTTTAAACTTATACTATTTACCCCCTGAAGATGTAAATACTATGATTTACGAAACTTGTCGGGAACTATTATTTCAGTATTTTGTATAAATGAATAATAAAAAATGTGGTATAATCACCGAAATATATCTTTTGAACCAATTAGCCCTAGAAGTCTACACCTGCAACGATAAATATAATATCATAAAATTGTTATCTTGAAATTTTGTATAAATAAATCGCCATTTATATCTTCATGTAACATGACAAAATTATATTTTATTTATAGTTTTAATTAGAAATCATATAATTACCACAGAAGAAAGAAATTGAGGATCGTATATGATCTTTGTGATAACTGGTATTTCATATGACTTGTGGTTGTCAGTTTTGTATGAACATCTTGAAATTGTTTGAAGTGCAATACATTTGATCTGTTGTTGCCATGTTATTACTATCATTGTATACAATGAACATATCACCTTATAAGTGACATGTTATTCAAACAATTTATCATTTTGAATAACCATTTTTGCTCAGAATTTATCATAGAGCTTATATCATTTTTGTACTGATTTTGTGAAATTTTCTGAACTTCTGTCAGCCTTTGTTTTATTCATGTGTAGTAATACTGTAAAGATATTTGATTTTGTTTTGTAAATATATCATTTGACAGAATATTAATAAATTAAGGCAGTTTAAAATTATCATTTTGAACTGCCCAACTCAAATTGCTAGCGAAACTTTCTGGTAGGTTGCAACTGAAATTTTGAAACTGGATCTGCTATATCGCAATATTTAAATTTCATATGGATATTTAGGGAAATATATTTACTGAAAGACATATCTTGAGAAAAATTCTGAGAAAGAGAGAAAAAGAAGGAATTCAGGAAATTAACTAAGGCAGAAAGCAAATGAGATTTTCCACATTTCTGAGGATGTGATATTCCTTGAATATCAGCACCCTCCCTCCCCCCCTTTATTTTATTTTTTTTTAAGTAATGTTTAAAAGTCTGAGCGGACATTTTATTAATTAAATGCTTTATTTCACAGATGCAATCTTGAGTCAGGATGAACAAAAGTTTAGTTCATGACTTAACAATTTGATGACTCTGCTTTAATATTTTCTCACAAAAATAAATTCTTATGAGGAAAAAAAAACAATCCCAACATTTTTGTAATTAATTAAAAAATTATATTCATGTAAATATTGAAAATAAATTTGGAGATTATTAAAATATACATTCTTTATCCAAGTTTCTATAAACAACTGCTGATTCAACACACACAGAAAAACAAAGCTGATTTTTGAATACAGGGCAGGTGAGTTAACAAAATATGGTGAGTTATTCCATTGGCATTTTGACTTTTTTTCTTTTTGTATCCTTTTCTCTTGTAAGCATGGTCTATTATTGTGCCCTTGTTCTACATTCTAACTTTGACAGAAGTATGTCGTAAAACTTTTTATTACACCAGTATGTTGCATGTAATTTTTTTTAATTGAGAAATCTTTTATAGCAAACTAATTTAATGTATTTCAACTTTTAAACTTTCTGATTCCTAACACAGTGTATATCACTTCATTCCCAAAAGTGCATTTTCAAACATGCACTCTAGTTCTAAAAATACATTGGAATATACAAAAAATTTATATCCTAGTTTACATCCATGTTATATTCATCTTAGTAAATAAAAAGGCCAAATTTTTGTGCTTGTGGTTGTAACATTTTCAGCATTGTAATAGAAAGTGATATACGTACGTCCTTGCAATGAGAATGCATCCTTTTATTGTGGATACTTCGAGATTCTTCATGAAGTATATCCAGTATACACAAATGCATGATTATAAATATAATTTTCTACATTTTATTATAGTTACACAAAGTCAGACATTTCTTTTGCATGCTATACTCAAATATTTTTGAGTTTAACATGGATAAAAATGAGTGCACTGAAGCATGCATTTTTCATCTCCCTTAGAAATGAAGTGAGGCAGTTAATTAAATGGAGAGAACCAAAAATTAGGAAAATAAACAAGAGTAGGCACTTCTTTTTCTACTTAACAGCAGTAGTAAATCCTAATATAACTAATTAATGCTATGGCTTCAATAATTGCATATTTTTATAAATAATAGTAATTTAGCTGGATTTAAAATAAGGGTGTTTAAGATGGATATGAAGTTTATAGCTATCTTAAACAAAATGTTTACGTAAGTTCTGCTGGCATGTACCAAGCATTAGCAAATAATGCCATGAAATAGCAATGTTAGAATGTTATTACATTGCAACTCTATTTAATAAAATGTGTTAAGAATTTTGTTTAGTTATATATATGTATTTGTAGGATATATCATGTAAAACCCACTTGCATGCTATTTGTTAGCTTATAAGTGCTTTTGTGGTTTTTATTTGGAATAGTGTTGCATACATAATTTCACAGCAAATCTTAAAATGCTTGCTTCTTAAACAAGCATCTGCCCTTATTAACGTGCCAATGTATGCTTTGAGAAATGTTTTGGAGAGTCAGTGCTAAAAGTTGCTCAGTATTTTATTTCATTTCTTTCTAGGTTTTATATTCAATAAGACCCTTTCTTAAAGAATGTTTTGCCCACATAAAGTGCATAATTAGTGCAATGTGTTTTGCACTGATTTGGGTTTTCTGACACACTAGACTTTTCTAGGAAAAGTTATGGGGGGTGGGGATCCATCACATCAACACATGATCTCTCTCTCTCTTTTTTCCATGGCTCCCCCCCCCCTAATAAAAATAAAAATCAAACCAATGGTGTATTCTTGCCTCAAAACACAATCTCCTACATTTCATCTTTGAGGAGCCATTGTGTAAAACATGTCATTCTTTAATTAGTGCAAAGTGTTTTGCACTAATTTGGATTTTCTGACACAGTAGACTTTTCTAGGAAAAGTTGTTGGGAGGGGAGGATCCATCACATCAACACATGATCTCTCTCTTTTCCATGTCTCTCCCAATAAAAAAATAAAATAAAATAAATAAATAAAAACCAATGGTGATGTTGAGTTCTTGCAGCTTTATCCTGTTATTGTAGCTAATGACTGCTGGAAATGAATATGACCATCATTTCAGCATTTTATGCATTTGATCACTTTCAGAGATAATTCAGTTTGTTTTTATAACCTTTCAGTGCATATCACATGTTCAAAAGTGTTCAACACAATGTGTTTTTAATATCCTTGACTTAAGTGTCATAGGTTGGAAGGAAGAATACATATAGAGTGAAATGACTTCTTATTTTATTTCTGTATTTTGGTTTGTGATTACTGTTAATTATTATCTATTACATTGTGCATACTGTAATAAAATGGAATAAAAATATAATAAAATACAATGAGTACCATTTTGTGGGGTATATGAATAAAGTTTTATAATATCCTTTTAATGCTTCTTGTTGGAATGATAACAAATTCTATATTAGATTATACAGTACTCTCCATTCCTATGGTTTGGACATGGAAAGTTTTGCACTGGCTCACTAGTCAGGCAAATATCTCCTTAGTCTATGTTAGTTGGGGTGGAATATCCAGTTCACCTAATTATATCTTTGTTGAAGCAAATATATTAACTTTTGGTAGGAGTTGAATTTCATAACCCAGTGTATTCCCGATTGTATCCCACTTATTGGTGGTCTGAAGGAGAATTTCGTGATTTTTGGAAAGGGTTTCTAGATTGTTTTAAAAAAATAAAAATATAAAACATATTTTTTAAAAAAAAAACATTGTTACAAAAAATAATAACATTATCCTCATCAAATTGCTAATATGTACCCTCAAGGGCTGCACAGAAAATTGTGATAGTACTATATGAAAAGTTTACATAACTAACTTCCTACTTATAGTTATTCCCTAAATTAATCTGTTATCTGCCAGGAATCCCAATATTGTTAAATCTTCAATCTTCTAAGGCAGTGTTTCTCAAACTTCAGATATCCGCTTACCCCTTCATATATTTTCATTATTACCAAGTATCCCCTTATCAAATAATAAATAAAGCGTATTTCATTGTAAATGTCTATTTTATTTGAATTTATATATTCATGTAAACAAAAAATGATTTATTTTTAATAGAACAAAATTTTGGAATAGGTTCCTCTTCATTTCCAGTCCATGAAAATCCACATTTCAAGTGGTACCATGGGTCTCAAATTTATCACGAATACGTGCATTTGTCAGGTGTGTTGAAGGTTGTGTTGCAAACTCACACCTCCATTGTCGTTGAACTTCAACAACATTCTCAAATTTGAAATACCTCTTTAAAATGGTCTTGCATTCCTCGAATAGCAATTGTGCCTCAGCCATTTTGTTTGACTGTCCTGCTGGTCACGTGTTGATGCTGGTATTCATGTAAGTAACGACATCTTTTGAGAGAACATTATACTACACATTGTTACCTTAATTTGATCCAGCTTCGGAAAAAAGTCCATAGATGACATCTGTTAAAGTGTGTATACATTTTTTTGATGAACTCTGTATATATACACCGACACATGCACGTGCACACACAGAGAGAGAGAGACAAGCTAAATTACATTTTGCATAGTATGCTGAAGAGACAATGATTTGATCAACGGTTATTCTACTAGCCTGACTTCTAGTGAAAATAAAATTACAATAAATAAATTAAATTAAGCACATCAAAGCTATATTGTGTTTAAGACAACATCAGAGAAACATTCTTTCATATAGATAGTTTTGTTACAGTAAAAACGATGTCCTATTTAACATGACAATTGTTATATTAGATTTAGGATCCTAGATCCTAACTCTCCGTAAAACCCTTATTCATTACAAATCAAAGATCATCTAGTTTGTCCATAATGTAATAAGCCACATGAACAAGGAATCTGGTGGACACCTGAACAACCAAGAGAAGGAAACTTAGCATTAGAGATGTGAGGGAGGTGTAGATTTTTTGACAAGATGAAAGCCAACAGATATATTCAGTGTAAAGAAATTTTAATAAACAGACGCTGCATCAAAACTGATCATAACACATTAGAATGGACTGAATGAAGATTGCAAATCTTGTTTTTGAAGTCCAGAGTGTTGAATGTAAGTCGAAGCTCTTGTAGAACAAGCAAGTAAAGGGCGCAAATACTCAGCTAACTTAATAGGTGGGATATCTGATACATTACAAGATACCATAACATTATTAGATATCATAGAATTATTCAAGCAAGAATTTCCTTCAGATATTGTAATACTATACTTACTTTAAGACCTGCTCCTTCCGTTTACCTTTCCTGTCTACTTCCAATCCCTAAGTTATTGAGTAGTTGAGGGATCTTTCCTTTTTTACCTTAATCTCATTTGGTATGGGTAGAAAGCACTTATAGGATGAGGACAATCCTTCTTGAGGTATAGGTCCCTAATGCCAACCCTTGTGTGGACTGGTACATCCTGAGATTGGTTCTGCACAGGCTAGGGAAAAGTGTGCATCAAGAATAAAATTAGTCGTCCAGACAGGTTTGGGGACACAAAAATTCTGATTTAGTAGTTTTGATTTGGGGGGGGGGGGGAGGTACCAGATACAAGGTTCTGGTGTGGGTAAGGCACAAACATTATGAGAGCTGAGAATCCATATGGATAAAAAAAAAGAAATACAAATCCTCTATTAAAATCTTGGAAGAAATTAATTAGTGATTATTAAAAGTGATACTCAATATTTATAAATATTTATCATAGGGACATATGCTCCAACAGAGGATGCAGTTGAAAGATGAGTATTTAGAGCAGTTGGGTGAATTGATGAACCAAGAGCGGTTTTTTTTTTTTTTTTTTTTTTTTTTTTTTTTTTTTTTTTTTTTTTTTTTTGTCCTTGGGGATTTAACAGTAAGAGTTTTTGTTGAAGATGTACAATAGAATATGATAATGGTAAAAGATTCATCGCATTCTGTGAAGCACATGAATGCCAGTTGATTTACTTGGATGCAGCATACAAGATGTTTATGATCTATTATCAACCATATGATTACAGACACTGCATTGTAAGTAAGATGCAAGTATTGAGAGGTGCAGAATGTGGCACAGACCACTACCCATTACTAGCACAGATAATTGTGCTTGAATGGAGTAAAAGGAGAAATCAGCAGGATGACATCAAGCTAAATGAATGATGATATATGGTTAGCCTTCTTTGAGTCAAGAATGTAAAAAGATTATACAAAAGTAGGATCAATTAAAAATCAAAGGCATGAGGACTGGAGTGCTAATACAATTTATAATCATATTAAAGAGGTTGTTTATGAGGAAGCTAAGGAGGCACTTCGTTTTGAAAGGAAATTGAATCACAGCAAGGTGAAGTGGGTGACAAGAAATGCTGTTAAGACCATCATGGAGAAGAAGGAAGCATATATCAACACAGGGCTTAGTTTTTGAAGTCAGGAGGATTGGGAAAAGTATGAAGTTAAGAAGAGGAAAGTGAAAAAAAAATTGTATGAAAATGTAAGGAGAATGATATAACAGAGTTTGTTCTGAGATTAATCGCTCATTGGGATATAATAGATCAGCTTAGTCATGGAGGCCCATCGGGTGCACAAGAACATCAAACCATAGATCATATCCAATGAGGTTAATATCTTTGGAAGCCTGGATGAATCATTTTAAGGACCTTCTAACAGAGAATAGGAAAGAATACATTGAGGGAGACAGATGGTGGTTTGAAGATAGAGGATCTAGTGGATATGTTTTGGAAGATGAAGTGTGAGATGCCCTGGCAAGGTCACATAATGGGAAGTCATATGGCCCAGTAGGAGTACCCATGAAATTGTGGAAGTATAGAGGTGACCAGCTGCTAAGAATAATTACAAGAATGTTAAATCAAGTTCTACAAGGAGATGTAACTGCTAATGAGTAGTGATTATCATATATAACTCCCATCTTTAAAAAGGGTAATATGATTGGCCCTTCAAATTACAAAAGCATTAGTGGGATGGCCTCCCTGAGTAAGTTAAGTAAAATTACTGTAGAGTTAAAAAAGAGTATTGCTTTTTTGTGAGTGAGATGAACAAGCAGGCTTTACTGCTGGAAAATCTTCTATTGATATTTTCATTATAAGACAAGTCATAGAAATAATAATTGCCAATGGGCAGGAAACACATTTGATTTTTGTGGACCTTGATAAGGTCTATGATTCAGTCCCCATTAATAGACTCTGAGGATAGACGAGGAAGATGAATGTCAGTGAATCAATCAACAGTTTGATTTATAAGAATATATAGAAGGTGTATATAGCTGTTAAGTGTGGAGGACTGATATCAGCTGAGTTTGTAACATCAAGAGATCTGAAACAAGGATGTGTAATGTCACAACCTGATTTACATATTGGAATGTTTCATGAGAATTAGATTGGAAACTGGTAATTATTCACTATTGTTTGCTGATCAAGTGATAATGCTCAGGATCTAAACAACATTGATTTTATGATGAAGATACTGGTTGATATTTACAGCAAGGGAGGCTTAAAAGTAAATTTTACCATGACAAAATATTTGGTTGCTTGTGGAGAAGATGGACTTTGATCTTCTGGTCGCTAAAGGCAACAACAGATCATAACAGATACTTAGGATCTGTGTTTATTTCTGTTTTTAGCTATGTGTTCAGCAAAAAAAAAAAAAAAGCATTTAGTAGTTGTAGGATCTGTACCTCTTCTGCTCAAGAGGAAATAACTCGTGCTCGCGCTTCGAAATTTCTTGCACACTTATGTGCAAGAAATTTCCAAACATCATCAATTCCCTAATATGTACCCTTGGGGGGGGGGGGGGGTCACTATATGATTTAGTTTACGTTATTATTAATCTCCTATCTACGATTGTTCTTCAAATTAGTCTGTTACTTGTGAGCACTCCAATTTTAAATTTAAATTTCAAAATGTCAGATATTGTCATATTTCATGCTTCTAAGCACTTCTGACTGAATCAATTGACCTTGACCTTGGTCTTCCTCTGGATCTCTTTCTTGCCATCTTGGCATCAAACATCTGTTTTGATAACCTTTCTTCACTCATTCTATTTAACTGACCATTCTACCTTAGATTAGCTCTGCTAGCAATGTCAATTCCTTTATAATATCTTCATTTTTAATGATTCTGCAATAGATATCTGTTCACTCCCCTATTTTTTCTCAGAATCGACATATCTGGGTCTCTAGACTTTGATCAAATGCTTTATTTCTAACCCAACTGTCTGATGCATAACTTAAAATTGATTTAAACACCCTCTTGTTTCTAATTTCTCTCTTATTCCATATAAATTTATTGATCATTCAGCAGAAATTGGAAGTGATCATAATCTATTAATATGTAAACTAAGACTTTACAAGAAATATATGAAAATAAAATCTAAAGAAAATAACACAATGCCGAAATAAAATTTAGAGTGGAATTATTAAAAGAAGAAGGTTTAAAAACATTATACTACCATAGATTAAAACAAAAGTTTCAAGATAACCCATTAAGCAGAGAACAACATGTAGAAGATAACTGGAAGATTTTTAAAACAAATTTAACTGAAATAGCAACAGAAGTGTTAGGGGTAAAAAAAAAGAATAACAAAATCAACAAGATGGAATCCATGGTTTAACGAGGGAAAAAAAAAAATATATATATATATATATAAAATCAGCTAACCCCTTTTTAATCCCGTATACAGGAGTAGGCAAGGCCATTTAGCCCTATCTAACTTTTGGAGACTGAGTGGGCAATTCAATCTCCACTGGTACCCAATCAGAGACAGATGGCCCAAGGCTATCACTAATTAAGCGGTACGCAGTCAAGAGAGACGGCTCAAATGTGCTGCCATCTTGTGGTCCCTAACCCTAACACAATATTTTTTTTTAATGTCTGAAATAATGTGGGTTCTACGGTCGATTTTCTTGAGTTTACAGGCCAAAAACCCGAGTTTCCGGGAGGAAAAACCTGCTTGTCCATGCCAGAGATCGACTAACTCGGGAACCGGTCGAAAAAAGGCTTGAAAAATTTCCTCTAGTTGCTGACTAGACTCAAAACCAAGCCTTCCTTCGTGCGGCCAAGCGCGGTAGTGTGCAAATGCCACATCCACTGAGCTACACAGGCTCATATATATATATATATATATATATTTATTTATAATTTAACAAAAGAAAAGAAAGCAAAATATCAACAAATAATTGGAACTAATATAAAGAAATAAGTTCGAGTTAATCAAAAGGAAATAGAAAGCAAAAATCAATTTTGGGAATCATATACAAAAGAACTCAAACATGATTTTTATGGTATACAGAAACAAATAAACAAATGTGGAGATTTATAAATACACAAAAGAGGGAAGAAGCAGAATATATCCCAATATTAAAAGTAGAAATAGAGGAATTAGAAAATTCTTTTAAAAACCTTTATAATCAAGAAGAAGAAGAAATTAATACAACACGAACAAAAATTGAAAAATAGGAAATCACTGGGTCTAGATAATATCAATAATGAATTATTAAAAAATGGTAAAATAAAATTATACACCCTATGTCCAAAAAGAAACTGAACTTTTCGAAAATAGAAGAAACTATTGGTAAACTAGTGAAACCTGTTGTATCTTTTTGTTGGTGAAAGCGGCAACCTTCATTAGTGTTGTCAACTGTTTATGTTGTTTCATTAGAAGCCAAGTTATAGTGCCATGAGTGACGTGTTTTGACGAACGGTCGGTCGTCAAGATATTCATGCCATGCACGACAAATTCTCGCTATCAATTGCTTCAAACTTGGAGATAAAACTCACCATTGACCGTTTGGTCATGCAGAACAGTGTCCTTGGAATCATAGAAACAAATCAGCATTGTCTTTACTTTTGACTTCTCCAAGCGACTTTTTTTGGATGCCCCTCTTCTGCTGGTCTCCACTCAGCACTCTGGTGCTTTGTTTCGGGCTCATACTCAAAACATCATGTTTCGTCACCAGTAACGATCGTTTCAATGAAGTTTGAGTCCTTATGAACAGTTTTAATGAGGTCCTTGCAGTATTCAATTTGATACATTTTTTTGGTCGTCGGTCAACTTGTGGGGAACAAATTGCAAATTCAATTACGAAGACCCAAACTCTTGGTCAAAATGTTGTGCACAGTTGATTTTGGAATCCCCAATTCATCTTCAAGCAACCTCACGGACGATTTCAGGTTTTCTTTGATGAAATCACGCACTTTTTGACCACTGAAATCACTTAAACCACTCGTAAACTTGAGTATGGGATAAGCATTCATCACCATATGCTTTTTGATGCATTTCGGTAAAACTTTTACCAAGTTTATAACACAAAAGTCAATCACAGCTCTCTGTTTGAAACTCATTTTCCGACCGTTCGTCAAAACACACTGTCACTCTTGGCACTATAACTCGGCTTCTAATGAAACAAATGTCATAAACAATTGACACAACACTAATGAAGGTTGCCGCTTTCTATAACAAAAAGATACAACATTTAGCGCCAGTAGTTTCGTCTATTTTCGAAAAGTTCGGTTTCTTTTTGGACAGAGGGTGTAATTCAGAGTTTAAATATACTATATAACGAAATAATAAATACAAAAATGATTTCAGTAGAATGGGGGAAAAAGTATAACAATACCAATATATATAAAAAAAAAAGGAGATTAAAAAAAAACAAAATTATAGAGGAATAAATTTATTAAATACGTCATTAAAAGTACTAACAAGGATCCTAAATAATAAAATAACAAAGGAAATTAATCTATAAGATGAACAACAAGGTTTCAGAGAAGATAGATCATGTACAGATGCAATATTCCTACCAGACAACTGATATAAAAAAACAATAGAATACAATAAGAAACTATTTATATGCTTTATAGATCTGGAAAAAGTATTTGACAGAATATTAATTCAAGATGTAATAGAAATATTGCAAAGAAGTATCAGAAAACATAATGCAAATAATTAAAAAAATATATGATAATAATAGCTGTATAATAAAAATACAAATAAAGAGATACAAATTAGTAAAGCATTAGACAAGGAGATTCTTTTAGCCCAACAATATTCAGTATAATAGTGGATGAAATAATACAAAAAGTTAATAAAATACAAATTACAGGAGTGAAAGATAAATAATAGCATAATAAGAACTATATGTTTTGCAGATGATGTACTATTAATTGCAGAAAATGAAACTCTGCTACAAATATTACTACATACATTTAATATAGCAGCAAAATTATATAATAAGATACCAAAAACTAAAACAAAATGTATGACTATATCACAAGAACCACAAAGATGCAAATTAGATTTGCAAAGTACTATTATTGAACAAATAACAAATTATGACTATTTAGATATGCAACTGAAATGGGAAGAAAAACCACATTTAGAAATCAGAGAACAAGTGCAAAAGCTGTAAGAATATCAGGATGTTTAAATGAAACAATATGGAAAATATCTTAGAGTAGAGACAAAAATGAGAATTTATAAAGCAGTAATCAGGCCTACTTTTGATATAATGCAGAAACAAGACCAGACACTTGAAAAACACGACAAATGTTAAACACAGGTGAGATGAATATATTAAGAAAAATAGTAAATAAAAGTAGACTAGATAAAATAAAAAAATACAGATATAAGAAAACAATGTGAAATACAAGCAATAAGCAATTGGGTATCAACCCAAAGAATAAAATGGATTGAACATGTGGAGAGAAGTGAAGATAGAATAATAAAACAAGTCTATATTTGGAAACCAAAGAATAAGAGAAGAACAGGAAGACAGAAAAAAACTAAAAGAGACTATTAAAGAAAATGAAGTCTTGGTCGACGGATATTACATCTAATGCGTGAAAAAGAAGCAGCTCGATACCAACCATAGCTTTGCTTATTTTGTTGTCTATTTCCAAATATAACTTGTCATCTTCACAAAAAATTTTGCTTAAATAGCCCAAAAAAAATTGACTACTTCTATAGGCTCACAATTGAGAAAGAAGAAGTTTTGTATGTTCCTGCCTATTTTCATAGTTTTGGTCGGTCTTTTTATTGCTGATTATCATGCCAAATTTGGCATGATAATCAGTGATTGTTGTTATAGCTGTTATGCAATTTAGTACGAGAAACTGGGAGAAAGAAGATATTGTATGGAGATTTAATGATAAGAGGTATACTTAATGACAAAGTGATGAAATCATGTTTGCCAGGTTTAAAGATAAAGGATGTTAGCAAAGCTTTAAGTTTGCAGAAAAAAGAAGTGAGCGAATAACTTGTTTTGGCAGCTCACATAATTCGAAAGGTGAGAAATATGCAATGAGAGTGGATATGAAAGAGTTAAAAGAAGAGTAAGAAAGTAAAGATTGTGAGTCTGCTGCCTCAGTATGATTGAATGGAATTGAGTAGAAAAGCCATGCTTGTCAATGAGAAGATTGTGCACGTTATAGATGTGTGAAGTGAATTTTATGGACATTAGGATGTATATGCCTGATGGACTTAAATGGTTATGGAGTTAATGTTTAAAGAAAGTGTTCAGAGAATTTGTGGAAGTGCAAAACTGGGGAAAGTAGAGATATGGGGGAGGGCAATCAAGCACTGCATTCACACAAATTAACTTAGGTGCAGGAATGACTGTGTGGTTGTATGATTTCCCGGGTTTCGAATCTGAATATGCAGGTAATGACATTATTTAAGGGTAACCGTGGGCCCAAGTAAATACTGAGATGCATGTGCCTGAAGTATTAGAAATACAGGAGAGGAGTTTTGTGCATTGGTCAGCCTGACTTGGCATCAATGAGACCTGGTTTTCAGAGAATGATGTAGTTACATGGATAGAATGTAACAGATATTGTATTTTCAGTTAAGCACGATTGTAGATCTGATGGAATTGATTCATTTGAAGCTGTCTGGTGAGTTAGACCAATAGGACAAAATATATTGTTGGTTGCTGCCATAGACTTGGGGGTCCAGAAGAAGTGGACAACATGCAGCGGCAGATTAGCAATGAGTGCAGGCTGAGCAATTATCATAGAAACTTCGACTTTTTGGATATAGATGGGAAGGGGGAAAGGGCACATGACAAAATCAAAATGGAATTTTTTACAATTACTATGGGATAATTACCTGAAACAGCACGTGGTGAAGGGGGAACCCGGAGTTTGAGAGTGTTTGATCTGGTAATAACATCAGATGATCTATCTATAACTACAGTAGTACCCCTACCTTTGATTAGGGAAAGTGATCATGCAGTTTTGGACTGGGAGGTTGCTCAACATATGAAATTTTAGTTAGAGTTTATGTAGAGCTACAAAGCCAGCGATTTTCACAACCTTGGGAGGCAACTTTGAGCAGTGCCAATGCATAAGAAATAACATGGAATGAATGTTATTAATGCATGGAAAGCAGTCAAGGATTATTTGAGTGATGCAGCTTCAGAGTGCATACCTAGGGTCAGGAGAATAAACTGAGTAGTGATTAAGTGGATGAGTAGCCATAAAAAGCAGGAGCTGAAAAAAAATAAATAAAATAAACCATCCTGGAAGGAATATAAACAAAAATGATCAGCATGCTCATGAGCAATATAAAACACAAGCAAGAAGGGTATTTACTATAATAATAATAAATCAAATTTTGAGAGAAAATTGGCTAGGCAGGCCAAAATAAATTCAAAAGAGTTTCTTTTTGCTGTGAGGTAAGTAAGAGAAATAATTAATATAGAAAGATTACTCAGTGCTGATCATAAGAAAGTGACAAAAGCAGAAGAAATGGTCTGTTATACTGGGTCATCACTTTGCAAGAATATATCGTCCAGGTGCTGACTTAGCAGTTACTGATGTGCGAATTGATGTGGATGAACTGGAGTTACTCAGTGTATTGAAAAATATACAGTACGAAGGAAAAGACCACTTTGAATACTTAAACAGGTGGCTACCATTGTAAATTAGTCATCTGCCAAAAAAAAAAAAAAAAAAAAAAAAAATCATAAATTGATCACCTGGAAATGAACTAATTAAGTTTAACACCCTCCAAAGTTGTATAAAATGGCCACCATAATCAACATGACACCAGGAAAAATCCAAAAAATAAAACATTTTTGTTGAAACTTTTTCCACTTGGTTATACTGTAAATTAAAGATGCCAAGAAATTGTATTCTTGATTTCATCCTTTATCCAAGTATAAGTAAACAAAGTTTGCACATGAAGTCACTTCACAACTGGGCTACTTTTATTTATATAGAGGCTAATGACTTCAAATCAATTGCCTAGTATCCCATAATCCAACAGGCACTTTAGTGCCCATAGCCTTCCAAGTATCCTTTGACTTCCCAACCATAATACAAGGATAAGGTGGTTACCCCAATGCTCTAAGTATTCTTGTCTATAAATTGTGTGTCCTACTGGCCAGTTTGCCTGTTCTGAGAGACCAAAAACCAAATTTTTCAGGTGATAAACCCTCTACCTCCATCGAAAGAGACCAGATAAAGGTTCCTCGTGTCTAGTATCCTATAATGCAATGCACATATCCTTATGGGAGTAAGGATATGTGCATTGCATATAGTATAATGCTATGCATTATGGGAAGGGCCACTACCACCTTTTGACTATTTGTATATGGAAATATGACTTCTGCATTACTTCAACGTTAGTATTACTTCTAGGTAGTGGTTCTTCCCATAATGCATAGCATCATATCTATAAGGAGATATATGTGCATTGCATCATAGAATACTACGGCAATTGATGTGAAGTCATTACCCTCTATGTAAAAGTAGCCCAGTCATAAAGTGACTTCACATGCAGACTTTGTTTGCTTACCCTTGGATAAAGTATGAAACCAAGAATATAATTTCTTGGCACCTTTAATTCATAATAAAACATTTTATTCCATCTAAAAAGTAGGGTAACCAAATAACTCATCAAAATACGAAATTATGCAGCTTCAGTTTAATTTGTACTTTTATGATTGGACATGGAATGACCTGAATGTCGCTACTACATTTCTTGTGTAACATTTTTGTTTTTGACAACAATTAGTCTTTCTTGCATGGAAAGCCAGATCTTGTATGCTCTTTTTTACTTTATAATCTTTGTTTTCTCATGCTGAGCTGCCTTTTCTACAAAACGATTGCACAGGAACAGGATATAAGTATCTAATAGATGCTTAGAGTCATAAAAGGCAATGTATACACGTCTGTGTGAGTGAGGTGTGCATTCACACACACGTCTAACTTTGTGCACAACAAGCAAAGAACATGCTTGAGGTTGACGAAAAAGCTATGTGGCATGTTAATCATCTCATTTATAACACTTGACTCTAATATTGAATGCACAATGTCATGTTATATGTTTAATGTTAGATACTTTTTAGTATGGTTTGCTCTGTTATTCAGCATCCTTTTTTTATTTATTATTCATGACACCTCCAAGGAGTCCGAAGACTCATTGCAGGAGGACACCCACTGTACAACTCCATGTCTCAACCACTACCAATCAGCTCCATCTACCGCCCACCACCACAAGTATTTTTTGTCTGTAAATTGCATGTGTTCTGAAGGGCCGATTTATCTGTATGCGGGATGAAAAACCCGAGTTTCCAGGAGAAAAAACCCTGCAACCTCCGTATGAAATCGGCTAACTCATCTTCAATTGAAAAACGGTCATGATGGGAATCGAACTCAGGCCTTTTCCAATTGAAGAGCGCAACATACCGTTGTTCTTCCAGTTGCACTACTGCGAAGGTGCTTATTGCATGTGTTCTAAAGGTCCGATTTGTCTGTATGCTGGATGAAAAACCACAGTTTCTGGGAGAAAAATCCCTGCTACCTCCGTATGAGATTGGCTAACTCACCTTCAATTGAAAAAGTCCATATAAAGATTCCTCCCATAACGACGTGAATGAAACTCAGGCCTTTTCCAATCAAAGGGCGCAGCGTACCGTAGTTCTTCCATTTGTGCTACGGAAACTCTTATTTTATTCCTGAAGTAGCACACTAGACAGTGTGAGAAACTGCTTGAGTTTAAAAAGATAAAATAAAATAAACTTATGTGGATTTACTGTTTATTAAAAAATTAAAATTGTATATTAAAAATTGCAAAAAAAGGCAGTGCAGTGTTCCTGATTTTCTTGAATACCATTTGAATTTTCACATGTGAGCAACAGTAATATCAAAGGAATTCCAGTGATGCAATCTCAAAAATTAACTACAAAAACTTTTCAGAGTATGTCCTTGATTATAATTAATTTTAATGGATGAGGCATGGATACACTGCACTTTGTTTTGAGACCAGCTGTTTTATTTTTGGAGCTTTTTTTTTTTTTTTTGTAACCAAGAATGCTATTATTCTTGGATAACACTTTACTAGCACAGTGTTTGTTTATCCTTATTTTTTATAATCAAAAACTCAATTGCTGGTTTTGAATTATAAAAACATGAGGGATTTATTGAAAACCTTTAAACAAGTATTACATATTTCATACTGAAAATAACTATTCATGTAGAATAAACAAAATTTAATCTTCCACTGTGATGTTTCACTATGAAATATCTGTTGCTAATGTTGAAAGTGAATCTTTACTTTGTTAAACATGTTCTTATAATCTTAGTATGTCATCAGTGATTTCTCACGCACGTGTGTGTGGTTACCCACAAAAGTTTATTACTAAACCAATAGTACATTCATATTATGGGTGGGCAAGGATTTTTTTTCTCCATTTTGGTCAATTTATATATATCTGTATCTATCTATATATATTTACATGGTCCAGAAACCTTGCTCTAGGAACCAAACATGGAACCTTTTCAGGCCTATAAGCAGGGAGGTGGTCTCACACCAGATGATGGAATTCATCTTCCACCTAAAGACAATCACTAACATGTAGAATCCTGCTGCGGACATGTTCACAGTGGAATTCGAACTCGCAACCTGTTGCTAACCACTCAGCCATTCACGGCATGATAACGAATATCGACTTTGCTGCCATGTGGATTTTATGGCATTATCTACAAAAACTATTTCACATATATTTATGTACAGTATTATTAATAATATAAATTGACACCCTTTTGGCAGGAGAGCGAATACACTAACCACTCGGCCAACCTGGCTGGCCTGACATTACTGTCAACTGAAGGCATAGTTACATATTGTTATACCAGAAGTTAGTTGATATGCTAGCACATTTAAGGGTTGGTTAACTGGGGATTTGTGTATTTGAATATTGAATAATTGTGAGAGTAACACATTGTTATTTTTGTTTTATCTCCCCTAGGTATGAGGCTGACTACTACACGTTTAACATTTTCTGTCATCTTATTCAGTTATGTTTGTCACAACATCACTTCATGGTTTTGGTCTTTACTCCTGATGAAGATTATCTAGCATTGCAATAGTTTTTCTAACTCATCACATGAGTCAGAAGAACTATACAGAACACACAGATCTGTCAAATATAGTTTTTTTTTTTTTGTTAATTGCATATGATTTTCAGCTGATTTGTATGTTTTGTGGAAGCAAAAGACATTTTCAGTAGGGAAAAAACCTGTTTACTTTGATATCAGATAAGACTGTTTGGTTTTAATTGGAAAGAACTCACAAAAGTTGCTAAAATTACAGACAGTATTCAAACTGGGTTCTTTTCCACCCAAACAGCACAGTGCATTTTTCCTCTGGCTGCACACTATTTGCCATATTCTGTGAACTGCAAAACTGTTAGTTAACACACTGGCCAATAATGTCATATTGTTAAAGAATGCCAATATAAATACGAAGAGACACCGAAAATTTAAAAGAAAGAAAGAAAGAAATCATAATAGCAATGTTTTGCTTTGGGCATAACTGATCCCCCCCCCCTCTCTCTCTCTCTCTCTCTCTCTAACTTTGACAGTGAGTTGTTTAGGTAGAGATTAGGGAGGGATACACAGACTTATTTCTTGTGTGCATTCATGTAAAATACCTTTTTCTGTATATCACACAAGAAACCACAAGGCCTATAGCAAATAAATGCCATGTGCAGGCTAAACACTTAGGAATAAAAACTTAGTCATAAAAACCTAATTTTTGGTGTAGCTTTAAAGTAAAATTACATAATTTTGCAAAACAATAGTTCATGTTAGAACAATAATAATAACTATTATTCTTAAATGAAATAATTTTATAATGTTCACTTTTTTCCACCATTGACTTTAAATATTTAGAATATTGTATGTGACTGACATTTGTGCATTCTGTTGTTTACTTGATAGATGATTCCAAAGCTGATACTTAATTCTTTTCTTGCATGGAACAGGTTTTGGACTAAGCACATGAAAATATAGAATAACAATTCAAAGTTATAACATTTTACTGAAGTTTTAACGAAATATTTATTTCTAACAAATAGGCATGTTGACAGTAATATCAGAAAGTATAGAACTGATGATTCCATATGTAATACTGAAGTAATGGATTTAGCTAAGTAGATAGATGATGTGCAGATAATCAGTGAAATTTACAAGTAACAAAATTATAACAGCAGTTTTTATATATCAGATCAGTGTTTGAAAGAAGTCTGGTGTCCTCATCCTTAAATTCTCTTTGCTGCAGATCCACTGTTAAAGTACTAGTATTAACTACATTAGTTAGTAGTAATCATACAGAACTTATGGAATTAACTTGATAAAATATAAAAACTATAAAAATCTGATTAATGACTGTAATCATACGTTCCACATTAATGTGTTTAGCATGAATGCTATTATTAGCAGTAAACCATGGAGTCAAGTCTCATTGGAGGAAGTCCACAATCTTGTGCAATAAGATCTTTCACCCATGCTTTAACCTTATTCAGTTTCCACACTCACCACACATGTAACGTATTCCACTTACCAGCCACTCTCTATGAAAGGAATCTGCTCCTGATTCCCTTGCTCAAATCCTCCATAAATAGCTTTGAGAGATGGCCTCATGGTCTGCCCTTGTCTCTCTCTCTTTCTCTGCTGTATATGAAAAATCTCCTCCACAGCTATCCCTAACCAAATGTTTCAATAACATCTCCTCTCCTTCTGTTTACAAAGCTCTGCAGTTTGCATTCCCTCATATTATCTTTATATCCCACATTCCATATATCCAACACTGACTTAGTGAATCTTCTCTAAGATATTCTCATCTCCTTGAAAACCAGGAGATGAAATCTGTACACAGTAGTTGATATACAGCCTGATCAGGTACTTATACAAGGAAACCAAACCTCTCTGCTTATGTCAAGATTCTTCTCACTATTGCCATAATCTGTTGTGATTTCACATTTTCAGCAGTGTGATCCTTAAACTTATATATTTGATGAAATTTAAAAAAAAAAAAAAAAAAAAAAAAAAACCACTATAATAATATTTGGCCATGTTTAAAGCTGATAACTTCACTTCACTAGAAAGATGTCTTATTTATTAACAAAATATTTTAGCTACACATAACATGCATAAAAAAGTAAATCATGTAACATATGACTAATGTTAAGGGTAATGTTTACTTCAATTATTTTCACATTAGTCAAATCACACACACACAAAAAAATTTTTTTTTTTAAACTATAAAAAAAAAAATTGATCAGTTCTTTAACTGTCAAGGTCAGATCCCTCTCTCTTACACCTAGGTTTTCCTTCCAAAAACACACAATTTCTATGGCATCCTTTTTCACTTAATACTTTTCATCACTCATCACTGTTCTTCTGTCCACCTTCTAGTTCTTACAAATCCCAAATCTGCTCAGCCTTGGAATACATCTCTCACATTCTTCTTCTCTCTTCCACCTTCCACCCTCATTATCATCCACTATGTGGATGATAATGAGGCCGAATGAACTCTTTCCACTTCTGTCTGTCCCGGAAGAGTCGGAACAATTCTGTCCAGTTTGGTGTCGCTTGTTGAGATTTGGTTTTCAGGTCCTCTTTTATTTTGTTTATCCATCTAATTCTGAGCCTTTGGATCGTTTACCTTCCATCATTGTATTCAGGGCTTTAGATGGTAGTCTTTCTTGGATTTTGTCTGCTATTGTTATTTCTTGTTTTAGTCATTTCATTATGTCTTCGTTTCTTAGTCGATCCAGCAGAGATACTCCAAGTAATCTTCTTAGCCAACCCATTTCAGTAACTAATAATTTTTTCTCTTCAGCCTTTTTGAGATTCCAGCATTCACTTCCATAGAGGAGTATTGGGAGGACCATTGTTTTATAGATTCTTACTTTTGTTACTTGTTTGATGTCTCTTGACTTCCATATTTTATTAAGTCGTCCAAAAGTTTGGAATGCTTGACTGATTCTTCTGTTTATATCTTTTATAATTTCACCATTGTATTCAATAATTCCTCCAAGGTAGGTGAAGTTTTCTACCTGCACTAGATTCTTACTGTCAATTTCAATTTTCAGATTGATGCATAATTTTTGTTTTGTCTATATTTATGTTTAATCCAGATTTTATACACTCCTCCTTTATTTTACCAGAAATTAGCTGTAGATTTTCTTCTGTGCTTGCAAGTAATGCAATGTCGTCTGCAAATTTTAAATTTGTCACATTTGTCCCATATATTTTGATTCCAGAGTTTTCATTGTTTAAGGCCTTATTGGTTGCTTCTTCCAGCATGAGATTGAACAGGTTTGGTGATAGATTGCATCCCTGTTTTGCTCTGCTCTCTGTGTGGAACCAGTTGGTTAAGGTGTCCTCCATTCGTACTGCACTTTCAGATTTCTCATACAGATTCTTTATTATTTTTATGGTTTTGTTGGGAATTCCAAATTCTTTCATAGTTCTCTTCTACGGATTGAATCAAATGCTTGATGAAAGTCTATGAAATTTATGTAGCAACTTTGGTTGTACTGTAGTGTCTTAAGGTGAATAGTTGATCAATTGTGCTTTGCCCTGGTCTGAAACTGGCTTGTTCTTCTCCTAGTTCCAGTTCTATATATGGTTTAATTTGTTCTTGGAGTACTTTCGTAAAAACCTTACTTGGAATACTGAGGAGGCTAATGGCTCTGTAATTATGGCATTCTGTTTTATCTCCTTTTTGTATATAGGAGTTATCACTGATTTGGTGCAATCAGTAGGCACTGCTTCGTTTGTGGATCCTTTCAAATAATGTTTTTAATGGTTCCAAAAGTTGTTCCTTTCCTGCTTTTAAGAATTCTGCATGTATTTGATCAATGCCAGGTGCTTTCCTAGTTTTGAGTTTTTCTATTCTGTGTGCTATTATTTCTTTGGTAAAGATATTTGTTTCCTCTTCCATTTCAGTGGCTGGAATCGTAATATCCTGGGAGCAGTTTTTATTATATAAATCTTTGAAGTATTCTTCCCATCTGGCCATTCTTTTTGTTTTACTTTCAATTAGTTGTCCCTCTTTGTTTTTGATCATTATAATTTTTGTTGTCCATGTCTTACTAATTTGGTCTATTTGTTTATATAATCGATGAAGGTTATTTTCTTTTGATAGCTTTTCTGCCATTTTGCATTTTTCTTCTAACCAGTTACTCTTGTCTCTTTTAACTAGTTTTCTAATTTCTCTCGTTAATCTATTATATTCATTTCTGTTATAATTCTGTTTTATTTTCATGCTTTTCCTTTGATCGCTTAACCTTTTTACTTCATTCGAGATCCAATCCTTTTTACTTTCTCTTTCTGTGTAACCTATTGTTTTTTCTGCCAAATTTAATATTATTTCCTTTAATTTGTACCAATGTTCTTCAATGTTTATATTCTATTTTGGTAGTTCCTTCAGGTTTTTATCTAGTTCTAGTTGATATTTTCTTAGAATATTGTTGTCTTGTAGTTTTTTTACATTCGGTCTCCTTTTGACTCTGAAAGTGCTTCCAGATTTTAACTTTATTCTTAGGTTTGCTAATACTAGCTTATGGTCTGATACACAATCTGCAGTTTAGGATACTTAATTTCCATCTTTGGTTTACGATAATATAGTCTATCATATTCTTGGTTTGTCTGTCTGGTGATATCCATGTCCATTTTCTTTGCGGTTTTGGATGTTTGAAGAGAGTGTTGGTTATTGTTAGTCTATTATTTGAGCAGAAGTTTAGCAGTCTTTTGCCATGTTCATTGCTTTCTACATAACCGAACTTTCCGATTACTTTGCCAGGTATCCCAGTCTTTGCCTACTTTTGCGTTTAAGTCCCCCATTACAATTAGGAGATCTTGACTTGATGTCTGCTGTACCGCTTTTTGCAAATCTATATAGAACTCCTCGATGTCTTCTGATGATGATGTCGAAGTTGGTGAGTATACTTGAATAATAGTTAGTGATCTGATTGATGTTTTAAATCTTGCTTTAATTATCCTTGGTGAAATAGGATTATAGGACAATAGAGAGTTTTGAGCCTTTGGTTTTAATATAAGTGCTACTCCTTGTTGGTGTTTGTTGTCCTCCCTACCTGAAGTTAAGATTTTGTACTGTCCATGGTGGAATTCTCCTTTTCCAGTCCATTTGGTTTCTCAGAGTACAATCACTTCCCATCGGTAGTTGTCTAATTCATGCAGTAGTATTTCCAGTGCTCCTTCCTGGTGAAGAGTTCTTACATTCCATGTTCCTATGCGTGTTATGTTTTTCCTGTCTATTAGGTGATGTTTTGTTCCAATAGCATATTTTTCGCCTTCACTATCTTCGTTCCCTAATAGTGGGCGCGACTCTTGTTTGACCGGGCGGTGGTCGAGCCGGCATGTATCTTTAGGTTGGTTAGAGTTCATTCGGTTTCATTGGTTTTCATAAAGTGTCAACCACCACTCCTTGATAGCCGCTTTTTTTAGTAGATAGTGGAAAGTACAGTTTGAGAGGAAAGAGTTACCCCCTCGCCCTCGAGTTGCTCTAATAGTTCTGGCGGGGAAGGAGTAAGAAGTAAGAGAGAGTAGAGGGAAAGAAGAGTAGAAGACCAGTCTCCAGATATGATATACCAAGTGTATATTGTATGAAGTAAGATCACGTCTAGCTTGGGTATGTCAGGTTTGCCATGCCCGTACTCACTAATGTGAGCCACTCGAACCCACTTAAATCCACTCAGCCTTGGAATACATCTATCACATTTGGGGCAGTGCACTAAAATCTAAAAATTCTTCCTGCTGCACAGAATATGGTAGCTTGGTAATTGACAACCTCTCTTTCTCACACAGACTTTAGTCACTGTCCCACAGGCTGTTAATGCCATTCATAGTCTCCTGTATAGATATATACATGGGTGCAGTTCAGCAGACTTGGCATTTTCATCATGCCCCCCCCCACCAACATTTCTTCTAAATCTCAATGACATCTGCCTAAGAACATTTTACAGTTGAATTACTGATTTGCATAACCTGCTATTTCCCTTTCATCTTTCATTCTATCTACTTTGCTTCTGTGGAACAGTATTCCCAAAGAACACTACCTCCAGTTCTTCAAAAAGTATATTAACAGATTACTTTTCTGTTGTCTCCTGCATACACACTTGATTTGCTATGGGCTTTGCACTCTCAATGTGGGAGTAGCAATATATTTATTTATTTTTAATGGAGAATCCATCTACAATAAAGTTGGTCAATATACAGGAAGCTAATGGGTGGATGGACAAAAGGAATCTTGTTAACATTTGACTCTGCCACACACGTGAATGGATTTGACACAGAGTGGTGGCAAATTCTTGATCCCAGTTGTAATGGACAATTGTTTTAGAATTAGTTATAGAAGATGCAATCAGCAGAAACTCCACACCTATGTAAAAGTGCATTAGCAAGGGAGGGGTCATTAATCTAACTGCTCTTTTTCTAAAACCAGCAATATTCAGTGGTTTGATGGATTTGTATAGAGTTAAGTTACAAGCTGTTTGGAGGTAATGAGTGAAAGAGGAAAGCTAATTTTTTGGATGCAATATTTGTGATAAGAGAGATTTGAGGTTAGAGTAATTCCAAGAGTAAGACTAGAAGAAAAAATTTTTGTGTAAATTAAGGCACAGGTGTGTTTGGCTAACAGTGAAATTGACAAGGTTATTCAAACACCCACTGATGAATGTTTTGGAGGTGTGGAATTTAGGATAGTAGAGATTGAAGCTCTGGAGGTTTCATTTGTGAAATGAAAAGGAGTGCAATTTGCCATCATCAGCAAAACTGTATTGGATTGGCAGTCAGCTGGGATAGATCATTGATTTTATATATATCTGTCTGTCTGTGTGTGTGTGTGTGCTTGCATGCACGCACGCAAGTTATCAAATGTATTAGGATTCCAAATTTAAAAACACTAAATTTTACCTTACATTGCAGTGTGAAAGTCTGTTTGCTATGGAAGTGATTTTCTTTTCATTAAGCCAATGGACTGTCTGATAACGGATAATTCTGTGGACTACGCCACACGAAGCAGCTAGGTGGAATAAAAATGCTTATTACATCAGTCAATTTTGTTGCACATTTATATATATCGGTCATTGTATTATATTTATGAGAAACACAAGTTCTTCTTCTCTTCAAGGATTAGGCATTTGCCTGTTGTTCTAGCCTCACTGGTCTATATCTACCTACCTCTTTTGGTAGGCGATATCTTTCCCTCCTAGATGTTCTTTCCATTTTTCTATCTACATTATTATTATTAATATTACATGACACCTCCAGGGAGTCCCAGACTCATTGAGGGAGGGCACCTACTCTACAACTCTACCACTCAATCCACAAACTATAGCGAACCACATCATCTACACCAACGCCATCTACTGTCTACTACTAGTATTTTTCACAGACAGTCACAAACGTCCATGCCCATGGCGGGATTCGAACCCACAGCCTTTTGGATGGAGAGCGGGTGCGCTAATCACTTGGCCAACCAAGCCGGCAGTATTCCTCAATCTTTTCATTTATGTTATAAAGAAACACAAATTGAAGTTTAAAATAATGAATAAAATAGGTATTATTTCTGGGAAGATTCCCATGTTACTCCTCTAAGATAAACTATTATTTTTATGGCTATATAGCCTACTTTTGTTTAGGAGTGTCCCTTTTTTGCAATTGTTGAGGTAAAATAATGTCGGGGAATTATTTGAAAAAACCCAGGGTTTTTTTTTATATGTATAATATTATTAAGGGTGGGTAGAGAGCATTTGGGAGGAAGAGGGGTGAGAGAAGGATCGGAAAATGGAAACTATTTTTTGGGGAAGAGGAAGAACTGATGGGAAATGGTTAGGGGTGGGAGTAATGGGATGTGAGCCATTTCGACAGTGTGTCATCTTTGGAACTCATGGGGAAAGTGGAGGCCATGTCATGTCGGCTTGGTGTTTCTGTCTTTCGTGTGCTTGTGTTATCTCCTATTGGTCAGAGTCGTGACCTAATTTTTATGTTATGAAGCTTCCAACTCTTCCAAAATAAATCAGAAGGAAAAAAAAAAAATTTGGTGGACTTTAGAACTTTACATACAGTATTATGTAGGGTGGATGTTTGAGTTTTCGCCACATAATCTCCGAGAGTAGGATAGGTCACGACTCTCCAGCAGCACTAAGGTGTTAAGCACAATCTTGAATTGCACATAACAGGACATTAAGCGTCGGAGGATGTTGGACCTTCACGATCACGAAAATCCTACACAAATTCAAAATCACTGCAAAGTGAAATTACCTAACATAAAAGTGCACATTCCAAAATGAGAAACTGTTTTTACCCCTCCCCCCTTTAACTTTCTCTTCAATACAATGCTCAGAGAACATATTTTGGTTTGTTGCCATGCTTTCATTCTATGTCCTTGATGTTTTTCAGATTAGCATCTCTTTCTCATGTGTATCCTATTTAGACTAAACCATACCTGCAGCTAATTTTGTAGACATTTTTAAGAGGTGGATAGGGAGATTTCGGGAGATTAAAGACCTTGATTTAAGATTCACATAAGACTTCAGAGGAAAACAGCGATTCTCCCCTGTATATAGTCAGAAATAAAATATCAAGGATACTACATTGACAAAATATAAATGTCTTCTACCCACTCATCAAGATCTCTAATCTGTTGAAACCTAATCCACCTCTCAAAAAGCCTGATGTCTATAAGATCAACTGCACCTGTGGTTTGCTCTACATAGGACAGGCAGGCAGACAGGTCAGGAGAAGTATGCCTATCTGAACACATCAAGGATATAGAGAGCAAAAGCATATCAAGACTGGCAGCAGGTACATGTGAAACCAAACATCAAGTATCGTTAAAATAAAACAGAATGCTCCACATGAATTGAACTTTTTTTTCCCCCAAGAGTGTTCAAAGTATCAGCTGAAATGACCAAACATCCTCGATAATGCAACAAAAAGATAAGGAATTATTTTACATTAATACTGGTCTTCTCTGATTCAACACGACACACACTGTTAACAGTTCACAGCAGAATACAAACCAGCAAACAACTTCACAGCAACGGTGTACCTTCCATTGTTATTCTGGTTTTCATTTATTTCATTGATATGTATGTTAAAAGTGTTATAAACCATTTTTTAGTTTATACACATATTTTTACCAATGACATGAAACAAGAATTTTGATGAAACTAGATGGTGAGTAGTCAATAAATTATTCTACTCCATATGTTTCTTTCATGTGGGAGAATACTGGAAAAATATTTCTATATTCCTCTTGGGAAGAGGAGTTATGTACTTCATTCAAGTGAGCTGTGACCAAAAAAGTTCGAGAACTACTGCTCTTCTTCTTCTTCATGTAGCATCCTCAGTGAGAGGGTGCAGCACCATGTCCTTCCAGTTCTCTCTGTTGGTGGCTTTCCTTTTTGTTTCTGCATAGCCATGTGATCCTGCCCATGATCTTATATCTTCAAGCCATGTTCTTCTTTTTTTGCCTCTTGATCCTTTCCCCATAATTTTTCCTTCTAAAACTGTTAGTATCCTCTATCCTGCTGAACTTCTCAGAACATGTCCTGCCAATCTCATCTTTCTCTGGATTATTTCCAGTAATAAAGATCTCTGTGTTCTCATTCTCTGTATTTGTCACATGTTCTGTCCATGGGATTTTCAGAGCTCTCCTATAGCACCACATTTCAAAGGCCATTATCTGTTGCCTTACTCTCTTCTTGAATATCCAGGTCTCACTTCCATATGTAAAAATTGGCCACAGTAATGTTCTTATCAATCTTTTCTTTGTCTCGATACTCACAGAACTTGTGAGCAGATCTTTATTTTTCCACAATGCATCTTTAGCTATGGCTGTACTTATTTTTATTTCTTTATCTTGCTTTCCATCTGCAGTAAAGTAGATGCCTAAATATTTGTATTCTGTTGTATGTTCAATTTTCATATTGTTTATGAATATTTCTGGCTCGGACCTGCTTTCTTTTGAAATTTTCATATATTTGGTCTTCTTTGGATTTATATCTAATCCAAATTCTTTGCCTTCTTCAATTAGTAGCTGCAGTAATTTGATTAATTTGTTTCTGTTTTCTGCTACTAGAATGGTATCATCAGCATATCTAAGATTGTTGTATTTTATACCCATTGATACTAATTCCTATTTTTTGTTTTTCAGTCTTTTTCATCACTGTCTCACTATAGATATTAAATAGATTTGGTGAAGGGATACAACCTTGTCTAACTCCTCTTTTTATTTTCACTACAGAAGTCTCATTGTTAAACAGCTGCATTTTCTGTTTGGTGTAAATCATTTTTATAATCTTAAGTATATGATCTTCTATGTCTAATTTATCTAATATATTGAACATTTTATTATGTTTTACCCAGTCAAAAGCCTTCTGAAAGTCTGAAGCATATGTAAATGTTCCTATTTCTTTCAAGTGATCTTTCTATTAGTATTTTTAGTTCCATGATAGCATTAATGGTTCCCATTCCTCTTTTGAAGCCTTTCTGTTGTTCACTCAATTCACTGCTTATGGCTCTTTCAATTTGTTTGTTAACAATGGTTAAAATAATTTTAGATGCATGGGATATTAGGCTCACAGTTCTGTAATACTCTCAATTTTGTGCATTATGTTTCTTTGGAATTGATATGCAGATACCTGTTGTAAAAATTTAAGGTAATTGTATTGTTTTATAGATGTCCTGAATGGATTCCACCCAGTCAAAGCTTTCAGCAGCTCAACTAAGATATTATCATACCCAGGGGATTTATTATTAGGAAGATTCTTGATTGCATGTTCTACCTCCTTTCTTGTGGGTAGAGTGGTATCTGTTGTTACGTTTAACTTAAGGTGTCGTGAATCATCTAAAATGTTACTATTATTATCATCATAGAGGTCTTATAAGTACTCCACCCATCTTCCATTTATCTTTTCCTTATCAATGAGTATGTTTCGATCTTTGTCCTTGTTGTTTTTAGACTGTGTACGTTTTGCTTTTCTATTAAGTTCTTTCACTTTCAGGAATGTTTCTCTGGTTTTGTTCCTATTTTGTAATTCTATCTCAGTGCACTGCCTATTTATCCAGCTTTCTTTCAATCTTTTACGTAATTGTTTGTTTCTTTTATCCAAAGTTTTATATCTTAACCTTTTTTCTTCATTTGCTCCTCTTTTCCATGTTCTTCTTTCATCAATAAGGTTGATTACCTCTTGAGTTATCCATGGTTTTTTTCTTTCTTTCTTCTTGTTTATTGATGTGTTTTTTAGCAGATGTTATGATAGCTGCTTGTAGTCTATTCCACTGAGAGGGTTCATTTTCATTTTGCAATTGTGCCGACAGCAGTTCTGAAATATTTTCATTGAATTTTAATTTTATTATTGGATTTTGTACCATTTGCAGATCCCATTTTAGGGGTTGACTTCTTTTAAATTTTATTGTTTTCAGACGAATATCCATTTTCATTAAGACCGGTCTATGATCAGATCCACAGTTAGCACTTGGCATCACCTTTGCGTTCCGTATTCCATTGAAGTAACGTTTACTGACTACAATATAGTCTAATTGATTTTTGTATCTTCCATCCAGATTTTCCCATGTGTAACGTGCTGTTGGTTTTTGCTCAAAATAAGTGTTAGCTATGATGAGACTGTGCTTGTTACAGAAATCAATCAGCTTTTGTCCTCTCATTCCGAATTCCTAGTCCAAATGGACCCACGTATGTAGATGTTCTCTCTGATCCAACTTTTCCATTCCAGTCACCCATAGCACAAATAACTCGATCTTTCTTGCCTCCAACTTCCTTTATACACCATTCTATTTCATCATACATGATATTTATTTCTGCTTCCTCATTCTGTTCTGTAGGAGCATATACTGGAATGATCAGCATATCTCTAGGTCTAGATTTCACTAGAATTGCCATTACTCTATCTGATTTTTTGATTATATGGATAATGTTTTTATTAGTTTTCTCCTCTACAATAAATGCTACACCTCTTTTTGATATTTCACCACCTGACGTATGTATTTTATATATCTTGCCATTTGGAAGTTCCGACTCAAAATCTGATGAGCCTTTCCAAAAAGTTTCACTTATTCCTAGTATATAATAACTACTGCTCTAGAAGACTAAAATTATAAAATCTGAGAGTAATGGAGTCCTGTAAAAAAAAAAATAATGAGGAATTAATATGTATAGGAGATCCCCGAGGGTACAGGAGGAATTTGATGATATAATGACACAATTCTGACAACATTGCCTAGAGCTGTTTTTGACTTGTGCTCTGCAGACACATTTTAAAAATTATCATGTGTTCTATATTTCATTAATCTGCCAAGATAGAGAGGATGTATCATTACTGTGAAAAATATTCATCAAAAAATATATATATATATATTATAGTAATCTACCATTTATCTGACATTTAAAGCAAAGATACTTAAAGTAACTGACCTTCCATATCAATCAACTTCTGGTACAGCACGGTGTAATTGTACATTCAACTATCTCACCTTTCAAAAATCAGAACAGCATGCTGCCTTCCCATCACACACATGGTAAATTACTGTTATATTATCATGTCATATCATTTGCAAATAAATACAAAATTTTGACAAAAAGGTGAAGTATCGTTCATTACCCAATTAAATCAAAGACGGATTTGAAAAGTTACTGCACAACATCATTATCTCCATATGATCAAATACACATTGTGATATAGCAATGTATATCTGATTGCATGCAATCAGTGTTTCTTTCTTGGTAAAATTTGTCGTAATTTTTGAAATATATCTAAAATCTTTAATAAATTTACAAACGGGAACAGAAAAGAGTCTAATTTATTATAATTTTTAAAATTTTTTATTTTAAATAAAAATCATAGATTATAGAACAGGATTACAATTTTATTATGAATTAATGAAACTGTTTAAGGACTGTAATAAATATTTTCATATTATTTTTATGGCTATATAGCGTACTTTTATTTAGGAGTGTCCTTTCTTTTTTTTTTTTTGCGATATCATTGGCTCTTTACTCAAATCTTAGGGCATTACTGATGTGTTATAAAAACTAATATATGAAGAATAATGTAGGAAGAAAATTCGGACATAAATTTTTGGGATGTTGGCTGTCTCCTTATCCTGACGGCATGCATACATCTGCTGTTAAAAGAATGGGTAGTAAAAGTGGAGTAAAAAATGGGCAATTGTTTGAAAAAACTGGTTTTTCTTATATGCATAATATTATTAAGGGTGGGTAGAGAGCGTTTGGGAGTGGGGGGGTGAAAGAAGGATCAGAAAATAGAAACTATTTTTTGGGGAAGAGGAAGGATTGATGGGGAAAAGGTCAGGGGTGGGAGTAAAGGGGGTTAGTCTTTTCGACTGTGCATCGTCTTCAGAACTCGTGTGGAAAGTGGAGGCTATGTCATGTCAGCTTGGTGTGCTTGTGTTATCTCCTATTGGTCAGAGTCGTGACCTAATTTTTATATTATGAAGCTTCCAACTCTTCCAAGAAAAATCAGAAGAGAAAAAAAAAAATTAGTGGACTACAGAACTTTGCATACAAAGCCGGGGCTGAAAAGTTGTGATAATCACCATGAAGGAATTATCATGGTTGCAATTTGATGAAACATGGAGATTAAAGGATTTTAAGATATGTTCTTTCTTGATTATATCAGTACCTTTAATACAGTAGTTACCTTTTTTGGATCATGCCCCACCTCAACAGCTCAAACATTTTGATACCCTTCGCCTCTAGCATAATAGTCGGCCAAGTTCTGAAAAAGTATAATATCAATAGGTACTTTAAATAAAAAAGGAACATGGATCAAAGCTGTATAACTGAGAGGAGACCTCCACATAACCTTTAAAGGAATGCGGAGAACCGACCAGGGCTTCTGACCTAATGTCCAATCCTCACCTTCTCGTGGTGCACCCTTTTGGGTATCTACTTGGATACTGAACGAATGAGGATGGGCTGGCAATTTGGGATTTAGCCGACTAAATTGTATTCCTATTGGTTAAACCAAAATAAAAAAATGTTGGTATGAAATGACAAAATTTCATGCCGGCGGGGGCATTGCCTGGTTAATCAAGGACCCCGTTGTTTTCACAAGGGAACCAGGGCGAACAGCGAAAAGTAAGCTACTGGAACAAATCAGAAAACAAATCCCAACTCAACAACACCAGAGTTAAAGACCGGTACTATCAACATAAGAAGCCTGAATGGCAAAGAAATGGAGCTAGCTGAGGAATTAGATAAGTACTAGATCGATATAACAGAGGTGACTGAAACAAAAAAGACAAAAACTGGTGAGATCTTTCTGAGCAATAAATACAAAATGTTATATTCAGGCAATGACAATCAAGGAAAAGGAGGAGTAGCCATAGTATTCAACACCAAATACGAGGGTAATCTTCTTGAATGGCAGTCAGTGTCAAGTAGAGTAATGTGGGCAAATATGAGAATGGGCAACTAGACAATGAGACTTATTTGTGCCTATGATCCCACAGAAGGTTCTACTAAGGTAGAAGTGGAGAAATTTTTTGAGGCTTTAGAAAAAGCAACTGACACAGTGAAAAAGGAATAGTTGGTCCTTGTTGGGGATCTAAATAGCAGAGTAGGAAATGATTGTGAGACATACAAAAATATGTTGGGAAAAGAGCAAAGCTAATAATAATGGCAAATATCCGTTGGATTTCTGCCTAGGACATGGAATGGTTATTACTAACACCATGTTCCAACATAAAAATGTGCACAAATTCACATGGAGAGAAGAGGCAAGGAATAAGAAAAGTATCATTGACTATGTTATTGTTGATAGCGTTGTTTTCTTCCTGGTGCAGGACACCAGAGTGTACAGAGGATTTGAAATTGGAAGTGATCACTATTTAGTCTTGAGCAGGATAAAATTGAATTTCATATTGAAAAGAATAACATGTAAGAAAGTTTTAAAGCGAATAAAAGTTGAGCAGCTCTCAGATGTGAACTGTAGACTAAAATACACAAAGATTATTGAAGAAAAAATGAAAGAGTGTGAGAACAGGAATCAAACCTTGGAGATTCAGTGGCAAACTCTGAAGAAAGCATTGATTGATTCTGCCAGAGAGGCATGTGGTGAGGTTGTCCGCAAGGATAAAAAAATCAGAACTCCCTGCTGGACACAGGAAGTTAAAGAGACAGTGAAGGAAAAGAAGAAAGCATATCAAAAGTTCCTGTCAAATAAGTCAGCTTGTGCTCTTAGAGAATACAGAGACAAATGCAAGAATGCAAAACACTGTGTAAAACTAGCTAAACAAAAGTCATGGGAGGACTTTGGCAAGAATATAGAAAATAAATATCAAGAAGGTGGCAAAATATTCTGGAGGTTGTTGAAGAAGCTTAGGAATGGAGGAAAGAGTGCTGTAAAAGGAGTTAGAGGTGATAAAGGTGACATGAAAACGGGAGGAAAAAAAGATATCCTTGAAGTAAGTGTCCTTGAAGAGTAATTACTTTGAAAAACTGCTAAATGAAACAAGCAGTGATGACAGCACAGTGGTAAAAAACACTGACCAGACATGCAGTCAGGAATACATATTAATAATTGACGTAGAAAAAGCCATCAAAGGCTTGAAATGTGGAAAGGTAGCAGGAGTAGATGATATTCGACCAGAAATGCTGAAGTATGATGGTATAAGAGTCTTACAGTGGCTGCACCGCATAGTTCAGAAAGCCTGGACAGAGGGACGAATTCCCGATGATTGGAGTAGAGCTCTCATAGTACCCATATATAAAAAGGGAAATAAAACTGAATGTGAGAATTAGTTATTTCCCTACTGAGTGTTCCTGGCAAGATCTATGCAAGTAAACTTGAGAAACAGTTGAGAAGAATTGTGGAAGAAAAGCTGTGAAGAACAAGCTGGATTCAGGCCAAATAGAGGCTGTCAGGATCAGATCTTCACTTTACGACAAATAGTCGAGAAAGCATGGGAATATAACAGAGATCTGTATTTAAGTTTTGTCGATTTGGAAAAGGCATATGACAAGGTGCCAAGAGAGAAGCTATTTAATACGCTACAGTCATATGGTGTCAATGGAGCATTATATCAAGCAATACTTGGTCTTTATTTGAGTTGTAAGTCAGCAGTTAGAATTGAAGGAAGTACAGGAAGATGGTTTAATGTTAAATCTGGTGTGAGACAAGGATGTACATTATCCCCTCTGTTATTCATTATCTATATGGATCACATTATGAAGGAATGTGGTATTAAACCTGATATCAAAATTGGAGATGTTAATGTCAGCTCTTTGCTTTATGCGGATGATGTTATACTTCTAAATAAATCCGCTACAAGTCTGCAAGATTCTCTGACTAAATTGAATAGCTGTTGTAATAGATATGGTATAAAGGTCAGCAATAAAAAGACAAAGACAATGAAAATAGGCAGAATCGTTGAAAATGTTAACTGCATTGTGAAAGGAGAACCTGTGGAACAAGTAAAACATTTCAGCTACTTAGGCATGATTTCTACTACAGATGGTAAATTAAATATAGAAATAGACAACAGAATCAGCAAAGCTGGTATGGTGGGAAGTCAATTGAATAAATTCATATGGAATAATAGAGAAATTAGTCGGAACACTAAATTAGCTGTATACAAGACAGTGTTCAAACCAGTTTTTTAACTTATGGATCTGAGAGCTGGGTCAGAAGTAAAACACTTGACCAAAGACTAGAGACCGCAGATATGAGAGTCCTGAGAAAGATTATAGGTGTGAACATGTGGCATCAATGGCAGTATATTATTAAAAACGAGGATATTAGGAAAGAACTTGACATTGACAACATCCAGGAATGCATTAGCAGAGCTAATCTCAGGTTGTATGGTCACCTAAACAGAACGGGTGAAGAAAGATTAGCAAAACAAGTGTTCTCTGCCAAGTTGGCAGCAAAACGACCCAGAGGAAGACTAAGTGGCTTAGATGATAGAAATATAAGATCATAATGTTGGAGTCTTGACAAGTAACAGACTGATTTGGAGGAAAATTGTAGATAGGAAGTTAGTAATGATGTAATTTTTTTCATGTAGTACTATCATATCCTGTACACCCCTTGAGGGTACATGGCAGGAATTTGATGATGATGAGGTAAAACTGTTTTTAATTTGACTTTCTTCAATGAATATCAATTTTATGTTACCTTTTGTATATTATAAAACATAAAACGAACTGAACTCGGGAAAATAAAATCCAAGTTAATGTGATGCTTGAGCTTGATGTCTGCTGCAAAGACTTTTTATTTGAAGTACTAATTTTGTCAATTTCAATCTCAGATACCCATGCTTTGTGATATTCAGATGATTTCTTTTTGTCAGTAACAGTCATTTACAGCACTAAAGCCACATTCAACTAAATATGACGATGGGAAGGACAATGGTAATTTTTTGCAAAACTAGTTGCATTTCATTTTTATCTTGTGACAAAGCCATACAATTGTACCTTTTATGTTGAATAAAGTTCTAATAGACTCATCATTTTGCTTTTCTGAGAGTTCTTGATAATGTATTAATGTTGACTGCTGTACTAGTTTTGTCAGCTTTTTTTCTCGAAAAGTCAGGGTTGCAACATCGACAATTTATTGCAGACAATGGGGATTTTTTTGACTATATCAGTGGTGAGGTGACGAATGTAACATCATCCCCCCCCCTTGTGGAGTGTATACCCCACGTTGGGAAACACTGCTTTAATATCATTTTTGTTCTAGGTGAACTATTCAGGACCACCCTTAATTTTAGTTGTTATTTTGATGTGACTTTTTCTTCTTTGCTGCTTTACTATTCTCTACTTATTCAGTCTAAGAATATTTAAAGAATTGTTCCTTAAAGTGGCATGGTTGATCACTTCTTTAAGATGTTCAGACCAATACTCTAATTGACATTGACAATAATTGACAATACTCTAATTGACATTCTAGGTGAACTATTCAGGCCCACCCTTAATTTTAGTTGTTATTTTGATGTGACTTTTTCTTCTTTGCTGCTTTACTATTCTCTACTTATTCAGTCTAAGAATATTTAAAGAATTGTTCCTTAAAGTGGCATGGTTGATCACTTCTTTAAGATGTTCAGACCAATACTCTAAAGCAGTGATTTTCAACCTTTTTCATAATATAGCAGATCTAGACTAATTATTAAAATTCCATGGCACACTAAAAAATATATTCTTTTAATTTTTTTTGAAGATCTGGCAAAAAAATAGACATAGTTTTGATATTTACACATGCAAGATATTAATAATAGTAATTACTTATCCTTTTTGGGAGCTTCAAGGGAATAAATGCGCAAATTATGACATTATTTCTTTAAATTAATTTGTTTTTACAAACCTCGCGGCACACCGATTGAAAATCGTTGCTAAAGCATTGTATGATATTTATTTTATATATTTATATTTATTTCATACATTTTTTAACATATCAGATATATGTGTATTATCAGAGGATAAATTAATTTAATAACTGTTGAATTAATATGCTTATCAGTGTTCACTAATTTCATACATCTGGCATTATCACAAATAATGCCAGATGTATGAAATACATGCACACCACAATTACTAAAAAAAAATATGGGGAATTGACACAACCATAGATGAGTATATGCTGTTTAAGTAAACTTAAAACTGCCATGCTCTAATTGTTCTCTTTGGAGGAGGTGAACTTGGTGCATTGATGTGAAAAGAATCGTAGCTCAGTAATTTTTTCCATTCTTTAAGCTGTATGTATACAGTGGCATTCGTGGACTTTTCATGGTATTCAGTAATTATCACAATGAGAGGTTAGTGTACAAGAATGGATAAGAGTTGAGTTATTATTATTATTAAGTATTAGTAACTCCAAGGAGTCCTTAGACTCATTGAGGGAGGACCTAAATCAATTAATGAACAATTATTCAATATCCACACAGTATCTATCATACTTTGCCTTAAACTCATTCACAGTCATGGCACCCACAACAGATTCTGCCAACTTATTCCACTCATTCACTACTCTCCAAGTAAAAAACCTAGTTCTAACACCCTTGCTAACCACACTCTTGCCCAGTTTTCATGGATGGTTTCTAGTTCTCCCACCACCAGTCCTATTCTGAAAAATATTCTCTGAATTAATCTTGAAACCCTTCAGTAATTTGAATGTCTCAATCATATCACCCCTTTTCCACCTATCAACCATTTCTGCAACCCACAAATCTTCAACCTGTTCTCATAAGGTTCATTCCATAGACCTGCTATCATCTTGGTCACTCGCCTCTGGATCCTCTCCACCTCCTCCCCATCAAGAAGAAACCCTAGCACCCAGATCTGGGCAGTAGTCAAGATTGGGGGTCTTATCAAGGCTCGATACAGAGGAACAATAACTTGCTCGTCAAAGTATTCTTCAGTAACCAAGTGATTTGATGAGCTGATTTAGCCACTTTTGCAACGTGCCCCCTAAACTTCAACTCCCTATCCACCAGCACTCCCAAATTCCTGGCCTCGTCAATCTCCTGGAGTACAGTTCCACCAATGTGGTATACTGCTGCTAATCTTTTCACCTCAAAATGCATAACCTTACACTTTGCCACATTAAATCGACATCCATTCTCCTTAGCCCAGTCCTCCAATCCATCCAAATCGTCCTGCAAAATTTTGACATCATGTGTATTCACTATTGCTCTACCCAACTTTGCATGATCAGCAAACAAATGAACAGTACCTCTCAGATCCTTTCCTATATCGTTAATGAAAAATTAAATAGTAGTGGTCCTGCAGCACACCACTAGCCACAGGTCGTCTTTTGGACTCTAACCCTGAATAAACTACTCTCTGATATCTCTCCATAAACTACCCTCCTATCCATCTCACAAACCCTATATCCATCCCCATATGCTGCAGTTTACTGATTAGAATTCCATGTGGTATCCTGCCAAAGGCCTTAGCAAGGTCCAGCAGTATCACTGTATACCCATTACCCTTATCCAGTTTAGCCGTCACTATGTTATAAAACGTCAGCAAGTTAGTGAGGCATGATCTACCCTTCACAAAACCATGCTATCCCCCATAGAGTATCCCATTTTCATCTATCCATTCCTGTATTTTTCTCTCGACTACTTTCTCCAAAACCTCGGCAACGATCGATCGGTAATTTGCAACAGTAGTCTTGGAACCTCCTTTATGCAGTGGTATTATTTTCCCCTCTTTCCATCCCCTCAGGACTAACCTAGTTCTGATACTCAAATTAAACAAAATGATCAAGGACACTGTCAGTTCTTTAGCCGCTTCATGTACAACATGAGCTGTTATACCATCCAATCCCACAGATGTATTCACCTTAAGGTTTTGTAATATACTATTCACCTCAATTCCCGTATAAGCTATTGGTTTCTTCATTCCTGCAATATCACCATCTGGATGATATACTCATGCAAAGTGCTCGCTCAGTAATTCCACTATATCAATTGATTCGGTTACCTCCCTACCATCGTCATTCCTTAAAATCATTCTACCGTATACATTTTTTCCTTTACTTGTAGCATATCGAAAAAATTGTTTGGGATTCTCTTTAGCTTGCGTGGCTAATTTCCTTTCATAATCCGCTTTTGCTTTTCTTACCACTCTCGTTACCCTTCTCACCTGTGCTTTATACTGTTGATGGGCCTGCAGGTCACTTTTCTCCTTAAATTCTGTCTACAGTTGTTTCTTTCTTTTTTTTTTTTTTTGCAGCTCAAGCTTAATGGTGTTATTCCTCCATTTAACCTCTACTTGATGTACTTTCTGGACTCTAGGTATACAGTCAGCCATTACCTCCTTCAAACGCTCCTTTACCACTTCCCATACACTATCAACCTCCAACCCTTGCAGTTTTACATGCCGTGGCACTGAACCAAGCAATCGCCTAAGCTTGTCATACTTACCAGCCCAGTAATTCCACATGTACCCTTTCTTAATTGAAAATTCCACACATTTAGCCACCTCCCAGGCCAAGACCTTATGATCACTCTCACCAATTGGTGACAACGTGGTCATATTCATTACAGTCAAATTCTCAGATGCAATTACTAGGTCAGGTACTCTCGAACCCCTTAGTATATTCCATTACATGCTTTATCAGGTAGTTATCCCTTAATAACTGCATAAAATGCAATTCCTCCTTCCATCAATGTTACCACAGTTGAAATCCCCCGTAATAATTACTCTCCTTCCACTCATTGCTTCTATTTGTCTATGCATACTATCTCCACAATCTATTCCTTCACCTGGTCTATAGCAGCACCCAATTGTATATTTTGTTCCACTAGTCTCAATCTCACACCAAATAGCCTCAAATGTGCTCTCTTCACTATCCTGCAGTTCATCTTCAATTCTCCTTGGCTGCAGTTCATCAGCTATCATCAATAACACCCCTCCCCCATTCTTTTCTCTCAGTCCCTCCTGAACACACTATACCCTTCACATTCTATCCCACCAGCTATATCAACTTCTGTCAGCCATGTCTCACTAATGCCAATAACTTGTGGCCAAGAAGAGCCACCTAAGGCCTAAAATTCTTTCTTCTTGTTCCTAATACTCCTGGCATTAGTATACATGAAGTGCAGAAGCATCTTGATGCCTTATACCAGGGGTGTTCAACTCGTCGATCGATAGCAGAGCAATTTTTGGTTGATCTCTTGTGTATTCCTCCTTATTTACAAATTTAATTAAAACTGAAAACATAATATTTTATTTACCATTATTTTGTATTATTTTTAATTCGCTTTAAGTGTATTGCTATTGTTTATTTCTTTTTTGTTAAAATTGTCAAATCAAATCACTAATTTTCTTATAAGTCCGGGTAAATGAATTAATTTGGATCAGTGGAAGAAACAGCGAGCCGAGTGAATACGATTATAAGCAAAGTGTAAAAACTCGATTGTAGCTTAAATATTAAATATTCCAAAGCACATTACATCGATTTTTTACTTAGGTTAAGTCCCATGTGAATATTATAAAAAAATAAACTTTGTTTTTCTCGGTATAGTTTGTATTAGATGTTTTGGTAAATAACTCTTTTGAAGCTAACTGTATATACTGCTTTAATAAGAATATGTTAGAGTGTTAAAAACAAAGGCAATGTTTTTGTCCCCGAAGCGGTAAATGGTGGCATTAGAAACATTGTTATTGAAACTTGTATGTATGAGAAAGGCTTGCAGGCCCTAAGTGTAAACATCTCCGAAGTCAGTCAGAAAGAGTTCAAACAACTTTCCGATGGCCAGCAACTTACAATCAGAAGAAAGCGGAGGAGAACAAAAGGCGTGCCGAACTTGAAACTTAAGATGAAAGACTCATACCGATTCTGTGGGGGGTTGCCAAACTTTATGCAAGGTCTCAGAGGAGGCCTAATAAAAACGGACTGAAGGGATCCCGGTTCCAGAATTGCTGTCAGAGAGGAGGCCGTCCGGTCCAGAGTCTCCGTCAGAGAGACTATCCGGATCCACGTTACTTGAGAGAGGACTTTCCCGCTTCCAGAAAGGAACTTCTCGGTTCGAGATGTCGCTAGAGAGAGACTACTTCTAGGCCGCAGACAAGGTTTCAAATAGCCGAAAGGAAGAGTTCCAATTGCCGGAGAAAATTTTCCAGGCCAGGTTAATGTCAGACATTCACCAGTGTGTTGCATTTTTATTACAATTTGATGAATCAAACGACTTCACTGATATTGCTCAGTTAATGGTATTTATTTGCATGGTGTTTCAAGATTATTCAAGTAAAGAAGAACTTTTGAAAATTGTACCATTACTGTGAAGGACTACGGGGAGAAGACATTTTTTCTGCATTTGATGAATTTGTGAAACAACACAAACTTCCACTTTTTAAACTTGTGTCTATTACTACTGATGGTGCTCCTGCAATGATACGTAATAAATCAGGCTTCATTTCATTATGTTAAAATGATGACAAATATCCTGATTTTTTAACATACCACTCTATTATTCACGAACAAGTACTGTGTAGTAAAAGATTAAACACAAGATGTTTTGGATATTACATTTAAAATTGTAAATTCTGTTCGAGGAAAGGCGATTATTTAAATTACAGGCAGATGATGATAGGGAACTTCCGTTGTACAATAATGTTCGCTGGCTCAGCAGAAGTCAATTTTTAGAAAGATTTCTTGTATTAATTAACGATATAAAAATTTTCTTGATGAAAAAGAAGATATTTATCCACAATTGAGTTATAAAAGATGGTTGTTACACTTATCATTTTTAGTAGATTTCTGTACGAAATTAAGCAATTTAAATTTAGAGTTACAAGGTAGAGATAAAAATTTAATTGACATATTAAGTTCAATAAAAACTTTCCAACAATACTTACTTTTATTAAAGAAAAATATAAATCACTGCGAATTTAGACATCTCCCATATTTAAAATTTTTTGAACTAAATCAAGAAATGCTTTGCTATGATTTAAAAGAATTTATTCATGAAATAGAATTAGTTGAGGAAGAAAGAAATTCAAGATTTAAAGATTTTAATAAAATTGAAATGATTGTATCTTTTATCAATAATCCATTTCAAGAAAACTTGAACATCACAGAAATTTTAAATAAAATTAGTGGGCTATTTGATATAAACCAAGCTGAAGTAGAACTTGAGATAATAAACATTCAGAATAGTTTCCATTTAAAATCAATAAACAATGAAGCCATTTGGAAGTATGCACATGAAAAATTCCCAATATTAACTGATATTGCACGAAAAATTCTGTCGTGTTTCTGATCGACATACTTGTCAGAATCTGCTTTTTCAAATATGACCGTCATAAAAAATCAATTAAGAAACCAAATTACAAATGATCATTTGGATGATTGTCTGTGATTGGCCACTTCTTCATATCAACTTGACTATGAAAATATTGCGAGGTCCAAACAATGCCAAATTTCACATTAATTTTTTTTTTTTTTTTTTAATCAACCAGCATTTTCTGTAACTTGTGAGTTTGTGATCAATCTCTTGTTTTTTCTAACTTTGGTTTTCCAAAATAGAGAAATAAACATTTTATTCCAATTTATTTATTTTTTTTTTTGTTTGTTTTTGTTGTATTAAAATAATTAAAAGTGATAAATAAGTTTTTAAATACACAAATAAAGTTTTTAGTAGTGTATTTTTTAAAAATTGTTTATTTTTGCATAATCAGATATCAGTTTGGGGGAACGTGATCTATATAAAAGAGTAGATTGCCAAATAACTTTTTATAGAAAAGTAGCTCGCATAGTAAAAAAGGTTGAACACCACTGCCTTATACTAACTATCCCATTCTGATTTGTTGTCCTTTGTACTAGCTCAGGCATATTATACACATTCTTACACTCAACTGCCTCACTGACATCTGCATATCCATTTCCTTCCTCTCCTAATAGCTCTAGTTTCCCTGATTCTGCACATCCACTTTCACTTTATTCAGCAACACTTTTTCCAGTCTCTGCACACCATATCCATTCAGGTGCAAACCATCCATCTTGTTTAATAAGTCCTTTCGCCCATCAAACAATATCAAGTCGTGCATGATAAAGCAGTCACAAAAAAAAAAGTAATCAGTGGTGTGGCCTAGGAATTTGTTCTTGGTCCCTGCTGCCTAGCTCATATGTAAATGATATTTTGTGTGGATTGAGAGAAGATCCCCAGTTGTTTGTGATAATGCAAAGTTAGGGAGAATTCTTAGGAACCTTTCTGGGAAGATTGTTATAGAATTTCAGCGTGGACAAATGAGTCTGGGATTGAAGTCTTTATGTTAACTTCTGTGCTCTCCTTAGCTGCACTAAGGAGACTACAGAGAGGCTAGTGTAGCATTATTAGTGGAAACGTTCTTCATGAAATAAATGAGATTCATGATCTGGGGGATGATGGCTAACAGTGGACTGAAGTTTAAAGGATATGCTTCAAGTATTGCTGCTATTCTTATCGTAGTAGAATTACATTGCTACTATAATAAGAAGTACATGGACAAGTAGGAATAAGGAGGTAGTTGAGATGCTGTATAAAGCATTGGTCAGAGTACATATTATTAAAGTAACCTCGTGGAGGTTACTTTAACAGCTCTAATACCTCATCCTCATACATCTGGGTTTCTTCATCCAGTGAAGAGGTAGCAGTGAGTTGATTGTCATGTAAACCAGGTTGATAGCTTTTAACAAAATGGACACACATTAGTTGAACAACCTCTTCTGCATCTGTAACCCTCACGCCATCCGTGTGTTGAGGCTTAAGTGCTGTGAGGACATCTTGTTGGAGGTTTAATTATTTACAAGAGGTTGTGGAATTGGAGGTGGAATTAATTTTTGAATTCTGTAATCGCTGTAGCCTTTGGAAAAGAAGGTGATGTGTATGTGGTTGAGTTCAGTTGAAAGGGAGGTTCCACTGGAACAATAGCTTGAGGGCTCTATTGTTTATAGTTTTTATAATGTCATATTGTTGAAGGAGGAGGGGAGAGTTTCTTTTACATATGTGTCCAAAATATTGCACTGTTCTCTTGTCAATTATGTTTATCAGTCTTGTGTAAATATTCATTTCTTCTAGGATATTTTTGTTTGTTCTTTTTTCTGTCCAAGTAACAATATTCTCCACCACCCGAGCTCGAATGCCTCAATTCTTCCTTCTTATATGAGTAGGTTTTCTAAACAGAGAAGGAAAGGTAAACTATTGTTATTCTTCTTTTCCATCGTAAACTGGATTCTTGGATGTAGGCTATTGAGGTGACTGAGGAAGGAGAGTCTAATGTGTCTGGGCCATGAGGCCAAATAGAGGACTCATCATCTACATATCTTAGGTTTAAGAGGGCACGAGTCTATGGCTTGTTTTTCAAAATTTTTCATGTAAAAATTGGCAAGAGGGAAGGGGGGGGGGACACATAGCAGTTCCCACTATGTTTATAGATTTTGTTTTTCAAAGAAGTATAACCAGAATTGATGGCAAAGGAAAAGAGCTCTAAGTTATCAGAAGGAAAAACATTTTTTAACAGTTAAACTGTTATTTACGGGTGTATTGGTAAGCAGTGAGGTGATGTCAAAGCTTACCATTATGTCTGTATTATTTAAAGTTAGGTTTTCAATTAAGGTTTTAAAGTGGGTAGGGTTTTTTTATGTAGGATGTGATAAGACCGATGAGGAGGTGGGTAAGAGAGTTAGCCAGCTGCTTGACAGTTTGTAGCAAGGTGCATCAGTGGCATCTGCTCTAGATTCTTAGGTGGGAATTAGGTTTGTGGAATTTTGGTAAAGCGTATCTTGGGGGGGGGGGGGGACTGAAAGGTTTGAGTTTTTTTTTTTTTTTGTAATGTCCAGCAGCCAGGAGGTAAGCTTTTTAAGTTGCGTTTTTGTGGGATCGTATTCTAGTGGGATATAGGTAGCACGATCTCGGAGAATAATATCCATTTTTCGATTATATTCTGTGGGATTACCTTTATCTGCTCTGATAATGATACTTTTTTCTCTCCATAATTTTCTGAGGGAAGATAAATTACTTTTTGGAGGTGACGACTGGGCGAGGATGTTGGCAACGTCAAGTCTGATGTTATTGAATGTTTCCAGCACTAAGCAACAGATTCTACATTCGATGTTATACATTATATTCTAGCACCAGCACTTCTTTCAGTGCGATTGCAAAATTGTGGCCAAGGCTTAGGGCACTGAAGGAATCTTCATTGAGTCTTTTTGATGATAGATTGACTGCTGCCTGCAGCAGCAGCGAAACTTGCAGTAGTGGATTTACACAGGTTGTTAAACTTTATGATGCGCTTATTTCTTATTTTTTTTAATTCTTTCTGCGCAGAACCATCTGGGATGTCCGAGAGAGAAGCCAGAGTTCAAGATTGAATATTCTTGAGAGCTTGAGAGATTCTTGATTGTAATGAACCGATGGTGGTGGTCATTGCAGAGAAGCTGGCATGTGTTGGGGCAATCTGCTCTCGTAATAATGCAAGACTGGGACGTTTATATATATATGGAGTGGTTTTTTTTTTAATGAAATTTGATTTCTAGTTTAATGTGGTTAGGTATCACTCTTATGTCCTGACATCATTTTAAAAAGGCCAGCCAATTTAATTGGCTAGATAAGCTTAGTTTCGACTTGCCGTATTGTCTTGATTTGCATGCTGTTTCTTCACCCTGAATGATTAGATTCCATGTGTTGAGGCTTAAGTGCTGTAAGGACATCTTGTTTCAGGTTTAAAGCATTAAAATTAGTTTTTATCCTTTCCCAATGCTGAAAATATTCCATTAAACCTCCAACAAGATACCCTCACACTATCTGCATTTAGAATAGTTATTCTTTCATATTCGTTCTTTCTTTTACTTGCAGCATATCAATAGGATTCTTATGGGTTGTCTTTAGCATGCAGAGCCAGTTTCTTTTCATACTCAGACTGCTTTCTATACAACAGTTGTGACTATTCTAACCTGCTGCTTATAAATTTCATAATGTACATCATCCTTGTGCACATGGTATTCCTTCCACATCATCCTTTTCTTACAAATCTTTTGTTTAATTAGATTACACATCCATTCGACTCCTACCCTATTTATTCTTCAAACTCTCAGGACACAGTCTGATATCACTTCATTTAAGTATTATTTAAATGCTTCCCATGCACTGTCGATATTCTTCCCATCCAGTAACTGATACCATTGCGCTGAACTCAGTATACTCCTCAGTTGGTCATAAATTCCTGCTTTCTAGTTCAACATGTAACCTTTTCTGAATGGAACATTCATAAACTTAGTCATTTCCCAAGTGAGTACCGCATGATCACTGTCACCAGCCGGAGGCAGAATAGTTACGTCTTGAACTGAAACACCCTCTGACACTATAATGAAATCTGATACTCTTTGACCTTGAGTTCCTTCTGTCACATGTTGCTTGAGGAATTGTCTTGCAACAGCTGAATAAATGCATTTTCATTCTTCTCATTCGATTCTACTGCTACCCAATCAATATTTGGATAATTAAAGTCTCCCATTATGATTAGTCTTTTTGTGCTCATCTTTTCTATTTGGTGATGCATTTCTTCATCACTAGCAACCTATCCACCAGGTCTGTAACAACACCCTACTATGTAATTGATCTTGTTAGATTCCACCTCGCACTTGATAACTTCAAACTCACTGCCACATGAGATACTATTAGTAGTACTACAATCATAGGTCTCAACTCTATCTGGATTCAAATCATCCGATATCACTAGCAGCACACTCCTATCCTTTCTATCCTTCCTAAAAATACCGTACCTTTTACAGTCGATACCAATTAGTATGTCTAATTCTGATAGCCAGGTCTCACTAATGGCTGCAATCTGAGATCCCAGCATATTGACTAAGGCAGCAAACTCTACCCCTTTTGTTTCTGATACTCCTTGCATTCGTGTACAGACATAATGATCTACCTGCATGATACAGTTGGACAACTTGCAGATCTCTATTCTTCTCTAGTGCTTTATACATGTAGACATCTTTGCACAAGTTTGATAGGTCCAAACCAGATGAACACAAAGTTGAAATTGTTCTCTCCTCATCAAGTTTCCATGCAAAGCCAATTCCCATCATTAACAGTTATATAGCATTCTCACTCTTACATTCACATTCTCACCATTCCTCCTTTTATAATTTAGTTTTTCTGGACTCCTGATACCAAACACATTCAGGTGTAGGCCATCCCTCTTATACAAATTCAGTCTTCCCTCAATCTCACTCTGCACTTCCAAAAACTTTCATCCATTCCTTCTACATAGCCTATGCATTGAATTGTTTGCCATCATAGCCTTAATTCATTTTTATCATATCAAAGTAAAATACTGACGATTTATTTTCACTTTCTCACTCTTCACTCTCACTTCTTACAACAACCCTTCATGTCCCTACTCATACTGAACTTATCGCTAGTTAAGTCATTAAAATTTTGTAAAATAATTCTTTATTGTAATGACTGTAATAAAGTCTTTACGTACTAACATAACATATAATACAAATTAAAAAAAAATTCATTCAGTTAGTGAGATGAGTGGCTTTGATTTACATTTTTATGCATCTCTTCAAAATTTTGCTTAATAGATGATAGCTGGATTTGCATAGCCGTTTCAGTATTCAGTCTGCTGTGATATGATGTTTTGGTTGAAGCATATGAAGAAAATCCAGCCTAACAAAGATAAGTAGTTGGAAAGTGGAGGAGTACTCTAATAACCCTTTCAAATAATTGAGGATATTCTTCTTTGCTGCACCAAAATTCAAGAAGTGGTAGTTTCTGAAAATCCTGCTGCAATGTGGAGTCTGAAACCAAATCAGTGAACTTTTTGTAATCTTTTGCATTAAAATCTATTGGTCTATCTTGCACTTTTTGAATGTATCTTTTACCCACATATGATTTTGTAACATCATATAGTGGTCATTTGGAAAGCAATGATTCATAGAATGATGCAGATCTTCCAGATGTTTACACATTTCATTATACAAGGCATTGTTTTCATTAATATCACCACTGATCTCATCACCTTGAAGTATTGCGAAGCTGTCAAGTTTGTGACTACGGATACAAGTTTTCCAAAATTCTAATTTACTCTTGAAAGCTTGAATACAGTTAGTTGCTTTCCTTGAAGTGATTCGCTTCATTCCATTTTGAGAAAATGTCTGCCTAATATCCAAGTCTGAATAACCATATTCTGTGTCGCTCTCCCTTCAAGTAAAAATTGTGTTCTGTGAAAAATGTAGTTAGTCCAGCATGCAATTCAGACAGTTGAACAAGTGCTTTATAGTACATCCCGTTTCATCACAAAGAATATTAAAATAGCAGTCAGTTAGGTGTCGAGCCTTAATAGAATTAATGATTGTTACCATTTCATCAAGGACATTCTTAAGTGAAACTGGCTTTCTTTTTTTTTTGTTTAAGTGATTGATTGGAGAATATGACTACTAGTAATCCTTGGTGCAACTTCCTTTATTCATACAGTGGCACCATCAGTGCAGATTGACATTGCAGTTGTTCCAGTATAAACCATGAGGTTCAAAATATTCAGTATGCTGAATATTTCAACTCCACTTGTATTTGTTGTAAGGTTTTCACATAAAAGATCTTTGATTATTAGTTGGTGTAGATGCCAGACAAATACAAGAAAAACAGGAAGTACTGCAGTGTGTGTGGAATCATCCATTTGTATGGGAAACTTGCAATTTAGCAGACGAGATATTAACTCATTCCCAGTGTTTGCAGATAAATCTTTAATTCGAAGAGTTTCTGTATTGTTAGAAAGTAGTACTGTCATGATTACCTTTACTGACTTTTCATCTGGCATACATTGAGCATTGTCAACAGTACAAGCCTTTATTAGTTTCTCAGCTATTATGCGCGCTTCTCCAGCCTTCGCAATACAATAATTTACCGTATTAGATGCTTCAGAAGCTAATTCATTTCTAGTTTGAAAAATTGTAATGATTCTTGATTTTTTATTAGTTCATCATGTTTACGTTTTAAAATATTAAATTCTTTTCCCTTTATTCTCAGAATGACTAACCTCAAAATGAACCAGCAACTTCACTGGTACCATAATACTGTTAGAAAAAGTTCTGTTGCATATGACACGAGGCAAATTACTAACATCCACAAAGCCAAAAGAAAGATAACTTTCCTCATACTTTCTTTCCTTTTTACAGCTTCTCCCAGTTTCCTTAGAGTAGATTTCTCTCTCTCTTTTTTTTTTTTCAGTTAGAGGGCTGTCTGATATGGTATATCTCCTTTGGCATTTTTAGAAGGAGATGGTGCGACTGGGGTTTCTGAAAGCCACAGCTAATCTGTGAATTTTAAGCCAATGATCCATCCTTAAATTTAAAAAAAACTTTTTATATAATATAGAATGCTATTAAATTCATAAATGAATAGTTTTAGAAAAGGTTGTAAAAATTTGAATTTATTTAAAAGAAAACATTACTGCAAAATAAGAGGGAAAAGTGTAATGACTTCTTGATGTTTCTGCATAGATACTGTCAAATCAAATTATAACTCACGATATCAACAATATGTTGCAAACAAGTGCTTCACACATAACTCCGACACCTTTAACAAAGCCAAATCCTAGTAGAGCAAACAAACACACCATCAGGGTGTTAACAGTGAGACAGTATTCTGCAGCTATGCTATGTAGTAATGGTACTATGCACTCTTGCACTAGTTTCATCTCGATGAGCTCAGTCTTGTGACCATACCTGAGAACTATGCTATTAAGTCTCCCTTCTCTTGGCACTACTGCCAATTCATAGAACTTAATGTTTATGAAATGGTTCAAAAGAACATGCAGGAATCTGGCTGAAACCAACTTCTGGGAATAATCGACAGCACATTAGAATTACTGACAATAACTTAATCTCTAGAAATGCACATACTTGTATATATATATATCCTAAGACAAAAAGTTGTTCTAATAAACAAGAATGGACAATAAACATTTCTAGTACTGATCAAAGTGACAAAATTGCACACGATATAACCTTTCACAAACACTCGAGGACCCCTGGGGATCTGCAGACCACGCTTTCAGAAACACTACACTAGATCATTTGCTGATTTTTTATATTCACAGAAACTACATCACCTGCTGGTTACAGCAGGTGATGTAGTTTCTGTGAATGTAAAAAATTTGTTCGAGGCTATCTGCTAAAAAGATGTGCTGTTAGGAAGCTCCTGCTCTTCCTTGCCACATAGCAGAAAAATTCCCTTGGATTATTAGCTTTGACTTGATTGGCCAATCTCATCTCATGTTCTACTTTTTGTTTTTTTAAACTTGCATGTCACTTTTTTATGGCCTGCAGTTTATATTCTTCATGCATGTGTTCACTGCAAACTGTCTTGTACTTCTTCCATAACATCTTTTGTAACACTGCTTGCTTGATTTCACTACATCTACCTCACTCCTACTCTATTTGTTTCACTCTTGGTATGCAGCTATGCATTGCTTATATTAGATAATAGTGCCATGCACCGTCAACATCTCTTCTGCACAATTCATCAATCCAATGTATCTAGTTGGCTCTGGAGCCTCATCACCCACCGTATAGTTTTAGTATATAACTTCTTGATAACCTTTTCATGTGTGACTACCTTCCAAATCAATATCTCATTCACAACCACATCCTGTGAGGATATCACCAAATCAAACACCAATAAACCTCATGTTGCTTCCATCACATGCTGATTAAGTTAGTTATTCTGCATAACCTCAAAAAATTCACTCTCCTAGTTACTGTACATTATTTCTTCTTTCCAATCCACATTCCTATAATTAAAATCTCTTATTAGGATCACTTTCCTTTAATTTGCCCAAACATTCACAATTAGGTTAGACATTCCCTGGCCTATAACAACATCCTATTAGATATACTATTCTATTGATCTCAACTTTGCACTGAATAGCATCAAAATCTTCATGCAAACTCATATTTTTTGCTTCCACTCTTGATGGACACTATTCCTCTGTTATCATTAACAGTACTAACTCTCCTCTTTTCACCTTCCTATCCTTTCAGAAAAGTCTGTTTCCTATCATCTCTAGTCCTGCCAGTATTTCATTCTCAGTCATGCAAGTTTCACTTATACCAATTATCATTGGACATATTGAGTTGATTCATGCTACAAACTCAGCCCCTTTATTTCTGATACTCCGTACATTAGTATATAAACATAACAGTACCCCACTGACACTATCCCACCAACACCATCACTCCATACGCTCTCTGCCATAATACACCTTACTCTCACTTCCCCCCCTCTCCGTCCGATCTAATCATCCCCCACCTTTTTGCTCTACATCACTCTTCCCTGCCATAATCAATTCCTTACCTTTGTATCAATCTTCTTCCGTGTCCTTCTCAACCTCTCAGATCCTTCACAGTACTAATTTTATGTGAACCCTGTGCACTCTTAGCATACAACAGTCACTTCAAATGTCCAACACCAATCCAAATTCACTCCATACATTCTCAAATTGAACACTCTTTGCCAGACACAATTCAGCCATCTTGTCATTCAGTATCATTGCTCTCCTTCTCAGTTCACTATTGTCATATCTGGGCAACAAACTAACATTTTCTCTTCCTTTTCATTCTGATTTGTAAACAAATTAAGAAGGTCTAGAGATCAGTGGCAAAGTTAATATCAGGACTGAAACGCTTGTTATGAATTTAGGGAATGTAAATTGCACATTTTGATGGATGGGCAGAATAGAAGTGATATGATAGACATGTGATTGAGGGGATTTTATCAGTTAAACAGTGGGGGGTTATAAAAAGAACAAGGTTAAAGGGGGAAGAACTAGAGATCATGCTTGGAACTTGTGTAAAAGTGTGGTGAAGAAGGTTATGAGAAGTAGGTTTTTTTATGCTGAGATTTGTGGGTGTGAGTGGAGGAGTCAAATACTCATTGCAGGAGGCCTGCACTAACCATTCACATTATTATCATAATGAATCACCCACAACCACCCTCTGGCAACTCATTCCACCCATTCACCATCCTCCAGTTTCCCTTGTTCTTTTCCTCCCTTTCATGGATTGAAATATGCGTTTGCCATTTCTTTTAGCCCACAGACTTCAATCTCTTTGTAGAGAACATTTCATAGATCATTCACAATCTTGATCACTCACTTCTGGCTTCTCTCTGCCACTTCCTCATCTTAATGAAATCCTGGTGACCAGATCTGCATACTCTAGTCCACATGTGGTTGTTAGAGGCCTTATAAAGAAGAATAATAACCTGTGTATCATTTTTATTAGTGTGTGCTTCTGCAACTAAGTAATCTGATATGCCACCTTTGCAGCATGCCTTCTGAACTTCAGCTCCCTGTTCACAATCAGCGCCGAATCTCTACCTCATCGGTATTTTGTAGTTCCTAGTTCAGTTCTATCAGTGTAACACATACCTTATATCTTCACTCCAAAGAGCATGACCTTATACTAGGCCATGTTAAACTGGTTGCCATTGTCCTTTGCCCATACTGCTAGTCTTGCAGGATATCTCCATCACCTTCATTTACCATTGCTCTTCTCAGTTTAATATTGTCAGCAAATAACTGAATATTTCTCCTTAACTCATTTCCTATATCATTAATGTACAAATTAAACAGCAATGGACTAGATACTGAGTCCCATATTATACCACTTGTTACCTACCTTCTAGATACATTCCCCCTCCCCTCCCCCCTCATATACTACTCATTCATATTTGTTCATCAGCCACCGTTTTTATTCATGTTACCAGCTTCATAATCCATCTCCCATTTGTCCAAATTTTGTAAAAATTTCCATGTGGTATCCTGTTAAATGCCTTTGCAAAGTTCAGCAGTATCATTGGATAACCATATCTTTATCTATCTGAAGTGTCTATTTATTATAAAAAGTGAGCATATTACTGAGGTAGGACCTACTTCTGAACTTCAGCTCCCTGTTCACAATCAGTGCCGAATCTCTACCTCATCAGTATCTTGTAGTTTCTAGTTCAGTTTTGTTAGTGTAACACACATCTTATATCTTCACCCCAAAGAGCATGACCTTATACTAGGCCATGTTAAACTGATCACCATTATCCTTTGTTCACATAACCATACAGCACCATGGAGAGAATTAAATTCTTGTCTGTTCAGTCCTGAATTTTGTCTTTTACTAATTTCTCCAGTAATAAAACACCACTTCTGATACGTTTCCTTTGTCTTTAAGTTTCCTTTATGCAGTTGAACTAATTTAACCTTTTTCCACTTTTCAGTGGAAAAGACACCATTCCAGAACTCAAGCTTCAATTAAACAGCTTGATCAGAAGTGAGCAAGCTCATAATGTATTAATTCCCTTATACATTCTTGTAATACACAGGATGATATTGCATCTAATCTTATGGCTGTATTTGCACTAGGGTTCTGCAATATCCCCTCCATTTCATCTGCATCTATTTTCACATCAATTAGTGTCATACCTGATACTGCAACCTGATATCTCTACCTGAATGGTACACCCTTGAAAAATGTTGTTCGATAAATCAGCAATTTCATCTGCTTCAGTTACCTCCCTACCATTAGCACTCATTAAAGTCATCTTTCCTTGTTCCTTTTAAACACATGCCAGTGAAATAACTCTTCAGGATTTCCTTTAGTTTTGTCATCCAGCTTCCTATCATATCATAATTAGTTTTATTTAGCCTTCCTTACTATATAGATTCCCCTTCTTGCCTGTGCTTTGTACTGCTCATGGGCTTTCTAATCACCTTTCTCTTTATAATACACAGGATGATTATATATATATATATATATATATATATATATATTCTCCACATCTTTTCCTTCAACTCCTGCTTAATAATGCTGCTTATCCATCTAACTCCTGTCTGATTTATTCTCCTGATTCTGGTTATAAGTCTGATTGTTTTTTTGAAACACCCCTGACCATCTCCCTTGCATGGCACTGAATATATTTCTTTTATTCTTCAAGATGGATGTTAGCAGTCTAATTTGTCCATAATATAATGTTGCAAGAACAAGGAACCTTTTATGCACTGCTGTGAGCTGAGTAAGTGAGAAACAAGTTTGTCTCCTGATTATTCTGAAAGAGGGTTACTCCTCTAAACAAGTATTGGTGCATGACTGTAGAATTCTGGAATGGCTCAGTAATACATGTCAACAACAATTATGCATAGTTATTACTTAATCGCTAGCTTTATGCCAGATTTGAATTAATTAAACAATTCAAAATTAACAGTGGATTTCAGTCCCACAAGCAGATAAACAGCTTATATGAATAATGCACTTAAATGGCATTATTTAGTTTAGACCCATAGTCTGCACTTTGTTAAACTTTAAATAGCTGAACTTGATTTATTTCAGTATTGAACTTCTATATAACATCTGAAATCCTACTTGACAAATTAGTATACAGTATTTTATACATTAGTTACACAATATACACTGACGTACATTGAGCTCACATTTATGAGCACAATTTTACTAACACTGAGGAAATACAAATTTCATCCAAGAAACAGATTTATGATTGAAACATGGAATTTAATCATATCAATTTGGTCAAGTCAAGGTTCTGCAACAAGAATTAGCATGTTGTGAGTGGTCCATCATTGATATATGTGAGACAGGATGGCAAGAATCTAAAGAATTAACAACTGAGGAAGAAAATCGTTCTTTACTCAGGTAATTCAGGAGGGCAAGAGGGAGTTCATTTCTTGATCCAAAAGACCATTAAGCACCTTGTCATAGACTTCAAAACTATGAATAGTAGATTTGCAGTAGTAAGATTAAAGGGTAAACCACTAAATATATCTATTATGCAAGTATATGCACCAACAGTCTCGTATGGTGATCTGGAAATGGATTTCTTCTATGACCAACAATCTGATCTGTGAAACACATGTTATTAAAAAACAATGCAAATATATTGTTTACATTTTGTATATATGTTTTGTAATAATGACTAATGTCCTAAGATTGTTCTCGCAAGTGCTGGTAGGGATAACATTGTATTAAATTTTTAATATTTTTATTAATAATTTAATATATTCAGGATGCTTTCAGAAAGTGCTTCATTTCTGTAAGCATCCTACAGACATCCTCCTCACCTATAACATAGATCAGGAAGAAAGCATTGTAGAAAGTTTTTGCACTTGGTTATAAAGTTAAATTATAATAGACAAGAATTATATCCTTGGTTTAATCCTTTATCCAATGTAAGCCAATAAAGTTTTCAGATCAAATATTTTTATGACTAGGACTATTCGAATATAGTAGCTGTTAACAATAACCTTGGTACATCACACACCCTTGCAGATGAATATTATTAATGATGGGGCAGGGTAACTAATCAGACTGGTTTCGACTTATGAGGTCCCATCAGTTGAGTGCTAAACCTCAGATAATAATGAAATTAAATTACTGCAAAGATCTTTTTTCATTTTTTTCATATACAAGTAGTAAAATGATTATTAAAAAAACTTTGATCAAAGATGGTCAAAGGTTTTGCATAGTTATAAAATAAATTATAACGTTCAAGAAATTTACATTTTTGTTTCAATCCTTTACCCAAGCATAAGTCTGCAAACTTTGTATGCGAAAGTATCTTCATGACCAGGCCACTGGTATATAGATACTATTAACATCAGTTGCCTTAGTACCCATTAATGCAAATCACATTTTTGTATGTTTACAAGAAGTATCTTCACAACTAGATTACTGGTACATAGAGGCTCTTGACTTCACATTAGTATAACATAATGTACATTACATTTTTGGATGTTTATATAAGTGGTTGGCCTGGTATAGAAACAAATTGCAGATTAGTTTGTTGACAAATAAAAATAAATTCGATTTACTTTTAGACTAGTATACTACTACATTGTAATTATACTGTTTTTGTGAGCTGATTCATTGAGGTCTGCTGAAAAGCCTGACAAAAATTTCTTTCCAGCCAAGAAATTTTACTCCAGAGAGTACTAGTATAGTACTCTTTTTTTTATGATATACCGCCACCATACTACAAGTTGCCCTAGCCAAACCTAATAGGAAAAGCACCCGTATATTGCCTTCTATTGGTCCATTTTCATAGGTTTCACTAGTCTGCCAGCTGTTTCAAACTCATCAGTTTTTGCCAGAGACTTGGCAGAACCTAAGAGAGCAAATACTCTCAGTACTAGGGAACTTGAAGTCTCAGAGAGGTGTGTTTTCTTTAAGCGAACTCTCTGTGCGTAAAGTATTTAATAAAATAAAGAGCCAAAGGTTTCATTTCGGCGATGCAAAATTATATATATATATTATAATTATGTAATTTTGCATCACCTTTGGCTCTTTATTTTAGTTTCCAATGAGTTTGATACAGCTGTCAGACTAGTGATACCTATCCAAATGGACCAATACAAGGCAATATATGGGCACTTTTAGTGTTTATGCTTTTCCTATTAGGTTTGGCTAGGGCAACTTGTATGGCGGCGGTGTATTCCTGCAAGCTTTCTGGTCAATTTTCGAAGGAAACTTTTATGGTTTCTGTATTTGGCTTTGAAATGATGTTGGATTTTATATCCACTTAATTTGATAATTTTGCATCATCATATTAAGCCTTTGGTCCTTTATTTTAGTAAACAATAGTTTTTGTTTCTTTGTTTGTTTTTGTGGACTGTCATCCACTAACGAGGATCATCTTCTAATCTCTCTGCCATTTTTAAATAAAGCTACCCACTTTTTTACAATCAAAGATAAAGGAACAGATCCCTTTCTTTATAAAAGGTTTGATGATAGCATGACACTCAGTATTTTCCATTTTTTTTTTAAAGTGTGTGATACTTTAAAAAAAATGGATGGGCTAATAAATAGTAACTACTTGATAGATGATTATTTTTAACATGCTTATACCAAAGATAAAAAATTGAAATATTTTGGCAATTTAAGTACCATTTCTGTGTCAGGCAATGAACTTAACATCGTACATATTGCTGTGCATTGTGGGAAAGGTCACTACCCAGGCTGGTTTTGACCTTCATTATGATTTCATCAGTAGGAGCTAGATCCACAAGATATTAAGGGTTAAATCAGTGCAGAAGTCATATACACATTTTCGAATAACATATAGATATCTGTAGAAAGTTTATATATATATATATATATATATATATATAAAATCGGTTACAGAATAAATTAAACTAGACGAATCACATTTTTGGTTTAATCTTATACACAGGCAAACATGGGGATACACCATTTTACAGTTTGTGAGCAAACAAAGTTTGTGCCTGAAAATATCTTCAGGACTGCCGTAACTTTGTTTGCTCACACTTGGATAAAAGATTAAACTAAATTTATTATAGTCTAACCAAGTGAAAAATAAACTTTCAACATCTTTCTTTAAATCCAGAGTAATTTAATAAAAAGCTGGCACACCTTTTGGCAACTCCTATAGGTAAAGATGACCTCGCCATTGCTTCTGCCTGGTATCTCCACTTCTGAGCCTGGCTCCCACTGAGGAGACCCCAGTAAAGGTCGAAACTAGTCTGTGTAGTGGCCCTTCCCTTAATGTATAACATTATACATATCTGCAAAGAGATGTGTTTTGCATTATGGGAGATACTGAGATAGGAGTGGTGTTAGCTTGGTCCACCTTTGCTATGAGTTTCCTGGTGTTGTACTACCTTACCCCAGTCCTGTAGATATTTTCAGGTGCATACTTTGTTTGCTCACACTTGGATGAAAGATTAAACTAAATTTATTATAGTCTAACCAAGTGAAAAATAAACTTTCAACAGTGGAACAAGTATAAGTAATTGCAGCATGCAACACGAGACTAAAGTCCTAATTAGGCACCATCTAGGTTTTTTTTTAAAAAAAAAATAATAAAAAAAAAACAGTAATCCAAAGTTTTGAGAGGGAAAAAAAAAATAATAATTTGGTCTTAGGATGACTGTCTCCCAAATCTTTAGTAGATTTATACAGCCATACTTGTTGCGGTTTGGAGTATGTTTTACAGCTTCTGTTGATTCCAGGAACAACCTCTCTGACTTGTAGAAACTTTGTGCAGTACTTTTTTTTTTTTTTTTGTGTTGCACACTGCAATTACTTATATTTGTCCCACTGTTACACTGGATTGTGGTTGTCCCACTGTTGTAACAAACTTTGTTCGTGTGCTCTGAAGATGCTGGATATAATACCAGCGAAATATTAGCTTTTAAGTTAATAAATAGTTATTTTCTTATTAATCTGTGTTCGCATCAATACTATTAAAATGCAATTCATCATGTGTGACGAACACATAAACCTTTCCACACGGTTGTATATGCTTTAATTTGCTCACGGTTTTACCATTGTCATATTGTAAGCAGTAATAACACAGACTGTAATTGTCTGTGTGAGGAAAACTTTTAATCATGGATCTTAGCATTGTCTAGAATGATTCCTGCCTGATATCATAATATCTGCTGTGTACTGTGGGAAAAGTAGAAAATCCACTGTTTTTTGCAGCTCTATTCATGGCATGTCGGGAACTTACACTGGATTATTATAATGGATTCATCAGTCAAATAAATGAGAAACCTTGCAATGCAAGCCATAGATTTTTTTTAAGCCGCTTATAATCATCTTAAGGAAGGTGGTGGTGTTGCAGCAGATGCATAAAATCACCTTGTACTTTTATAAATATCCATATCATCAGAAAAGCAATAGCCCACAGCTTGTCATTTGTTCAAAGACAGCCTCTTCTTTACAAAGATAAAAGCTGTTCTTTGAGATGCTCTTTCTCTCATCTACTTATGTATAATTTCTTAGTCATTACCATTGCTACTACTGGTAAATATGAGAACAAGTTCATGCTTGGATCTATTTTATATTCTTCCGTTCTCACTATCTCGTCCTATCGTGTGATCTGTTGAAGGGTAAGGAAGGGATATATTATGAAATTTTTCCTTCTTTACTTGTGTTATAAAAAATGTACGGTTTCAGTTTAATTTTGATATTAATGCAAATCTAAGTTTATCCTGGGTGGTCTGTTATTATTAATATATGTAATTTATTCTAGGGTGTTCAATTGGCATATGATCCATCAGCAATGTCTCAGAATGGGTAAGTTACACATTTTTTATTGATATTCTAATACTTTTAAAGCAAATAATTAAGCAAAATTAATTTGTTAGGATATTGACTTGTTTCTGCTGATTTGAAGTGTATCATCATCATTGCATATTCCACAACAGTAATTGAAATGATCCTGTTGTCCACAGGATCCCATACAGTGTTATCTTACTTATTTTTTTAGCGTTAGTAAAATTAAAAAAATAAAAAGTTAACATTTAAAATGGTTATATGCTTAAATTTTGTTATTCTTAAAAGTTCTTAATCATTCTTTAAAAGCTATCTTAAGAAGTGGACTTAATAATGTTCTCTCATGTTTTTTATTGTTTTATACTATTTGAAATTAAGTATAGTGTGAAATGATGACACATAGTTACTTGTGAATGCACAATTTAGAAATAATTAGGCTGCCAGTTCATTTCGATTACATCGAAATGAACTGGCAGACTATGCCTTGAATTAAATTTGGTTTAAAATTTCTGAGTTCTTCAGTGAGCTGTTTCATTTTCATAGTGATGATACTTTTGTACTTGAGTGCAAAAGCACAGTAAAGTACTGATTTTTCTGTATTCAACTAACAGATCAGTACATAGCAACAGGAACCAGTAGGCTCCTGTTGCTGTGTGCTGAACTGTTAGTTTATATTGATTAATTTAGATAAAATAAACTGTAATCATTAAATTTCAGTTAGGTAAATAATAAGCCAAATATTCAATACAGAACAAAATTATGTGTCTTTTAAAAATATGAAGATCCTAATTTGTCAGCAATACTTGAGGACTTCCATACAATAGAAAGAAAGATGTTGAATATGATAAAATGCTAATTTCTCAATTAAAGTTGGACTTCAATACATTCCTGAAGTTTTCTGTAAAATTCTTCTGTCTCTTCCTCTTTTCCATCTGCTGGTGCATAAATTCCGAAAATATTGAATGTTTGATTCATAATTTTCATTCTAACTTTGATTATTCTGTCTGATATCTAAATATAATCTGAAATTTTGTTTTTCCATTTTTTATTAATCTAAATTGCAACCCCAGATGAAGCCCATTTGTCTTCTGAAACTCCGGAGAAGATCATGACATAATCTTCCAGAATTTGAGATCCCTTCTTTTTCTTTTTTTGTCTCAGTTATTGCTACTCTATCAGTGTTTCCATTTTTTGGTTCTCGGTTTAGCTCATCAATTTTGTGTGTAATTCTGCAGACATTCCAAGTAACTATTTTTAATTTCTCAAAGAGAAGTCCCTGTCCATTAGCTGGGTCAATTCCGATAAAATCCATCCTATTTTTCTTCTTCAGAGCTCTGCGAGTAATTGTAAATTTACCCTGGATTGCTACCAACCTTTCGCTGGGTGAGTTCGGTGGTGTGGCTGCCACCTTAACCACCTCACCGGCCATTAAAGATCAAATACACACACCCTCAAAAGCTTCGTATCCATCATAAACTTCAATGCAAGATCAATGGTATTACAATTTTAATATGCACTTCGCATCCATGGAAATGTGGACGTATATATACGTCCTGGCCAGTGGCATGGTTAAAGCCTCCAAACCTGCCTTTTGGGGGGAAAAGCAGACTCCCAGTGCGTGAGATGGAAAAAACATAGTATAATAGGAAAGATTCACCCCTAGCCCTCAACTACTCTAATAGCATTGGGGGAAGAAGCAAGAGGAACAACAAGAAAGAAAGAGTAGGGACCGGTCTACAGATACTATACAGATGTATATTACATGAAGTAATGCAAGGTCCAGCATCAGGTGCCTCGAGTTTGCTGCTCCTGTACTCACTAAGCCCTTGCGGTAAAGATAAGACAGGGTTGTGACTTATCCCCAATCCTATTCAACATTTATATAAACAGATCCTGAAAGAATGGAAAACAACTGTCAAAGATGAAGTTAAACTAACAAATAATATACAGCTAAATACAATACTTTATGCAGATGATCAAGTACTAATTTCAAAATCAGAAGATAAACTCCAAATTGCAACTAACCATCTACATGAAATAGAAAAAAAAAAAAAAAAAAAAAATGAAAATCTCTGAAACAAAAGCTATCAAAAAGTCAAAATCATGCTTAACAATAAAATAATAGAGCAAGTTACAGAATTCAAATACTTGGGAAATATAATCCTGCAATTCTGATTCATAATTGGAAGCAAGACTACAAATTTACAATAGAATGAATGGCATAATTAAAAGAAATTTTGGAAAACAAATTACTAAAGAAACTCAATTAAGATTACATAGCATGACCTCTAAACCATATCTCAAATTTGGAAGTGAAACTTGGATTCTAAAACAAAGAAACAAAGACTAGAAGCATCACAGATGAAGTTTCTAAGATCCCTCCTTGGACTCACTAGGTTAGATAAAAAGAAAAACACAGAAATAAGAGAATGATTAGATACAAAAAAACATCATACAAGAAATAGAAGAATATCAGCAAAATTGGCTACACTATATAGAAAGGATGCATAACAATAGGATCCTCAAATTAGCATAGAAATATAAACCTACAGAAAGAAGTGACTGCAGACGTTCAAAATTAAGGTGGAAAGACCAACTTCATCTGCAGAGCAGGAACAGGACATAAAAAGCCTATACCTTAATTGCTCAGATGACGACGATGAAACTTGGACTTTGAAGAGATTTTGACTAGTTACTGCTCTTATCCAACTGGTTCAGCAGAATGAATAATGATGAGCATCTCCAGGAAAGGTTCAGAAGAGTAACAACTTTTTTAAGGAAGAAAAAAAAAATGCAAGGTAGTAAGCTTCAATGGGAAATGAATTTCATCACCCATGTTAAAGGCTTGATACTTTGAGATCCCAGTTTGTGTCATAGGCCATCAACAGGTATCCACAGAGGAAGTCCCACCTGATTAGGACTCTAGTCTTTTGTCCACATATTTCACTTAGTTTTGTGTTGCCTTTTATGTATGCATTACTAGTCTCATATTTTACTCCCTGATGATGTCTCAGTAGCTGAGACGAAATATTAGAAGAATTGAATATTTTTAATCCTTTCTCATTGCTATTTCACTCCATGAAGCCGCTAACATGAGTTTCTCGTTTCACTTTCCCACTTTAGCCTTAACACACAAATTTCATCACCCAGTGTGAGACTATCACCCTGCCAATTATTGGAAGCCTGAAGTGGCTTGAAAAAGGCACATGTTTGGTTTCTAGAATGGCAATTCCGGACAAGATAAAAAAAGTTAATAAAAATTTTAAACTGAAAAAATCCTTTAGCCCACTCACAATACTAATGTACTATAGGTTTACAGCCTTTCACAGGCAGATGGGTGATAGTCCCATTAAAAAGGAAAAAAAAAAAGACTTTACTGAGAATTGTGCACACTAAAAAACCATGTCAAAACTGATCTCTCTCTTATTTATATATATATATATATATAAATATATATATATAAAATCAGGAGCGAATATTCCAGGTGTGTGGTGTGTGGTGTGGAATATTAATATCGGTGATATTAATATTCCTATCCATGGAATATTAATATCACCGATATTATATTTTTCATGATTCCGAAAATTAAACACAATATACATGTGTTTCATGAAGAGGACACTTTTCGACATCTAAACATACATCGCATTCACGTTAATAGTCCAGGTGTGTGTTCAAAATACATACACCTTTGATCAGACGTATAGATGGCACAGGAATTTAATTTTTTTTTTAGTTCCAGTGGTTTAAACTGCCCAGAAGGTGAGCAATGAGACAATAACACCAGGAATCAGTGGCTGTTGGTTGGTTATTGTGTCAAACAATCCAGTTGGACAGTGTCACATGTCATGAGTTGCTGTTTTTGTTTTCCGAGTTTCATCTGTTTTGCATGTGTGTGTGTGTGAAGTGTGAACTGACATTGTAGGCAAGTTTTTATATATAATATAGACAAGTTTTAATATTGATTTTTCCATAAATGTATAACTTTTTTTTTGTATATAGAAACAGTATATAGAAAACCCACCCATACAGGCAGATACATTCACCAACAATCCCCCCCCCCCACAACAATATGGAGTCATTAAGACACTACACAACAGGGCTAAACTTATCTGCTCTAATGACAATGCCCTAACCACATTCTCAACACTTTCTCAGCCAATGGCTACTCCCCCTCTCAACAAGGATTACTCTAAATCCATCACCATACCCTATATCCAAGGCACCTCGGAAAAAATCACAAAAATCCTAAAAAAACATAACTTCTTGTTACAAACCATATAAAAAATTGGCATTCCTTATCCGCTCAACTAAAGACCAACCTCCCCCCCTAGACCTACCTGGTGTATACCAGATCCCTTGCAGTTGTAAGCTGTCCTACTTTGGCCAAACAGGCAGGACAGCAAATATCAGAATTTCAGAACACAAGGACTACATCTGGTTTCACCAATACAGCCGCTCTGGTCTTGCTGACCATGCGCTGGATACCTGCCATAGAATACGGTGGAAGAAAGCCAGGATAATACACCGTAGCAAATACAGATATGAAAGGCTTTTCATAGAATCAGCTTCAGCCCTAAGAAACGATCCAACCCTCAACAAATTTGGCTGCATGAGACTTCCTCAAATTTGGGAAACCTACATCAGAAGACCTTCAGCCCACTCGCCCAAGAATACCAACATTGCCCACTAGAGGGCACCATCAGGACTTTAGGAGAAATAACGGCTTCATACTTCTTCCTCACTTATTGTTTTGTTGTGCCTACGTGCACGTGTCTTGTACTTAAGTTCTTGAAAATGGCAACGTGACGTTGCCGAAATATAGAAATATATTAAAATTTCTTTTAATGTATATTCTAGTACGTTGTAATTTCCTTAAATAATATAGTGAAAATAGAAAAATGCAAAGAGGAGTATATATCAATACTTAGGTAGAAAAAGCTATCGAAAACTTGAAATGTGGAAAGGCAGCTGAGTAAATGATATTTGACCAAAAATGCTTAAGTATGAAATTATAAAAGTTTCGCAGGAGCTACATTGCTCTGAATTTTCTGATTTTCAGAAATTCAGAAAATTACAGAGGAATTTCTCTACTGAGTGGTCTAGGTAAGATTTATGCAAGCATACTTGAAAAGAGGGTTGACAAAGATTGTGGAAGAGAAACTTGGAGAAGAACAAGTGGATTCAGTCCAACTAGAGGTTGTCAAGATCAGATTTTCATTTTAAGACAAATAATTGAGAAATCATGGGAATATGACAAGGATCTATACTTACGTTTTGTTGATCTGGAAAAGGTATACAACATGGTGTCCAGAGAAATGCTTCTCAAAACACAATTATGTGGGGTGAATGGAACATTATATAGAGCAATACATAGTCTATATTTAAATTGTCAGTCAGCAGTTAGAATTGAAAGAAACAGGAAGATGGTTTGATGAAAAACACTCTTATTCATCATCTGTATGGCTTACGTTATGAAAGAAAATTTAATCAAGCCTAATATTAGAATCAGAAATTTCAAACTAACTCTTTTTTTATGCAGATGATTATACTCAGAAACTCATCTAGTGTAAGTCTCCAGGATTCACTAACCTAAATTAAATAACAGCTGTCACAAATTTGGCAGGAACATAGAAAACTTCAGCTGCATTCTGAATGGAGATATTATAGAACAAGTAAAATATTTCAGCTATTTAGGCACAGTTTTTAGTGAAGATGTCAGATTAAATCTGGAAATAGACAACAGAATAAGCAAAGCTGGTATGGTGAGTAGCCAGCTGAATAAATTTATATGGAATAAGAGAGAAATTAGCCACAACACCAAACTAGCAGTATACAAGACAGTGTTTAAACCAGTTTTAAGTTATGAATCTGAGAGCTGGGTTAGAAATAAAGCACTTGATCAAAGACTAGAGACCACAGATATGAGGGTTCTGAAAAAAATTAAGGGAGTGAACTGATGGCATCAATGGCAGAATCATATTAAAAATGAAGATATTCAAAAGGAATTTGACATATTAGCATTCCAGAATGTATCAGAAGAGCTAATCTATGTGGTATGGCCACTTAAATACAATGAGTGAAAAAAATTTAGCAAAAACAGGTGTTTGATGGCAGGAAAGAGATCCAGGGGAACACCATGGTGTTCCTCTGGGTCTTTAGGAATTGTCTCAATTTTCTAGGAAAAAGTAATAACAATGGAAACTTAATCATGTAGTGCTGTCATAGTAATCTTAACACTCTTTGGGGGGGAGGGTACATATCAGAAAATTGATGAAGCATGGCACTGTTGAGCACCTTTAGAATGGGCTACTCTCAAAAATCTAAGAAACAGTACTGAAATAGTGATCCTACTAGCAGATAAAGGAGATGTTAGTTATTTGTGACTCAAATGAATATGACAATAAAATTACAGAGCTTCAAAATCACACCAACAACCTTTTTTTTAAATCAATTTTTAAGTTTAATAGAGATACCAGTTTAACACTTCAAACTCTGCATTCATTTCTTCCATGCCCATACGACACTCCATAATTCATAAGGAAGGCATACCTCTATGCTCAATAATTGAAATCATAGATTTTCTGACATACCTGCTTGCCAGACATCTGGTAAATTACTGAATGGCCTAACAGTACAATCACTTTCCTTCGTTAAAAACTCCAATCATTTTTTCCAGCAGCAGCATCCTTGATGAACATGACATTTCAGCAAATTTTGATATAGTAAATCTGTTTGCCATACAAGATAAGTTCTCAAAGAAAATCATGACGCTCTTGAAACATTGTATTTCCTCGAGTACAATAACTCTGCATAAGAACTATATGCATACTAGCCATTGGCTGGTCTCCTTCACCAGTTTTGACAAATCTTTACATGACAATACAAAGAAACATCCTAGAAGAATACCACCATAAATCAAAATTATGGGAAAGGTATGTCATTGATATATATTTGTCTGGAACCATGGAACTGCCTTCACATTTGAAATTTCCATGAGTAACTTAATTGCCAACTGTTAAATTGTGAATGAAGCTATGTTATGTAATTTATTATTTTTCATTCACATTTAACATTGCTTATTAAATATTAATCATGGTTTATATAAAATTGTTTATTATTCCTTGATTAAGAATTACTAATTAAATATTTATTTAAAACCTGACCTATTATTAATTTATAGAATAATAAAATATATAGAATTTTGTATAACCAAATATATATGATGTAACGTAAAGTGTTATTTTATATTTAACTGTATACGTAATCAAAAAGTTGAAGAAGTAGCTTAAATATTTTGTTGTTCTTATTTGTGAAATATTTAATGTTATGTAATCACTCATGTAGTAGTAAAAGAGCATACATTACATTAGCGAAATGTTTACGCTAAGTCTGTTGTCATGGAGACGCACGCGTAAACAACCAGGAGGGAGTAGAGCGTGGCGTTCGAACGGTAAGGTAGGAGTGAAGGTCATAGATAGAAGGAAAAAAGAGAAGAATTATTATTAAGCGAGGGAGAGTTTTGCGGAACCAAGATTATAAGATCCTTAGGGCTGAAATTTATGAAAATAGTGTTCGGAAATGAACCAATAAGTAGTGAATCATAAAGTTTAATATTATAAGCGAAGTCAGCTGTTGTTATGAAGAAAGGTTGATGCCGTAATCAGATAAAAAGGAAACTGGACAGTCAATGCGAAAATTCTGATTAGTTCCAGTTAATCTGAATTACGATTTTAATTCTATGTTGCCCTAGGAAAAGGTTATATTGATTACTTGGAGAAAAGCGAACAAGAAAAGATATTAGTACCTAATTACTGTTGTTTGGAATAGTGAAGTGCGACTTACAGTAATACAGTTTAAACTGTGGAGAATTTTTATTATGTGTGTTCCGCTAACGTTAATTAAGTTAATTCATAAGTGCTCTCTCAATAATTTGATGTATTGAAGAATTTGTCTGGTAAGAGTAGTTGTATAAGTTTGTCTATTCTAGCATTAACTGTGATATATCTCCGATGCTCAAGGACCGGAATATATTTGTTTGGAATATTGCTTACATAGAGTATTGCCTGCTGTGAATATAAACATTGAGCTGATAGATTTGTGAAGACTGATTAAATGTGAAGTTGTTATATTGACTTGAAATAAGAAGAATTGTGTTTTTGAGACTGTGAATTGTATATGAAAGTTAGAACGTTGAATTGGAATGAGTGACCTAAGAAGAAATATTAAGTTAATTGTATAGTTCCATTTTAAAATAGAATTCTTGTATTTGTTAACCATATCATATATTAAATGTTTTATTTTGTTGATCTAGATATTGTGTTTGCCTGAATTCCTTTTTATTGCACCGTTCATAAATATTCGAATCTTGCGGGAACCCCAAGTGAAAATGATAGTAACTGATTTGGCCTAATAAGATGACTGCTAACCTAATTTAGAATTGATCCTACTATTTATATAGACTAATCTAAGAATAGGGTGGCGCAGTATAAATATAAATTTCCCTACTTTTGGATCGGTGATCACTTCGTGATTAGTTATTTTATTCATAAAAGTGACTTAAGACTAGATGGATTTAGAACACGACAGAAAAGAGTCGTCACGACAATACATGACAATACAAAGAAACATCCTAGAAGAATACCACCATAAATCAAAATTATGGGAAAGGTATGTCATTGATATATATTTGTCTGGAACCATGGAACTGCCTTCACTTTTGAAATTTCCATGAGTAACTTAATTGCCAACATACAAATATAAAATTTACCTATGTGTTAGAATCTAATAATTCACTCCTGTTTCTGGATCTTTGACTAACTAAGGAATCTGGTAAATTAGCATCACAATACTGTCAGATATATACATGCCTCTTCCCATCATCATAGACCTCAAAAATTGAACATTATTTTAACGCTAAGAACAAGAGCCACTGTCTTGTTACTGAGAAGGATGAACTAGCTAAAACCCCAATTTTTAAGAAACACTTTTCTGCAAAATGGCTACAATTAATGCATTGTATCAAGACTGTTAGCCAACATGTGATTCGAGATACTTCTAATGATGAGGAAATCAGTTACTTTGTCACTCTTCCATATATTAGCTATATTTCCATAAAACTTGCAAAATTACTTAGAGATCATAAAATCAAAACGATATCCCCTTTATCAGGATGAGATCACTACTCCAATCTGCAAAACCTCCACATTATCCATTAAAATATTCAGGTTTTTACCTACTATTGTGGTAATGCAGGTCTATGTTACGGTAGACACACAAAAAAAATCTGTTGAGCAATGCATTGAAGAATACATCAAAAATGTTGATTGCCATTGATTGCAAAAACAGTACATGTGATCACAAAGCTGAGGTGTCACAAGACACCTCAGCTTTGTGATCACATGTACTGTTTTCAGCTGACCTGTAAGATGCCTCAGCAGCGAGACATCAAGTGTTATGGGATAGATCTGATTACACCATTGTGATAATATAACTGAGAGAAGAATTTGGCTATAATTAGAAATGCCGCTGGATCCAAAACACCTAAATGGAGTCCCCCCCCCCATCTCTTGAGAACAAACTCCTATGTGGCTGATGAGAGAAACCTTAAAAAGGTTGCTTTGAATAAAGAATGAGAAGCCATGGACTTGCTTCTCATTCTTTATTCAAAGCAACCCTTTTTAAGGTTTCTCTCATCATGGTTGAATTGATATTCTACCCTTTCTTTGTGAAAGGTCCTATCAATTTTCTTTCACTGACTTCACTCCAAAATCATATGATTTGGTTGTGCCTTGTGACAAATCTTATGCTGCATCATCTGTTGTGCTGAATAATTAGAGCTGCATTCAGGACTTAGGCCAAGATATAATATATTTCTTGTAATATATTTCTGAACTGTAATATATTACAGTCTCCAACACAAGTCATTACATATATTACTCTTGGTGTGGAAGACAGAAGATATGAGATTAGTATCTTCTGTCTTAAAAGTGACCTTACATAGGCATATAGAATGTACAGAGGCTCCAGGTGGATACTCTTGATATTGTCTGTAGAAAGATGGAAAGGTACACAGTTGGCATCCTGGGAATTACAGAGACCAGGTGGAATGAAGAGAGGGATTGGACTTGACAGCTTCACATATGAGTTACTTATGAAACTTGAGAATTAAATGCGAAGTATGAAGATAAAGATTCATTTACGATCAGACAACTAGAGAGAGCTATATCCCAGTTCTTACAGTCAGAAGACAGACCATACATTAGCAATTTTGCATCAGCACAGTCATATGCATTACAGAATATATCACTTCAGATTACCAAGTCTGAAGTGATATATTCTGTAACAATATGAAATCCACTGTCAGGCAACAAGGAATCTTCTTATTATCCACACCATACCACATTTTGATAGAATGTGGTATGGTGTGGATAATAAAAAGATTCCCTGTTCACTGACAGTGGATTTCATATTGTTGATTATTTATTAGTTGAGTTGTGCACTTCAGTACTAATGGTTTTCTACTTTTCTTCAGGAAGAATTTAAGTGAGAGAAATTGTATAGTAATGTGATTTATGATTTATTACTCTTCTTAGGAGAGCTGGCAAAATTGAGCCGAGTTACAATCTTCAGGATAGGTATCACTGGAATAGAAGAAAATAAAAGGGGGACCTAGAACAAGAGTTAACTTTTAATTAGGTCACAAGCTTTTAGAACACTTGAGCAAATTCTGTGAAGACTATGGGATATTTTGATTTCCACTATAGACAAAATTCTAATGAAAAATTGAAAATGGTTGGTGTGTGTGTGGGGGTGGGGGACAATGAGGATCTTTATTAAGTTTATGTATGCAAGAATTTGAGGAAATGGCTTTTTCTGTTTGTGATGGAATAGAACCATCCCAGTACAAAAAGAAGTAAGAATAGTATTGGACAAGAGTTAATCATGCCATGTTCTGCTCTTTGGCAGTGCCAGAGAGCATATGACCACCCCTTTTGACACAATAAAAGTTTCCTGTTACTTTTCACTGTGGTTTTGGATATGTTGAAATTTCCTTGCAGCTATTTTTAGCTTTAGTGTAAATAAATTAAAAAAAAAAAAAAAGGTGAAAATTTTGATCAAGGCCAGTTGCAGTATAATTTATTCTTCTCTTGTATAGCTTTTGCACACTTCTTGGAAAATTGAGTCTTAGGTAAATGACAAGAATTTAAATAGATGTTTTGTTTCCATATCAGCAGTATCCACACCAACCATAATAATGCTACCAAGGCATCAACTTGCTGATGATTGTCTCGTGTGGTATTCTTATACTATACAATCCATGGATGATAGTAGCTATGTGAATAGATGCTCACTTAGAGAAGAAATCTACACAGATTTTGGTCTGCTTTGCCTAGAGAGGAAAACATCCATAGTATCCTTAGAGGTGACTAATGATGAAGAGAGAGAATGTTTGTAGAGTGGTTAGGGTTAAGTGGTATTCCTGTTAGTCATGTCAGCAATTCGTCTTTTATCTCTGAAGATAAATGCTCCAGCATTACCATCTGATAAATCAGTGCAGTTGGAAAAGGAAAGCCAGTTGATGTTGAGAAAATTAAAATCCCCAGGAAGATATGTAGAAATTAGCTTTAAAAAAAGTTCAATGTGGTTGCTGACATTAGAAGCGCAATAAAGGTGATTTTGTTTTAAAGACAGAAACAGGCATCAAAGATTAATAAAACCCAATCAGATCTCTTATAGATATCAAGAACATTACTCATATGTAGCATCAATGTGCTATATGTTTTGCAGCTTTTTATGTGCAGGTATCCTTATAGTAACCCCTTGGGTTTGTCCGAACTTTTCCATGGCAATAGAGAAGGTGACTGTTAGTGAATTTCTTTGAGATTTTAAAAAGAATTGGGGGTGGAGAGCAAGAATACTTATTTGATAATTGTAGAATTATACATGTACTACAGTAAAAATTAATTTATTGCTCAGATATTTCATCTTGCATATCATAAGACATCAGTGTGTGCAGAGAATAACAGTAAAGAATTTGAATAAAGGAAACAGTAGAGTACATACGTTGCATTAGAATCCATCTATACATATAGCTGTATGTTCATTAGTTGAAAATAAAATTAAATCATTTGTATTTAAAAGAAACTTATTAATAGAAATTTATTTAATATGGTTGAGTATACAATTTCTCACACTTCAGTAATGGTAAGTCAGTCATTACAATTAAGGTTAGGTCAATGGAATAGAGCTTCAGCACATTCTTTGAATCATCGCTCATTTTATTCATGGATCTATATAATAGCTTGGTGTTTTTTTCCATGGATCTTGTAAATAGTATATTCAACCCCATGTTGTACTAGGCCAGACTTGTGAGATTTGTTGAGTTGGATGTTGTCTTGATATTCAGAAATATGTTTACTAGCAGATCTTCCTGTTTGTCCATAGTAAGACATGTATAAACGAGGTACTTGTTATACATCTGGTGGCATCATTGGTGTGAGAGTTTGCTTTTGGAGAAGGTAACAAATTATAAATTTGGTTGATAGGTTTGTCATTAGCAATGAGTTTATATATTTTCGCATAATATTTGCCACGCATTCAAAGATACCTTTAATATATGGTCTGGGGAGTCCTGTGGGCTTCTTGTCTGGTTTGCTGGGTAAGAGAGTCGTTAATTATTTTCTGAGATTTCTTGGATTATAACCATTTAGTGGGGCTGTTCATGTGTCGTTTGTGTTCCTTTTCTGGATAGGAATTGTGCATCCAGTTACATTGTTGACTAAGGGAGTAAGGGGATGCTTGGTAGAGTTGAATAAGTTTAACACATTCCCACCAAGTAGTGTTTCATTGATCGTTGGAACTCGATTTACCATATGTATCTCATTTTTACATTGGGTGGGTGCATTTTCACAAAGTTGCAACTTCTTTTTTAGATTTTTGTAAAATTAACATTCATGGAATTGTTTTAATGGTACATAAAATCTCAAATGCAATTCAAATTGATTTCAAATTATATGAACATGGCTTGACAAATTATGCATAACTGTACTCACCCAAGACCCCATTCTTTTAATGATATGTCCCAGCAATTCACTAGAAGTTACACAGAATGATTTATAGTATTGTACTATAGTTGCAGAAGTTCTAATTTTTATTAAATTAAAAATGTTCTATTTTGTGCACTCTGCAGCTACTCACCAGTTAGCAAAATCTTACCACAACAGGCAAGTAGATGAGCATATTTGTTGAGTTCTAATATGAATGAATATGCAAATTTGTTGTATATAAATTGTTTACTTTCTGCATGAGATAATTTGAAAGATGCTGTTAGGACAAATGTGTTTAGGTGGATACTATGGTTAGTATTAATAAAGCTTTTGCTTGCTTGTATGCATGCAAGATAGTGTCTGTCTGTGCCAAGGGAGATGTTTCATTATTTAGGATCATTTTCATTCCATTTTTCTCTAAATATGCTAATTGTTACTAAATATAACACACAGACTGTAAATGTCTGTGCTGTATTCAGTAATACAATAAAACTACTCATTTTTTCTTGCATCTGCAGCATAGTGTCTGTTGGAGATGTTATGTTTTTTGCTATTTAGGGACATTTTCATTCAGTCTTTAGGAAGAATGGACATACTGAGTGAAAATTCATCTGTTCCTGAATAAAAATTAATTCTTTTGTGCATTAGAAGAAAAGGACTGCATTTATTGATCTCCAACAAAATACTAGCATATGCGAGATATCTTTATTGATAAAATAGAAGATCCACTGACAGAAACAAATGTAATAAAGATAGAATTTGCAAATGATAGGATAAATCCAATGATCAGAATTATTTATATATCTAATATTATATAACAAAGTGTATACTGTTCACTGAATAAACGAAAATTCTTAGAAAAGAAAGTAAATGATGAATAGGTGCTCAATCAATTCATATGTATTCCTGCTATGCTTAGATAAATCATATTTCAGCATTAATAGTCCGTTCCTATAGTTATTTTCTGAGCTACCAATGTATATAGGTGATGAATTACCTACACCCTCTACCAAGCAAATGGACAGATGTCAGTGTGGTGGATGCCCGATGAATGTCTCTATTCAGAGCGTGTAACCCCAACTATGAAATTCAGATGGCAGTATGATGATGATGTCCTGTTTTCCTGGTTTGATGTCAGACCTCTGTTTGTAGTGCCACGAACATTGAACTCCGAGAGGTACCTGGACAATGCAATACTTCCTACATTGTGGCGTTTCTACAGAAATTGCTATTACCTCTTTCAGCAAGCCAATGCACCATGTCATAAGGCTGCTGCTATAAAACTGTGTGGTTTGTGGACATGACATCACCATAACTTGGCTGGCTTCCATAGAGCCCTGATCTCAAATCCTGTTGAACAGCTGTGGGATGAACTGGAATGTCAGGTGAGGTCAAGGAATGTCTTCTCCACAACAATCCAGGACCTCATTACATGCCTACAGGAAGAATGATCCCAAAAGACAGAAACATAAACCAATATAGATAGTATTTTATTTATTAAATCCAATGTTATAAGATTACAATTTTTAGCTAGTGCGACATCTGCTGCTGCTTAGAGGTTAGAAAATTTGATATATGTGGCTGGAGCATTGTTTCTGAGAGATGAAGCGCTGCAATAACATCCATTTGATTTCTCTGTTTGGTTTTGATTACTGACATTGTTTAAAAATCTTTTCACACAAATAGGAAGTCGAAAAAACGACCAACAATTTGATAGCTTTATAACTCAGAGATGGATATTTTTTTTCGAGTGATATCCAAAATTGAGACAATGGTTGCATTTTTATGTCTGGACATCAGAAGACAACTCGATCAAGTTTTATTTTTCACTAGGATCAAATGCGCATGATTTTATATCTTCCAAGAAGGGATTATTAATCCAGATATACCTTTACGAGGATCCTCATTTTCCAGGAAATAACTATTAAAGTTTTCAGCTGATGCCCTTAAATGTTGATTTGTGTCGATTATGACTTTCTTGTTGACATCAGCAGCAATCAAGAATTCTCCCAAAAGTGAAAACATTTCTATATCTTCCTCTTGTTCGCGACTATCCCAAGAGCTAGCTTCTTTTTGAATGCATCCATTTCATTTCTCGGTGTAAAAATATTTGTACAGGAACCCTGAAGTGAAATATTAAGATCGTTAAGAAGGCTAAAAATGTCAGCCATGTATGCAAGCTTAGCCATCCATTCCCCATTCAACAAAGGCTCTACTAGTTCAGATTTTCGCTCTCGTAGAAACTGCTTTACTTCTTCCCTCAGTTCGAAAAGGCGTGCAAGAACCTTTCCTCTCGATTACCACCTCACTTCTGCATGGAGAAGGAGATGTTGGTGGTGTGAGTCCATACTTTCACACATTGTCGTGAACAGCCTGGAGTTCATAGCTCGACTACACATTTCATTAATGATCTTCACCGCATCATTCATCACAGTGTTTAGTTCAGTAGAAAGTTTCTTTGCAGGCTAGGTGCTCCCGGTGGATCACACAGTGAGTGGATAAAACTTCTGGGTGTGTGACTTCCTTTATTTTCGCAACTACTCCTGAGCGACGTCCAGTCATGCTCGCAGCACCATCCGTACACACCTTGACGCATTTTCTCCAGTCTAAGCCCTGCGCTTGAAAATACCCACAAGAGCATTAAATATCTATGAACTAGTGGTCCGTCCAGGTAAGTCAAGATAGTCATCATCGCTATACCTCACGAAGCAAAGTAGGATAGCATGGTTACTCACGTCAGTTGATTCATCAAGTTGAATTGTGAAGCATCTCAATTTCTTTATCCCCTCTACAACTTGCTTTTCAATATCGGTGGCCATATCAATAATTCTCCTCTGAATCGTGGTGTCCGAAAGCGATATAGCCTTCAGTTTTTTAGTGGCTTGAAGACCCAGAATTTCTCATACGACATCTAAGATGCAAGGCTTTACTAACTCCTCACCAATTCGTTTTAGCTATTCGGAGAGCAACTAAATAAGACATTCGAAGCAGCGACTTTTCACTAGTCCATTTTCGTTTCACTTGTCTGTCTTTTCATCTGGTCATGTAATCTTTGAAAAAAGTCCAGTGGCTTATCAATAAAATCCCTATGCTTCGAATGCAAATGACGAGCAAGTTTGGAAGGTTTCATAGCATCATTTGGCAGAATTTTGGAACGTACTACACACAAAGGCCGTGGCGATACTGCACTGCCAAGTGCTACAATGAAACCAAGCTTTAAATAGTCCTTGTCGAAATGCCTAACAAAGTTTCCTTTTCTTTTTTTGGCTTGTATTGCACATTCCGAAATATCGACATATTTCTTTTTCTTTGTTTCTTCTAAACTTGAAGCACTAGTACTTGGCATACTTTCGGTATCATCACTACTTTTCTCCTGAATATTGTCCTTGCCTCTACTAAAGAAGGTTAAAAGGTTTTGCTGTTTGACTTTTTTCGTCTCCATTTTGTAGGTTTCAAATTTTACAAAAGAAATAACTTGTTTTCCGAAATGCCACAACACAATATTAGAAAACAATACGGACGAGCAGATAAAATAAGAATTTTTTCAACGTGTCTTCGACAGGCGAGGCACAATACTGGCATTCGACGGCCTATACTTTGGACGCTAGATTGTCCCATGCAGCGTCCTGCTCACCCTGTAACAATGTAGTGCCCAAATCATGTAGCCGCTACATGATTGGAGGGAAATTTTTTTTTTTTGGAGACAGCCAGGAAATTTCTGTGGACCACAGGTTGAAGAACAAGGCTCTGCACCACTTTCTCATCCCTACAAAATCCGGGTGTCCAGCTCTGCATGCAGTAGTCCAGATGTGGCCTTATATTAAGGAACACTAACCTCTCTATCCCTGTTTGTTAGTGTGTTGTGTTCAACAACCATGCTGATATGCTGTAAACCTTCCCATCCATAATCGCACGTCTCCAGCCTCATCAGTTTCCTGCAGTTCAATTCCATCAATATAGTACACAGTTTATGATCTCTTCTTTCCAAAATGTGCATCACCTTACACTTGGCCACATTAAACTGGCATCCATTTACCTTTTCCCATACTGCTAATCTATTTAAGTCTTCCTGCAGGATTTCTGCATCAACTTCATTTACCATTGTTCATCTAAGTTTAGCATCATCAGAAAACAACTGAGTATGTCCTATCAAATCATCGCTTATATCATTGATATACTAATTAGACAACGGAAGACCAAGTACTGAGGCCTGTGGTGCACCACTGATCACTTGACTTCAATATCTACACCTTATACTGCTCTTCGGCATGCTATGAGGAACTTCTTCTTTTTCTGCATCTCTTGCAAAATTCTTCTACCCTCTTTGACTGCTTAAGTGACTACTGAAAGCTAACTCCATAGTTTGTCATATTCATCTGCTTTATATTTCCACATATATCACTTCTTAACAGAAAATTCTGCATCTTTGGCAATCTATCAGGTCACGACTATATGAGCACATTCTCTAAACAGAAGCAGTGTAGCTAGATTGATTTAGTATTAAGTTCTGTGATGGTATGATTAGATCCAACACTCTCAAACCTGGTGGCCCTTCCATTACACTCTTCTTCAAGTAATTATCTCTTAGCAACTGTATAAATTCCATTTCCTTCTTGCCTGTGACCATTCCTCCTCTCAAACTATGTCCACACAGCTGAAATTCCCTATAATAATTACTTGACTTGCTCATGCTAATTTGAATGTCATCATCATGTGTATCAGGGATTTAGGCCCAACATGGCCTGTTCTGGCCTTAGAAGTCATCGTTCAATTGTTTAAGAGGACGTCCTGGTTTTCTTTTTCATAATGGCTTGTTTTAGTAATCTTTCTGTTTTCATTCTTTGAACATGTTCCATCCATTTATGTTTATATTTTTTAATTTTTTCTATTACTGATTCTTGGTTTAATTCTTTCATAATTTCTTCGTTTCTTTTTTGATCAAATGGAGTATGCTTTGCAGTTTTTCTCATAAACTTCATTTCTGCTGTTATTAATCTTTGTTTGTCTTTTTGTTTTATTGTCCATTTTTCACTTCCATACAATGAGACTGGTAGGGCTAATGTATTGTATACGTTTAGTCTGGTTTGTTTTTAAACTAGGTTTGGTTTAAATATAGAGTTAATTACACCTGTTATTTTTAAATATTTTGTAATTTTTAGGTTTATATCTTTTTCATATGTGATCATACATCCTTGGTAGTTAAATGAATTTACCTGTTCTAAGATCTTGTTATCTATTACTATCTTAGTTCTTGCTGGATCTTGTCCTTTAAAGGCCACAGTTTTTGATTTTTCTGTTGATATTATCATATCATAATCTGGCTATCTCATTTAAATCTAAAATAGCTTTCTGTAAGTTATCTTCAGAATTTGTAATTATTATTTGGTCATCAGCAAAAAGGTGAGTGTTTAAGTTCACAGTTGGAGAAAGTTTAATACCTCGATGGAAATTTTTATTCCATTTTATTATTATTTCATTTAGGTAAATATTAAAAAGAGTTGCTGAGAGTGGACATCCCTGTCGGAACTCTTGGTTTATCTCTCTCATATATGATAGCTCATGATTTAATCTTATTTGTATTTGATTATTTTCATATATACTTATGATAGCTTTTAGGATATTATTAGGTATTTGTCTTTCTTTTAATGTTAAATAAAATGCTTTTTCAAAGTCAATAAATGCAATATGTGCAATATGTTAATTTTAGGCAGAAGGCCGGGTCTATACATGCAATTTTCATATTTGAATATGTCATCTGCATGCTCCCTTGGATTATATCAGCAATCAATTACATATTAAGTCCTGTTGGCCTTTTTCCTACATCAGATAGCTTCAAATGAACTGCCCTTTGAATCCATGTTCCCATGATGTACTTTACTCTTTTTGGCTTTAATTCCTCTAGTATCATTAGCAAAAAAACCCTCTTCCCATCATATTCCTTCTGTCATCTCTGAAGACACTATATCCCTTGCATTCTATTCCTGTGACTGTATCATCTATAATTAGACCTATAACATCTCTAATACCTATAATTTTTTACTATAATTTATAATTTTACATCAAGTTGTGCTAATGCCAAAATTTCCTCACCCTTATCTCGAATACTTCTGCATTAGAATACATAAACTGCAATTGCCCCTTCATCCCTCAACCTCCTGTACACCTTGTGTTGCTTAGTCCACTAAAGTTAAGATCTTCAGATGCTACATTTAGCATCATGTGATTGCTCTCCCACTTACTTAGCTGTAGGTTGCATGGACCCACACTCACCTGCAGCCCCCCCCCCTCCCAAACATTCTACTTTCCTTGACTATACTTCTGAACTCTCACTGAGTAACACTCTGAAGGCTCCTGACCCCAAATCCATTTAAATGATTTCGGGTCAGGAGTATTAAAAATATCTTTTTAATATTTACCTAAATGAAATTAAATCAGGATCCATTTAAATCCACTTATATAAATCCTTTCTTCTATCAAGCTTACTTTACATATCCACGAACTCCACACCATTTCTCCTGCACAAGTTGTGCCCTCATCTGTCCATCTTGCATTGTTTCTGTCATACTGTGACAACAGAGTCACAACTTTTACTTTCTCACTCTTTTTTTTTTAAAAAAATGCACTAGCAACTCTTTCATGTCTGCTATCTTACCACACTTGTCACCTGCTAAATCATTTGTACCAACGAAAATAAACATCTTTCACCTTCAATCTCTGCATCATCACTGGCATCTTTAATCTTAGCACCAGGAAAACATGATTTCATCACACTCTCCTCAGGCACTCCTCTTATCAATAAATCACCATTCAAAATCTAATTCTTATTGTCATACTTTTGCTCTTTCATACTCTGCATTCTAAAAGAAAGGGCTACCCCCTTTCTTTTACCTCTGTGTAATATCATCTTGCCTAAGCATTCCTCCAACCACTCAATCTTACATTTTGTTCTTTGGAGAATCTTATATAAGTGTATTATCTTTTCCATTACCATCCAGTTATTTTCATTTTCCACTGCATTATTCATACTCATATCACTTGCAACTCTAACTATACTAATTGCATTATTATGCATTTCGTCTATCAACTCACTCTTCCTATTACTTTCTTTACTCTTCTCTGATTTGTTAATGAAACAACAACAAACACATTGTCCTTCCATAAATTGTTCTGCAAAGGGCATACAATTTGCACACATTGTAGTGAACGTAATCATTGTTTTGCACATCGGCACCCTGACACCATATACAGCATAGAAAACAAAAATTAAACCTTTCTAAATTACAAAATTATGCATACTATTCTTATAGTCAAACAAGCAAGCACTCAAAAATAAGGAAGCTAACAATTCCTCTTGTTTAGTAAAACTTTTTTATTCACCATTTACATCTTGTTGTTTTGTTATGAAAGAGATTACTTTACAGCTTGCACTTTTTGCAACACCTTTTTTTTTAACAGTGCGCTGTGTAACATTTCCTCGATGAATCTGTCAACTCCTTGGAGTCGACAGACTCATCGGGGAAATGTTATAATAATAATATCTGAATGACCACTATGTTCAATAGAAAATTCAGTTCTGCAACAGTACATGAAACTTTACCGTTAATATTATGACCTGCAGTTAGGAAAGGTGATGAAAGTTTTTCCACTTGGTTAAGATGGCAAAAAATCCTTTATCCAAGTGTAAGCAAACAAAATTTGCATGTGAAGTAACTTCAATACTAGTCAACATGTGTATAGAGGCTAATGACCTTGCATCACTTGCCTTAGTTTTGTTATGCCATAATGCAAAGCACATATCTTTACGGGTGTGTATAATGCTATTGTTAAAGTTTGTGATTAATAAAGTTATTAAAAGAATTTATTTTTATCACAATTTAACAAGTAGGAACCTTTAACAAAAAGGAAAAATATACTTGCATCTAAGTGTGAAATACAACTGAGAATATTTGTTAACTCACATAAGAAAATTTGTTGTAATATGATGAAAATAAGATAATTTACTTACAGAATATTGGTCATAAGAATTTGCATGTAAAGGCTCGTTGTTAAACAATTGAAACAAGGGATAAGTTTATGTCAATTCTTAGAAAATTTTGGTAAATATGACTCATAGGGTTAGCAAGAAACAAGGTAAGGTCCAAGGTCAAAGTTCCGGATTTTGGACATCGCCACGAGTCAGTCGCGTACACATGGCCCGCGGGAATTACAGCAGAAAAACGCCACCCTAACTGATTACAGAAAGCGTATCCAGACATGGGGGGGGAGAATTAATTGCAGAAGGTGCCAGTAGGGTCATGGTATAAAAGGGTTAGGGAAACCCCCCCCCCCACGCTCTCTTGGTTCTCCAGTCTTCGTATGGGTTGTCATGTGGTTTTCCTGAATGACTGTCAGGAGTTTTCTCCTTCCGCCACGACAAGGTAAGCAGGATTTCGGCCCCAATTCCCTATTATAGAAAGGAGGGATGTTGTACAGCTGAGAAAAAAGGTAGCTACTGCATGTTATATCAACCGTGTTCTTTAAAAAAAAAAAAAAAAAAAAAAAAAAAAAAAAGGAAAAGGAAAATCTGTGGAGAAGTAGGTGCCCGTGTAGTGAATCTCACGACTACAGAATCGCAAATCCATTGTGTTTCCTTGGAAGAAGCTTGATGTGCTGAAGATGTGAAGGCCTACCTTGATCCAAGAAATCTTAGATATGGTCCACTACAGAAGAATTCGTCCTCAGAGTTTACAGACGAGTAAGAGCAGAGACTAGCATAGAAGATCCTTATCAAACGGTATCGTAAAATCTTGTATTATTTCAAATCTTAATATAACTGTGATTGTAGTTCTGTTAGCGATCAGTTGAAAGAGTTGAACTAGGACTTTAGTACATTTAAGAATAGAAAGAGAATAAGCTAGTCAGTGTTAATAGATAAATAATCATGTGTCTAGAAACTTATGCATGTCATCTATATTTTTTCTGAGAGCTGTTTGAAGAATTGAATGTGGTTACTATCGTAGTGATGGGACTGTTTAACCCATATTACTCTCATGAGTTAACGTGTGTAAACTAATTGTGTTTAATTAAGGTATTCTATGATAACATTGTGCTCAGACAGATGAAAAGTTTTAGTCAATTGTTAACATTTGAGAGGATATCCTTTTATCGTATGTGTGGAGTCCTTTGTGGTGGCATAATCGCCCTTCCCACATAGAATTTTATAACCTATCATTTGTGTATTGTTAGTATTGCTTTGTATTGCTTCAGCTTAGTATTGAATTAAGTTTTAACGAATTTTAATGCATTGTATTGCGCTTATGTGTATAATAAACTTTTGCTCATTGAAAACTCAGTTGTCTGAAATTGCCATTTAATGCACTGCTTGTAATAACGTATGAATCTAGCCATGGGGGAAGAAGAAGAAAAACTAAGTTGTGAGTTCAAGGTCACGACTGCATAATTGTTTCTTACCTAAGCTTCTTGTTTTGATTCTTTTCATAAACTAAATTTTCTAAATGGCGCAGCTAAAAAATATAAATGATTTAGGACTAAGGGGAGCAAGAGCTTAGATACCTTGTATTTGGGTGATATCACGTATAGTAACAAATTTGTTACAAACAAGAAAAAAAAATAACTTGTAAGAGTAATTAACAATTATGGGATGGTAAAAGGGGGACACAACACTATGCAGTATACACATGCATAGGTTAAAGGGTTCGTTAGCTTCTAAATACGAATGGCCAGTCGTGAAGTTACTTCACGCCCAAACTTTGTTTGCTTACACCACTTGGATAAAGGATTAAACCAAGAATATAATTTCTTGGCATCTGTAATTTACTGTTAGGAAAGGCAATTCCTGTTTTCATGCATCTGTGGAACTACGCTTGGGCATTTCATGACCTATTTTGTAATTATAAATCAAATTTATAATTACAAACCTGTTACAGCACATTAATAGTTTGAAAAAATACCAAAGAAAATATTAGAATTCGTTCATATATGCATATCACGTTGCCCATGCTGCATACAAAAGTTGACTCTTGTGTGCATTAATGCCACCTGTAGTAACTATGTGAAAGTTATCTGAATCACATTCCAGTGGATTGTGGTGCCATCTATTTGAAATAGGGTAAACCTTTTAGTTTAATGGGGAGGAGAAAAAGCAGAAAAATAAGAAAGAAAAATGGGACCCTGTTTTAAAAAAAAGTTTGGCATCATGTTCGCATTTTCTCATGACAGTGGCTGAAAAAGGGGAAAATGCCATTTAAAAAAAAAAAGGGGAAGAAATGATTACTGTACCCTAGGACATCTACCATAACTGAAGACACTGCTTGTATTACGTTGGAAAAAATGGAAAAATATCATTTTGCGAGTTATTCTTGCAGTGAAAAGCACCATCTGCGTGGTTTCAGATGTGGCATCAGTACCATTTCCTGATATGTACTGAAAAGGGCACTATTATAATAGCGTTACGTATTTGCTTCCTATGAAAAATATCCTTCCTAATTAATCTTGTTTGTCAGGTCTCTCATATCATGTTACTTTTTTTTTTTTTTTGAGGTACTACCAACTACATGAATCTACTTACATCTCGACTTTTTCCTGCATCTTTCTTCCTGTTTTACTAACCTTTTTGTCAGGTACGATTTCACCCAAACATATTCCATATTTGGATTTCATACACATTGAAAGGAGCACCAGTCATCTGTCTAGTATTGAAGCTAATAGACTACATTTTGAAATAGTCAAAGTGATATATGATGCCCAACCAGCAGAATTAACACGTTCATTGCCAATCATGCGATATCGCGGGATGCGAGTTCTCACCAAACGGCCGATCACCCGTCATCGCGTGGACGTCGCTATCCAGTAAAAAAAAATTTGGCCACCACACTAAATTCCAATTTTCAGCTTGGCAATGAACGTGTTAAAAGCCCTGAATTCTCTAAAACGTAATAAGAATATAGTTATCACCAAAGCTGACAAAGGCAATACCACCGTAGTCTTAAATGCTAAATTTTACGATCGCAAATTAATCTACTGCTTCGTGATCGCAATACTTAATCTCAGCTTAATAATGATCCTACCAAAAGTCAGCTCAAAAAACTTAAGTTACTGGATGAAACAACATCTATAGATCAAGAAACCATTAAAAGACTCAAAATTACATAAAAGTAACTGTCCACGCAGACCTATTGGGGATTCTATAGGCAGTCCCACGTATAAAATATCAAAATTCCTGTCTAAACTTCTCTGTCTCCTCACTCCACCTCTTCAATAAAAAATTCCATAGAATTTCATACAAGGGTAAAATACAGACATGTTAGTAAGCTTTGACATTGTCTACCTCTTCGCTAATATCCCTCACAAAGAAACAATAGAATTGTTGACCCAAAAATTTCCGTCTAACATAGTGGAATTATTGAAATTTGCGTTCACATCAGGTTGCTTCACATGGAAAGATAAAATATATGAATAACAGGAATGAACAGCAGTGGGCTCATCCTTATCATCTAACTTAGCCAACTTTTTTCTTGAACACATAGAAGATAGAATTTTTGCTCTTGACCCAAAACCAACAATGTGGCTACACTACGTTGATGATGTCCTTGCAGGTTGGAGTTGCACAGAACTTGAACTCGACTCATTTCTACAAAAAATCAACACCCTCCATCCTTGGATCAAATTCAGTTCACACTCAAAAAGGAATCATCAAAATGTATTGTCTTTTTTGATGTACACATCCAGTACAAACAAGATGGATCCATTTCCACTTCTGTCTACAGAAAACCAACTTTTTCAGGTCATTATATCCATAATACATCAGCTCACCATCCATCTCAAAAATATGGCATCATAAAATCTTTAGTATCCAGAGCACAGAAGATTTCTTCTGAAGATTGCCCAAAACAAGAATTGGAAATTATCAAAGAAACAGCCTTACTACTTCTTCTTCTTCTTCTGCAGCTTCTCCCACTTAAGTGGGGTCACTGTTGATGACGAGTCTCCTCCACATCCTCCTGTCTTGGGCTGTCACCACATCCAAGTTCTTTATCCTCAAGTCCTCTTCTACCAGCTCTCTCCATCTCTTCTTTGACCGCCCACGCTTCCTCCTTCCTTGCACATCCATCTGCATGACCCTTCTTCCCACATCTTTGTCCTCCCTTCTCATCACATGACCAAACCATCTCAACCTTGCTTCCTGTATCTTCGCTCCTAAGTTCATAACTTTCACTGTTCCCCCTCACATAGTCATTTCTCAGACGATCCTTTTTGGTCCCACCGCACATCCACCTAAAGCATTCTCATCTCTGCTACTTCCATCCTGCTGATGTTATTTATCCTCAGGGCAAAGAAACAGCCTTACAAAATGGATATAATCCAACAACCCTAAAATTAACCACTCTCCTAATCAACCCAGACAAGAAAAAGCTCACAGGACTCCTATACCATATGTTAAACTCATCGATGAAAGTGTGGCAAAAATTATGAAAAAATATCAACTCATTTCTCCCTACAAACCCACCAACCAAATTCACAACTTGCTACCTTCTCCAAAAGAAAACTCTCACGATGATGCTACTTGGTATATAACAAGTACCATGTTCATCCAACTTCTCTTATTATGGACAAACAGGAAGATCTATAAATAAATATATCTGTGAACATCAAGACCACATTTGCCTTATCAAACCTCACAAATCTGGCCTTGCACAACATGGAATCAAAAATGCTAACCACAGGATCCAATGGCAAAATGCCAAGCTACTACATAGATCCACATATACACATGAATGTTTATATAAAGAAACTCATCATGCTTATCAAGGATTTAGGCCTAGAGTGGCTTGTTCTGGCCTTAGAAGTCATCGTTGAATCTTTTAATAGGACTTCCTGGTTTCCTAATGGCTTGTACTTTAAGGCTTGTTTTGGTAATCTTTCTGTTTTCATTCTTTGAACATGTTCCATCCATTTATGTTTATATTTTTTAATTTTTTCTATTACTGATTCTTGGTTTAATTCTTTCATAATTTCTTCGTTTCTTTTTTGATCAAATAGAGTATGCTTTGCAGTTTTTCTCATAAACTTCATTTCTGCTGTTATTAATCTTTGTTTGTCTTTTTGTTTTGTTGTCCATTTTTCACTTCCATACAATGAGACTGGTAGGGCTAATGTATTGTATACGTTTAGTCTGGTTTGTTTTTGAACTAGGTTTGGTTTAAATATAGAGTTAATTACACCTGTTATTTTTATATTTTGCAATTTTGGCATTTATATCTTTTTCATATGTGATCATACATCCTAGGTAGTTAAATGAATTTACCTGTTCTAAGATCTTATTATCTATTACTATCTTAGTTCTTGCTAAATCTTGTCCTTTAAAGGCCACAGTTTTTGATTTTTGTGTTATTATCATACCATAATCTTTGGCTATCTCATTTAAATCTAAAATAGCTTTCTGTAAGTTATCTTCAGAATTTGTAATTATTATTTGGTCATCAGCAAAAAGATGAGTGTTTAAGTTCACAGTAGGAGAAAGTTTAATACCTTGATGGGAAATTTTATTCCATTTTATTATTATTTCATTTAGGTAAATATTAAAAAGAGTTGCTGAGAGTGGACATCCCTGTCGCACTCTTTGGTTTATCTCTCTTGTATATGATAGTTCATGATTTAATCTTATTTGCTGATTCCTGGTTTAATTCTTTCATAATTTCTTCATTTTTTTTGTGATCAAACAGAGTTAGGTTAGGTTATATAAAGAAAGTGCTGAAGCCTTACCTCATAGTCCTAATCAAAATGACTGTTTCACTATTCCAGCAATTTGGGAAATTGTTATCCTCAATTGTATTCAATAATTTATCTGCTGTATTTTAATTTCAGCCCAGAAGTTTTTAATCCATGTACACGCGACTGTATTTGTAGAGGGATTCCAATTTAAGCATGTTCACTACTGTGTTTTGAATTAAATTCCTGTTGTTGTTCATTAGTTGTACTGATGATGTCTTATGTTAGATAAGACAAAATATTTACATAATAATATAAGTAAACTGGATATTAGATCCAGCATTATTTCAAAGCCGAATGTAGAAACTGTGAAGGTTTCATAAAAATAAGTTGACCAGAGAGCTTACAAGAATACACTCACCGGCATTCCTGAGTTTCCTTAGTGCAGATCACTTAGAAAACATAGGCGCCACCCAATCATCTATATATTTGCTTAATATAAATAAATTTACTGTGGCATGCGTCTTATTCTATAGTTATGGTAACCTTTCCTCTCTAATGTAAAGTTTATTTTAGTATCTACATTTTTAATTTGATTTTGCTTTTGATGCTATCTGTTCACTATCCTATTTTTTTTTTTTTTTTTGAGTACTTACATATCTGCGATTGCCAGTCATTAACTTTTATTTCTTACCTAGCTCTCCCATAAGTTTATAGGTTTGAACACTCTCTTTTATTCTGTTAATATATATTCCATGGGCTATTGGCCATACCTCCATTGCTTTGTTCTGTTCTTTTATTTTATTTCAGTTATCTCATTTATCATCTAAATAGTATACCTAAATAGTTGAAATACAGCTCTGTTTTCATGTTCCTGCTATTTTCATAGTTTGCTTTTTGTTACTGATTTTCATACCTAATTCATTATATATATATATGGAAGATAGCTGTTTCTCCTGTGTCTTGCACATAATTATCATTTAACTGTTGTTTTCTTCAGTTTTAACTGCTCACTAAAGAATATGATATATAATATACTGCTTTGTATAGTGTCCAGTTTACTTCATAGCATTTTGAATCTTTCTCTTCCTCTTGATTTACAAAACTAAGACAGATCCTTCTTGTGATTTCTCAAGTGTTTGTCTTAAAGTTAAAATCTGATACTGACAAATCCTTTTTTGTGCTGAACCTAGCTTATTCTTCAAGTCTTCCTTTCTTAATTTTTCTTCTTAGCTTCTTAAAATATGTTTAAATAAATCTTCCTGAAAGATTGGTAAGGAATTGATTACTCAGTATGTATGTAACTGGTAATTAATTTACGGAATTAACAACGCATATAAAGTAAATTAATTAAAGATAACTTTAATGAATCACTTCTATATTTCGACAATGTCACATTGTCATCTTCAGGAACATAAAGATATGGTATGTGCACTATAGGAACTAACAAAGCAAATGAGGAAGAAATTAAGACACTAATTTTGTTCCTAAAGTCCTAATGGTGCCCTCTTGCAGGCTAATTTGGTAGTCTTGGCCGTTGGGCTGAAGTTCTCATAATGAAAGTCTCCCAAATTTGGGGCAGTTTCATGCACCCAAATTTGTTGAGGTTAGGAACGTTTTTCAGAGCTGCTGAAGATTCTTTGAATAATCTTTCGTATTTAAACTTGCTGCGATGGATTATTTTTGTCTTCTTCCAACGAATTTTATGGTGGGTATCTAAGGCATGGTCTGCCAGCCCAGAGCGGCTGTACTGGTGAAACCGGATGTAGTCTTGGTGTTCTGAAATCCTGATATTTGTTGTTCTGCCTGTTTGGCCAAAGTAGGACAATTTGCAGCTGCAAGGGACCTGGTATACACCAGGTAGGTCTAGGGGAAGTGGTTGGTCTTTGGTAGAGCGGATAAGGGATGCCAACTTTTTATATGGTCTGTAACAGGAAGTAAGGTCATATTTCTTGAGGATATTAGTTATTTTTTCATAGGTGTCCTGGATGTAGGGGATAGTGATAGACTTGGTGTAGTCTATCAATTCCGTAAATTAATTACCAGTTATGTCTAACCAACGTATAAGTCTTACCACTAGAACAGTATGTATGTATTTCTTATTCTGTAACTTGCTCAGATGACAGTCAGGGAAAAGGTGTAGCTATAGTGTTGAACACAAAATACGAGGTTAGAACATAAATATCAAAAAGGTGCAAGATATTCTGGAGGCTGTTGAAAAAGCTCAGAAATGGAGGAAAGAGTGCTGTAAAAGGAATTAGAAATGAGAAAGGTGATATGAAACTGGAGAAAAACATATCCTTAATGTATGGAGTAATTACTTCGAAAAAATTGCTAAATGAAACTGGCAGTGTTGACAGCACAGTGATACATATCCATACTTGAAATAGAAAAAGCCATCAAAAGTTTGAAATGTGGACATGCAGCTGGAGTAGATGATATTTGACCAGAAATGCTCTTACAGTGGCTGCACTGCATAGTTCAGAAGGCCTGGACAGAGGGACGAATTCCAGATGATTGGAGTAGAGCTCTCATGGTACTCATATATAAAAAGGGAAATAAAAAACTTTAGAATTACAGAGCTATTTCCCTGCTGAGTGTTCTTGGTAAGATTTATTCAAGTATACTTGAGAAACGGTTGAGAAGGATTGGAAGGGAAGCTTGGTGAAGAACAAGCTGGATTTGGGCCAATGTCAGAATCGGATTTTCACTTTACGACAAATAGTTGAGAAATCATGGGTGTGTATCAAACAGGGGCAGCTTATGCATAGGCACTGCGGATCTGCAGCACCCCCAATTTTTCTCAATATATAAATATATTTATATTTGCTTGTAATATTTAATTTTCATCATCATCATCATGCGTATCAAGGATTTAGACCTAGCCTTAGGACATTACAATTAAAGGATTTAATTGGAATGTCCAAAAATTATAAATCCATTCCTTTAATTACAATTAAAGGAATGGATTTTATTTTTAAGTAATTTGAATTATACTAAACTGTATCATTTTATTAATAATAAACAATATTTTTTCATGAACCAAAGCAAGAATATATTTTATTTTTAAGTAATTTTGAATTATACCAAACTGTGTAATTTCATCGATAATAAACCATATTTTTTTTTTAATTTTTACCATAATTTTGATATTTTATCCAACCACATATACACTGTAATTGCAGTGTGTATGTATGTATATATGTGTGTATGTACAGTGATGACAGCACAGTGGTAAGACCCAGAGGAAGTCCAAGATATAGGTGGATTGATACAGTAAAAAAGTGCGTTAGAAGATAGAAATATAAGATCCGACAATGTTGAAGCCTTGACAGGTAACACTGATTTGGAGGAAAATTGTAGATAGGAAGTTAATAATGGTGTAAATTTTTCATGCAGTACTATCATAACCTGTATACCTTTTGATGGTACATATCAGGAATTTGATGATGATGGACTTGCTCAGAGAGGAAATTCCTCTATATTTTTTTATTTCTGTATATGGGGACAGTGACCATTCCTTCAGTCATCTGGAATTTATCTTAAACAGGCCACCTGATTAATGCTGTGTAGTGAAGTTTTATACCTCTATATTTGGATATTCTTAGTCAGTATCATCTACTTGATATTGTACATTTCAGGTTTTTGGTGGCTTTTTCTACCTCTAGTATTGATATATATATATATATATATATATATATAGAAGAAAATGAATGAATGGTGAAATAGCCAAGCAGTGGGTGGAAAAAGTTGGAGTAGATACAGTTGATAGTGATTAATACATGAGGAACATAAGTTGCAGGCTTGAATATTGACAAGTGTAGTAAAGAATGTAGAAAGTATTATGAGAGGCGATGATTATTTCTGTAGTTCATCATAAAACTACCCAAGTATTTATTTGAATAGTTTAAAAGACTAGTTAATAACATACATTATTATAATTAAATATTTTTGGTGGTTTAATAAAAAGTATTTGTTCTGATAGTGTTGCAGCTCAGTTAATGACTCCAGTTGCTGGCTATCAAAGGCCATATTCCAGTCCGCTTTCTACTTTTCCACTACAGGCAGCAGGCACAGCTTGGATGCATCCTCCCCAATACATTGTGCAGCCACATGTGACACAGGTCAGTAACTGTTATGCTAAAAAAAGAAAGTTTCATTAAAATTAAATAAAATAAAACTATGAAATGTGAACACTATAGTAGTACCATCTATAGCTAAAATTATCGTTGATTTCTATATTCCTCAGTTTTTTAGGAGAGGGAATATCTCTAGAATACATGCTTAATTATGCATTAAGCATGGGGTAGCAGAGAGAATTCTTTAGTCTATTGCCTGCTTTGAAAAGTGGAAAAATGTATTAATTATAATGAAGAGCCAAAAGCTTCAAATATGTTATTCTGGGAAAATGTGTTATTCTTATCCCAGTCTACTCTCACTAGACTGGGGTAAGAGTAACACGTTTTTCACTTGTTGGCAAGCCACTGAGAAATCCTATAAAAATCCTTTATAAGTCTCAGGAATTCCGCATTTCTATTCTCAAAATTAACATTGAAGAATTTAAAAGACAAATTAGTGAATCCTAGGTAATTTCTGGTAGCATTGTCATTTGTATATAACATGTACATAATGTTTTCAGACTTATACTCATTCATTGACAAATATCTACAACTATCTGTAGTATTGCAGCCCATTCCATTCATTCATTATCACCCCCTCCGCCTCAAAAAAAAAAAAAAGTTTGGGGGTATTCCTTGCACACTTGCTAACCACTCTTATACAACATTTCCAAGACCTGAGGAAGTATGTGAGAGTAATCAAATTCCCAATATATACATTTGAGAGGAGGGATTGTAGAATATTACAATGATAATACATGAAAAGTTCATATTACTTCAAATTATAAATTAAAGATACCAAGAAATTATATACTTGGTTTAATCCTTTATCCAAATGTAAGCAAACAAAGTTTATGCCCAAAGTATTTTCAGGACTGGGGCAACTCGTGGTAAAGGTGGTATGACTTCACGTCACTTGCATTAGTATCCCATAATGCAAAGCACATCTCCTTGCAGACATGTATAATGCTATGCATCAAGGGAACAGTCACTACCCAGACCAGTTTAGACTTTTATTGAGGTCTCACCAGTGGGACCCAGACCCAGAGGTGATACCAAGGTTGAAGTAATGCAGAAGTGATATTTTTATATACAGGTTGACTTACTTCAACCTTGATATCACCTCTGGGTCTGGCTCCCACTGGTGAGACCTCAATAAAAGTCGAAACTGGTCTGGGTAGTGACCCTTCCCTTGATGCATTGCATTATACATGTCTGCAAGGATATGTGCTTTGCATTATGGGATACTAAGGCAAGTCTTTACCACGAGTCGCCCCATTCCTGAAAATACTTCAGGCGCAAACTTTGTTTGCTTACACTTGGATAAAGGATTAAACCAAGTATATAATTTCTTGGTATCTTTAATTTATAGTATAACCAAATGGAAAGACTTTAAACAATTTACATTACTTCCTTTGGCCTCTTTGTCTTAAAGTGAAATTCTAATCTATTTGAACTGAATCCTTAACTTTTTCTGAAGCATACTTGCATAAATCTTATCGGGAACACTAAATAGAGAAATTCCTCTGTAATTCTCACATTCAGTTTTATTTCCTTTTTTTTTTATAAATGGGTACTATGAGAGCTCTGCTCCAGTCCTTCGGAATTTGACCCTTTGACCAGGCTTTCTAAATTATGTAATAGCCACTGTAAAACTTTTATACTTCCATATTTGAGCATTTCTGGCCGAATTTCATCTACTCAAGTTTTTGATGATGTTTTTCTATTTTATGTATGGATATATTCCTGTTGGGAGTTTTCTATCATCATGCTCACACTGCTTACTTGTTTCATTTAGCAGTCTTTCAAACTAATTACTTTATCTTTAGTTTTTGTGCACCTTTATCATCTCTGATTCTCTTTACAGTACTTTTTCCTCCATTTCTAAGCTTTTTCAATAGCCTCCAGAATATTTTGCCACCTTCTTGATGTTTATTTTCTATGTTCTTACCAAAGTCTTTCCATGACTTTTGTTTAGCTAGTTTTACACAGTGCTTTGCTTTCTTACATTTTTCTGTATTCTGTAAGAGCACAAGCCAACTTACTTGCCAAGAACTTTTGATATGCTTTCTTCTTCTTTTCCTTCACTGCCTGAGTCCACCATGGAGTTCTAATAATGATGCATGGAAGTATCATTATCTCTGCAGATTTTTTTTGTTTTTGTTTTTTTGTCTAATTTTCAGAAAACATTTCTTACTTTTCTGTTAAGATAGCTAACAAGAACAACCTTTTCCTTTTTCTTTATGTCAACTACCTTCTCTAATGCCTTAAAAAAAATTCTGAAATTTCTGATTTAATAGAACCTTCTGTGGACAGGCACAAATAAGTCTAATTGTCTAGTGCCCCATTCTGCCATTTGTCCACATCATTCTTCTTGATACTGCCTTCCATTTAATATTATCCTTGTATTGGTGTTGAATACCATTCAAAAATATGTGTTTGCCCAAGACCCCCATTTTTATAATGATATGTCTCATTAAGTCAAAAGAAATTTCCATAGACTGATCAGTGGTGCTGCATCTGTTGTTTTTAAAGTTAAAAAAATTTTGTAATTAGTGATGAGAGCTTATAAGCTCTCATCACTACTTGTCTTAGTATCTCTCTCCCATAATGCAAAGCGCATCTCTTTGTAGACATGTATAATGCTATGCACTAAGGGCTCTGACACATTAAGTAATAACATTTTTTAACTCAAATTTTTCCCTTTCAGGATAATTTCCCTATGCCAGACTTTTGTAAGTCAGAGTCTGCCTGTAATAAAGTAATAAATGTTCTAGAAATAAGGAAGTTTAATAAACATTTTCCAAATGCATCATAAATCTTAATGAGAAATATAAGCTTGAATCAGATGACATGAATTATCAATGTATGGTGTAATACTAGTTAATTTTAAAGTAGGTGTTAAGTTCAACCTTTTTCAATTCCATGTTTAAAATTACATATCTGCTGCTGTTATTCATGTCAAAGTTTCTGGAACATAAAACAATGTAGAAACCGGAATGTAAACAAATACTTGTCTAGCTTAAATTATTTATGGCTGACATTTCACTAGCTTAAGCTAGCATTATCAGAGGCAATTTAACACTACACAATCATTGAAGACAAACTAAGATTATCTGGATAACAAGGACAGTCACATACGTGGAGGGTGACAGTATCACTGTTTGTGGTAATTCCTGTTGTTAATGCTGATGAGTAAATATGGCCATGCCAAAATCTATTTAAAATCATACTATCCATTCTGTTGCAGTTAATCAGGTTCTTCCATCTTGTGAAGTGGTTCTCTATGGTTTGTTGAGGTAGTCTGCTTTTTGGTTCTCCATTCCAGATGTATTTTTTGTGTTCTTTTCTCCTGTCTGTTCGAAAGATTGAGTTCCACACTGGCAGGTGGATGCTGTAGGCATCATGGAAGGAGAGGGGGTCTAGGCAATCCTTGATTAACCTCCCTACCGGCTGAGGTGGATGAAATAGTGAGACCAAATTGCACTTCTTATCCATGTTATTCAGTGGGTGCTACAGAATCATATCCAGATTTAACTGGACGTCTATAGATGCCATGGCCGGTTTGCAGGGGGGAGGGGGGGTAATCTTGGGCAGGTAGCATTTTTGTTTAGAGATTTGTATACAGTTCTGATTGTATGTCATTTCAGTAGGGAACTCAGTTTATCTGTTGTGCCTTTGATGTAGGGTTAAGATATAGTGTATGTGTTGCCTGATTTTTGGGGTGGGGTTTTTTTTGTTCTTTTAAGGAGCTTGACCAGGTTTTTGTTGTATCCATTTTGTTGGAATGATATGAGTGGTTCCTGTTGTTCCAGGTGCAGTGGTTATCCTGAGTACGAAATGCGTTCTGCCCTGGAGGCTAAGATTTTGAAAAGTCCAAGCTTTTTGGCAAAATGGTGGTGTGAAGTTCCATGTAGTTATCTTCTTGTGTCTGAGCTTATGATAAACTCAATATATATATAAGTGTTTCATCTGCTTGCCTTGTAACTAAAGTATCCAAAGAACAAGAGCTGCTTCTATTAAAAAAACATTTAATTTTCTGGACCAAAAAGCTCTGGAATGACTTTTAATGGGATTATATTGATCAAGTGCATATAATAAACAACTATGTTATACCAACTAGTTTCACCAACTAAGACTGTTGGCATCTTCAGGGTGCATAACTGATGTAAGGCACTAAAAAGTAAAAAACTGTTACAAACTATAATCAACCGATATCAATTATATTAAACAAAGAACAGAGTGTGTACAATACATGCATAGAGCATGCATGGTCTCACTTGTTGTTATTTAGGAACGTTCTATAGTTGGCACTGTAATTCAGTTCTGGCGAGTTGAGAGATCTAATAAGGGTCTTCCAGATCACGGGTAAGATTAGTCCCTGGTTCCTGTTAAGGTTTTGTATACAGCGGGCAACTGTTGTGGCCTCTTTAAAAATTCAAAAAAGAAAAAAGGCTTTATCATAGCCGATTTTTCTTCTCTGTTATTATTGACGTCACCTATATGTTCTTTTTGCCTAATTTCAAGGCTCCTTGAAGTATGGCTGATGTAATTCAAGCCGCATGAGCAGGGTATGTTATAAACTCCAGCATATTTGGAGAAAGGATGGCTACCTTTTGGAGAGCTTAAGAATTGTCTAATTGTTTCTGTAGATTTAAAGGACACTCTTATTTTATGTGGTGTAAGGAGTCTAGCAATCTTATTGGAAACTGTCCCTAAGTATGAAATGACGATGGTAGAAATATAACATATATCATCTCGTTGTCTTTGTCGAGGTTCAGAGAATAGTATCTTGTGGACGAGTCTTTGAGGAAATCCATTCATGGTAGATATCAGGTACAGTTCTTCCTGGAGGGCTTGTTGATCTGTTGTAAGGAGAGAGGCACGGTTCTCCAGCATGTGTACAATACTAAGTTTCTGAGAAATGTGGTGGCAGGAAGTGAAATGTAATTAACATCCTGTATTGGTAGGTTTGCGGCAAACTGAAAGGTTGATACCACCGTTCGGAAGCTTCTTAATTAAAGTGTCCAGAAATGATAATTGGTTATCTTTTTCAAGTTCCAGAGTGAATTTGATTGTGTGGTGTAGAGAGTTGATTTTGTTAAGAAAGTCGAACAGGTCCTTTTTTTTGTGTGGTTCCAAACAATAAAGATATCATTCACGTATCTCCACCATATTGTGGGTTTAGGGTCTGTTTGAGATAAGATTTTACTTTCAAAATCCTCCATAAAGAGTCAGCACAAGATGGAGAGAGGGGGCTATCCATTGCAAGGCCAATCAATTGCTGATATATTGCTTTATTCCATAAGAAAAAGTTTGATGTTAAACAATGATGGAACAGAGAAGTAATGTCTTGTGGGAGCAAACTTCCTAAAATGTTGATGACTTCCTCCACAGGGATGTTAGTGAATAGAGATGTAACATTCAGGCTGGCGAGTAGATCCGTATTGGAGATAGAGATGTTGTTCAGTTTCTCAACGAAATGTTGCGAATTTCGTATATAAGTATCCGAATTATGGATGTGTGGTTTGAGAAGGCCTGCCAGGTGTTTAAATAACAGATAAGTTGGCGAATTGATTCCATCCACAATCGGCGTAGTGGTATTCCATTTTTGTGTACCTTGGGAGCACTATATAGTCTTGGTGTTAGTGGATGCATGGATTTCAATCTTCGTTTTAGGTCTATAGACCAGTTCACCATGTGACGTATTAAATCGTTGGTGTCATTGTGATTCTTTGCTGTTGGATCTGTGACTAGGACATGGTAGGTTGATGTATTCGACAACAAGTTGTTAATCTTATCTTCATAATCAATGGTGTTTAAAATCACTGTTTTAATGACTTAAAACGTTTTGTATAAAGACAGTTAAATTTTTTTATTTGGTTTGTTTGCTTGTTGTAAAGGCTTTATCATAGCTAATAGTGACCATTCTGTCCAAATGCGACCATATATCTTGGTCTAAAGTACTAGAGATATCGTCATAAATCTGATAACATTCTGAATCTATTTGGCTTAAAAGAAATCTGGTGTGCTGTATCTATTCACGTAGAAGTGCCAAAGATGTTTTTTCAAGACGAGCGAAACATATTTATTTTAAAACATCTTTGGCATTTCTACGTGAACGGATACAGCATACCAGATTTCTTGTATGACCATCTCCAAAAACTTCACAATCATTCAAGCTTTCCACACTCCCCACTCTTATTTTTTCGTTCCTATTTTGCTCGTTATTCTCACCTCACACTACTCGTCTCTCGAAAATCTCCTGTTCCTGATGCAACAAGGTTGGATATTGTAACATCTAGCTCACTGAATTCCTCCCATTGCCTACATTTTATGCATATACGCACTTCCCCTTCTCTCCTCCGCCACATATCCATCTGCTGGGACATATACATGCCACAAAAAGATTCTTCTCATCATGACAAGAATCGAACATTGAAAGAGAAATGAAATTAAAGAATTTTGATGTACTTGTAACTGAAAAGCCATACAACCAGCATTAAAATTTTTCCAGCATTAACAGGTTAGTTCTTAAGTTTGTACTGATGATGTGCTATATATATCCAATATATATCCAGTAAATATATTGTTGTGTCGTCCATCTTGCTAATTGATCCATTCATGTTGGTTCGTTAGATCTATTCTTATTTCTTTAAATTCCGTTTTTATTTTGTTAGATGCTGATTGATACTGATCCTAATATAAGGAAATTTATAGTATCCTGCGCCACCCTATATTCAGATTATCTATATAATACAGAGGAATCAATCATCAACTAACTTTTGCAATCTCACTTTCTACAGGCCGAGGTTAATATTATCATTTAAGGCTTCCGCAAGGTTCGAATAAATTTTATGAGCGGTACAATGAAGAAAAATCAGGCAAACAACAAATTCAATAAAATAAACATTTAATACAGGGTTATAGAACATGTACATTTAAGCATAATTTTCTAAGCAAGATAATCTAATTGAACAATATTCAAAATATCTCTGAGACACTAGTAGCCATTCGGTTTGGTTTAAAGATTAAAGTTAAATTTACTGATCTTATTCTTCAACGCTTAAATACTATTATCACAACTTGTCTCTATTCAGTGAGATAATTCAATTCTTTTATACATCAACTTAGTTCAAATATTCATAACAAACATAAAACATTAGGCATTAAACATTCAGCTGTCAATTCTATATTCTTCCGAATAATTGAAAATGGTTCACACAGTTCAATGTTCCAGAATGTTACAGTAATTATTCTTAAGGTAGAATTTTCTGATTTTCTCTTAGTCAACAAACATTTAATTTAATTATGAGGCAGTTATCATTTCAAGGGGGAAACACTTTAAAGCTCCATACTTCGGCTATTTTTAGTAGAACGCCACAGTTAATGTTAAGATATATCAGGCAGAGCTAACTCTTATTTCTTCACACTGAAATACAAAAAGGACTGCTCTTAACGGGTTACACCTTCTACACACTGGATTTACTATAGGCACACTTAAAACTGTAGTTAACTATTACTTTGAAGTAACACTATTCAAAAGAAATCTTCACTATAATAACTGAAATATTAAACATAGAGTTTCACAAGTCTTGACGCACTCGTTTTAGGTAATCTACTCATTCCTTATTTTCTTCTATGCATTAAATTAAGTTTTGCACTATTCTTCCTCAAAACAATTGGAATTCGTCGTAATTTTAGAATTCCGTAGAAATATTCCGAATTGCCTATTAATTCCCAGTCCTTTATTAATCGATTTACGGCATTTCCAAATCCCCTTACTGCCACCCGTTACTTTCTTCTTGCTGTCCTGAAAGCTTCTTCCTTTCTTTACTTTCGTTTTCCAATTAAAATCATTCATTCTTCCTGCCAAAATCCGGTTCTAGTCAGTTCAGCTTACATCTACTGGCTTCACTCCATATCACAGCCGTTCATGTTCTGAACATGCGCTGACTAAAACAAACTCCGTTTCTCCTTCAGCAGCCAATCAAATTCAATCAGAAGAATTACATAAAATCACTCTTACGTACAGAAACAAAATAAAAGGATATTTTACAATTCTTATAATATATTTGCACAGCTTCTTATAATATTAACACAGGAATAAATAAAATAAATTGAATGACATTTTAACACAAAGTTCTTTCATTACTAATACATATCAAAATTATATAATTAAATACTAATAAACAAACTCAAAGTAATTATGAATAATAATTTATAAGCAAGAGATTAACATTGAAAAAAGAGGGTGCTCTATCGAAGAATATAAGGGGACGAGCAGCATATCGAAAGGTCTCTCTGGTCGTATCGTTTTCCTGTTTGGTGGCTCAGAAGTTAGCGGGAGTTTGCGTAAAGGGGGGGGGGAGAAACGTCTGTGCTAAGATAAGATGTCGGACAGCAGGCTTTCTTGAAAATGGAGAAGGATTCTGTGCAGAGCTGAAGGTAAAATTTCCAGTCCTAGCAGAATCAAGCTGTTGCTGAAACGTCCCATCGAATTGTTCCTGAAACGCAAAGATTTGTTTTCAGCAGAAATAATGAAGATAGCGTAACCCCTACGTTGCCATATGGACAGCCAATAGACAAGAAGTGACCAAATGTACACGTGGTGTTGAAAGACGTGGAAAAAGTTGTTCGGTAAGGTGAAATTGCCCTATTTTGTGTATAAAATTCATTAGAAGAGAGAAGATTGTTTGCAAATGTGAAATTAAGGACAGTATTCTAAAGAACTCTGTGGACAGTCTCTAATTAGAAAGTTAACCTCCTTTGAGAGAGTAAGAAGAATTGTTTGGAAGAGACCTTTGTAATTGTATGTGATAGGATTAACTTAATGAGATCAGAATTGTGGATTTTAATAACTGAGTAACAAGAATGTTTGTTTATATTATCTTATGAATAGCATTACAGAAAGGAAATTTAGTTTAACTTCATATCATTTACTATCTATCACAATATGCAGTTATTGTGTTTTGCATGCTTTATGACCTTTAGTTAATTTAGAATATGTTAACCTCTTAACTCGAGTTTCATTTAGTATCGAGTCATAATTGAGTGTATGCATTTTGTATTCTGTTTAGATATTCCATTACACATGTCATATTTACCTAAACCTGAGTTATGCCTGATTACGATTCCAAACTACCACTTATAAAAAATAGAACCAATTTTGGCGGGAAGGAATTAGGAAGTGTATATAATTATAGATTTAGGTCATGACTGCAATAATCTGAATCTATACGGCAGTGTTAAAGTAAGATATTGTGTAAGAAAGCCTAAGAGTCTAGTATTGTCTCCCTGAGTAGGAACCTTTCCACTATAGGATACTGGCTGGCGCAGCATAATAATGAAAATTTGCCAGTATCCGAAGAGGAAACAGTCCTAAATATAAATAGATGTAAGCATATTAAAGGCCCGATATCTGAAGAAGTAAAATAGCGATAGAAAAATAGAATAGATATATATAAAACAGAATATATAGAGAAAACAACAACATGACAATAGAACAGACGGTAGGATTTTAATTGAATAAGGTTTAAATGAGAAAGGATTTAATTTAATCAAGCAAAAACAACTAATTAAGTAAAAATATATATATAAATATATATAACACAAGAGATTAACATCAAATAATATTTACAATTCTTGCTTAAGTTTTGGCAGATTATGTTAAATGTGAATGAAGAATTATAATTCCCAAATATCTTCATTCACAAATTAACAATATAAAATTAGTCACAAAAATGAAACAAGTAGTGCCAAATACAGAAATCGTACATTGCATGATACCAAGAAATGGTATTAAGTAAACATTGTGCTGAGTTAAGTGTTAACAACAGTTGTTAAAACATTAAATTTTATAAAATCCAACTCTCTTCATTCTAGGTTGTTTGCAATATTATGCAATGAAATGGGCTTTTCTCATAAAATAGTGTACTTGCTGAAGTTTGCTGGCCTTTACAAGGTCAGATATTTAAAATAAAATTTAAAAATAAAAAAAAAGCTGAGCTGAGAGAAATAATTATATTTCTATCGAACAAAAACTGTGCAGTTGTGCAATGCAAAACTGCTATTCCTAACATTAGTATAATTGCTATAGTGTAAACAAAGTATTGGTGAAAACAAATAATTACAAATCATTTGTTTACTGTAGCCTCACCAGAAATATTAATTAATGCACATAGAAAATTAAAAATAAAAAAGGTTTAAATAAAATAATAATAAAAAAATTGTAAAGATTTTATTGTTGATAACGAACACAAGTTTTTATTTGTAATAATTGTATTTAAACAATGTAGTTTGGTTTTATTTCCCCCCCCCCCCCCCTTCATTTTCTCTGCATGCATATTTTGGTAATATTGAATAGCATTTTGTTAGCCAAATTTTAATGCTTTGCTCAAAGTTGGAATTTGTGTCCATAAGAAAATCAGAAGCAATGCCTATTTTTCTGGTATCAAACTGCCTCTCATGTGGTTTCCCATATGAGAGGCAGGCATTCAGTCCAGTGGCCAAGAACACCCAACCAAAGACAGTTGATGGTGTAATTATAGGACTTCAGGTCTTCCTGTATCTCTACTGTTCCATCTTTGTTATTGAAGTGTGCCTATGTGCACGCGTTTGATACCAGTGTATGAATCCTTGAAGATGGCAATTTAACTTTGGAGGAATATGGAAAGTAAGAATTAAAACAATTTAATTATCTACTCTACATTGTCAATTTCCTGAAAGAACGCAGTGCATGAGAATCAATGTGTATAAGCCTAGCCACCAGAATTTACACTGTTTATTCACATTGATAAATAAATTTAATTGGTCTCAGGTAGAGTTGGCAGGGCTTTTCCTTTCAGAAACTCAGATTTTTCATCCCACTAAACAGGCAAGTAGACGGACCAAATGTGCACATGCAATTGATAGCCATAGGTTTATGGTGTTGTACTTGAATACACTGTGCAGATAGGATTAACTTCCCTGTATGAGCATTAATCAAGTTTCAAAGAAACCAAGTTAATTGGTTGTGACAAGCCAATGAGCCTAACATGCTGGGGAATGGGATTGCAGGTAATTCGTATACTTTATGTTCGAGGAATAAATGATTTAAATTTTATGACAGTTTAAAGCTTGAGTAATTCTCTTATTGCTTTAATCCAAGTTTCAGTAGAATTACAGGAGAAAGTCATTTTTAGGCATTCTCAGAATGCCTTAAAAAATGACCTGGGTTTCCTAATAGTGCTCATTACATTTTTGTAGTACCTTTCCTAGCTAAGAGTTCAGGTTTCATTATTTTGTGTGTTTTTGACATTGTATGTTGTACTCTCTAAACATGTATCTGTGACTGAGATGGAATATTAGAAGTATTATATTGTTGTTCAATTCAGTCATTTGCTGTTGTCATTCCATTAAACATCCAACATTAGTTTTAACAGCATTTTAGTTGAAGCACATGAATAACTGGCATTTATAAATTATGATAGGGTGTATTGCTCAAGTAATTTCCGGCATTTGTGGGTTTGTGGTGTACTTAATAAATTTAGTTTAATCTTTTAACCAAGTGTTAGCAAACAAAGTTTGCACCTGAAAGTATCTTCAGGACTGGGGTAAGGTGGTACAACACCAGGCAACTCGTTGCAAAGGTGGACCAAGTGAAAAATAAACTTTCGACATCTTTCTCTAAATCCAGAGTAATTTAATAAAAAGGTGGCACACCATTTGGCAACTCCTGTAGGTAGAGATGACCTTGCTAATGCCTGGTATCTCCACTTTCGCTTGGCTCCCACTGAAGAGACCTCAATAAAGGTCGAAACTAGTCTGAGTAGTGGCCCTTCCCTTAATGCATAACATTATACATATCTTCAAGGAGATGTGTTTTGCATTATGGGAGAGACTGAGATCGGAGTGATGTTAGCTTGCTCCACCTTTGCAACGAGTTGCCTGGTGTTGTACCACCTTACCCTAGTCCTGAAGATACTTTCAGGCACAAACTTTGTTTGCTCACACTTGGATAAAGGATTAAACTAAATTTATTATAGTCTAACCAAGTGAAAAATATACTTTCGATATGGTGTACTTAATATTGTACATTTAATATTGATATAATGATGTGATCTTGTTAGGATCAGATTTAAAATGTTAACAGATGTTTCTTTGTGATATTAATTTGTGAATTGTAATCTATGGCTGAAGTTGTTGAATTAATGAAATAAATTTTTGTTTGGAATAATCATTACCAGTATACAAAGGGGGGGGAGTTCTGATTAACACCTAGAACAGAACTGATATTTACCCTCTCATGCATGAATTTTTATATTCATTTATAAAAAATTTATAATGATACAGTACCATTTAATCTTACAGTATTACTATGAATTCATTAATTTTGCAAAATTTGTGCCGTGTATATGTTAAAAATGTCATCCGAGGACATCATTTTCGTGTGTTCTCATATGAGGTCTTTATGCATGAGAGGGTTAAAACTACTGATATATAACCACAAGAAAGAACAGATCTTAAAACCCTTTAATCCCCATGTTTTATCAAATTGTAATAATAATTCCCTCATGGCAATTATCACAACTTTTCAGCCTCCCCTCATTATAGGACATCAACATTATAATAAATACCATTAGAAGAGGGGGGGGGGATCATTTATGATGAGTAAAGAATAAATCTATAAGTTGTCCATCAGTGTTTTTGCCTTTTGGAAAACTAAAAATCTGTTCCTAAATATTTTGATTATATTTTAAAAAGATTTGCTGAGATTATCATATCAATTATTGACTGGATATTTTAAGGAGATAATTTGGTTTGTTCTGCTAAGTTGTGCCCATTGTATTATAAGCAGTGCATGAACAATGTCCACATTTTTCTTAAGGTATAAATGACTTTCAAGGATTTTGACAACAAACAACATCCATACACAAATACAGATGTAGAGATCTGACATCAAATAAAGAGAAAATATTGTCAGGTGTTATTTCTTTTATGTGCCTGAAACTTTGATTAACATTTCTGATAATAAATTTTGAATATTAAATCATTGCTTCATTATTTGTGAGATAAATTATAATCAGAGGGCTGTGTGGTGTGTTAGGAGAATTGGGTATATGAGATAGCCTGATTTATGTATTTTTGCAAATACATGAATATGCAAATTGTGGGAAGATATTTAGTATGGGATGATTATTTTTGATGTCTTTATCTATTTCGTATTTTTCTTTGAGCTTTTTTAAGACTTTTTCATTTGTTTTCATAACATTTGGGGATACAGCCGTGATTATTTTATAGGTACAATAATCTACCATTTATCCAACCGCATTGGGAAAGCACTTAGCCGTTCTGATAATTGAAGAGTTGGTTAATCAAAATACGGTTACATGGCGCTGTACCAGAAATCAGTTGACATGCAATATTATTAGTTAATTTGAAGGGTTGTTTTAAAGTTAGGATAAGGTAGATTACTGTTTTAGTCATTCACAAAATCTGTTATTTTATTGATATAACATTTTGAACTATTTATCATTTTTGCAAGAGAGAAAGTTTAGTTTTGTAATTATTTTGCTGTCAGTGACAGTTTTTCTTTTTACTAAATAAAAAGTTCTCTTACATTAGATTGGGTCTCAAAATAAATTGTTTTCTTGTGTAAAGAATTGTAAAACTTAAATCTTTATTTCACACCTCCATTTGTTTAAAGAAAGCCTACAGTTTGAGATTCTAACCAGAGTAAATTCACTGTGTTTATTGGTGTTGAATATAGAGGAAGTTAAGGGGAAAGCTTGGATGTTGATACTCTTCTTGAAGTTACTTAATCTATTCCTTTTATTATTATTATTATTATTATTCCTTTTCAGCCATTTTCTATCTACTGCTGAACAAAGACCTCCCTCGTGATCTTCCAATTTTCCCAGTCTTCTGCTTTCACCATCCATCTCTTGGCCAGTGCTTCTATTTGCCCATCATGCTTTTGGGTGTCCTTGTCTTCTCTTTCCTGTCGGTATCCATTCTGTTACTTTTCTGGTCCGTCTATTGTCTCTAGCCAGATGTCTTGCCCATCTACATTTGGATGCTTTCACAATTCCCATTGCATCCAGAAATTTTGTCTGTGATCTGATCCATTCCTTCTTCTTTTTATCCACATGGAAAAATCAAAAATGAAATAGACTATATTCTCTGCAACAGGAAATATATAATACATAATGAAATACAGATCAGTAAGAAATTAATAAATAAGACCAAAAAAAATTGACCCTAAGACAATAACTGAAAAACAAAAAGAATATAGAAACAGTAAATAAAAAAAATTAGATAAAATAAACATTTTTGAAAAGGATGTTGGTAAACTAAATCAAGCAATAACAAATATCCTAGTAGCAACTGTAAATAATTTTAAGAGTACATCAGCAAAGAATAAAGAAAACAAATTTTCACAGGAAACCATAAACATGATGAAAAAGACAAGAGATATGAAACAAGATAAAAACTCTACTTCAAAATTATTATTGTACTTTTCTGTTATATAAGAGGTACTCTTTATTAAAGACTGGATCTTGGTGGAGAAAATTTACCATTCGTTACAGTCCAAAAAAGCCTTATAGCAATCATTATTTCTTTGAATATAGTTAAGTCTGTATTTTAGTGTTACACCTATTGTTTAATGCTTGTTTTATTAATGCTGTAATGGCCCAACAGCATTTATTTTTGCTGTATTAGTGGATTTATTTTAGTGAACTATGTGTAATTTAGACACATTGTATAAGGGAAAAAAAATTTTTTTTTTCAAAAATTATGTATTAGTTACTAATCATGATGTTTCAAAATCATGCTAGTTAATGCAAATGGTAGATTAGAATATTGTAACATGAAAAATTTTAATCAGTAATTTTTAACATATTGGATTTAATTAGCCTCCATTTCCACTGAGCTTTGCTCTTACATACTAGTATATATCGTTGTTTAAATTTATATTGTTAGTATTCATTTTCACAATCGTAATTTGCTGTTTTATGCTAGTTATTCTGATGTTTACCAATTTTGGGTATGTTCATTTGACTTTCATTTACATGAGCTGAAATTTTGGTGGCAGTGTGTGGCAGTATTTAGTTGTTGTTTTTTTTTTTTTTTTTCCTCGTCTTTTTGTAGCTTGGTGGAGGGTTGGGCTGATAACATAAAACCTGTAATATTTCTTTAATCTTATATGATGCAGTCTAATACTTGATCCATCTCCTTAATTATGAGGGTGGTCTGAAAAGTTCTCGGCCTAACAATGAAAAAACGGATTTATAATTTCAAAATTATTTTTATTTTTCAACATAATCTCCCTTAGACTAATTAATTTATTCCAGCGATGCTCCAGCTCCATTATCCCATCCCTGTAGTGGTTCTCAGTAAGATCTGCAAAATACCCCTTTTCAGCTGCAATCACCTCTTGATTTGAAGAAAAACGCTGACCAGCGAAGAAGAGTGTTAGTTTTGGGAAAAGATTGAAGTCAGAGGGAGCAAAATCTGGGGAATAGGGTGGATGTTCCAACAAGTCATAGTGCAGCTCCCTTAATTTTCCCATTGCCAAAAACACCTTTGTGGGCTGCTGCATTGTCCTGATGAAAGATGATTTTTTTTCTTCTGCAAACCTGGTCTTTACTCACGAATTTTTTTGTCTACTCTGGTTAAAAGATCGGAATAATACTCCCCAGTTATTGTTTTACCCTTTTCAAGATAATTAATAAACAAAATGCCTTTACGTCCCAAAACACCATTGTCATGATCTTTCCTGCTGATGGAACCGGCTTCTGTCCACTGTTTTGACTGCCTTTTGGATTCTGGTGTGTAATGATGAATCCAAGTCTCATCCATGGTAATAAACTGGTGCACAAAATCAGTTTTATTCTTGAGCAAGCGCAGCACCCATCTTGCTCAATGCTTTTTTCGTTTGCAATTCTTCATGCAAACCTTTTGAAATGCCTATAGTATCAGAAATTTCACATACTTTGACTCTCCGGTCATCCAATACAATGTCGTTCACTTGATCAATGATTTCTGGTGTTATTACACTTTTTGGACATCCTTCACGTGGATCATCTTCAAAGCTGGTACGACCACGTTTAAATTCGGCAGCCCATTTCTTAATTGTCGAAAATGAAGGAGAAGGGTGCCCATAAACTTTTATGAACTTCGTATGAATTTCTTTTGGCATTAGACCTTCTTTTACAAATAATTTTATAACCACATGATACTCAATTTTATCCATTTCAAGGGATACAGACAACACATTTGCTTCAGACAACTGTATAAAACAAACTACTTGATAGAATGACTTGCAATTTCACATGGATGCTTATGACAGATGTACCAACTTAGGGGGGGGGGGGATCTTGCTGATAGTGTTGCCATCTATGGTCGAGGCCGAGAACTTTTCAGACCACTCTCATAGATGGGAAATGAATTTCATCATTCAGTGCGAGACCACTGCCTTGCCTATTAGAGGCCTGAAATTGCTTGGAAAATTGTCATGCTAGTCTCCAGAGCAGTATTTTCATACTCTAAAAAAAAAAAAAAAATAAGTGTATATACAGTGGTGTCTCGCTAATCCGAAGTAATAAAACCCATGCACGTTCAGATTAGCGAATTTTCCCCCAAGAGACAACAATGACTAGTGTTTAAGACAAAAATAATCAGATTCTAATGGTACATCAATTTAATTCTGTAAATAAATGAAGTAACTGATAGAAAAGAAGCTACTGTAGATGTAAAACAAAAAATAATACAGTACACAAGTCTATTTTAGTAAAAAATTTAATTTGTATGTACCTGATTGTTAAGGATTCTGATTTAATAAAATTGTATAGTTCAGTACGTAACTTAATTTGTGTAAAAAAATACACTTTCTTGTACACAACACAAAAAAAAAAATTTTTTTATTTCTTTGTAAAAAAGTCACAGATTTTCTTTTGCTTCTTGGAAGCTAAACTTTTTTCAAATGCTTCTTTTCTGAGCTGAATTAGCAACAAAATTTTGTGGAATGGTGTATTATTCTGCTTAGCACATTCTATACACATATTAAAACTGTCAGCTGCCTCTTTATGTTTTACTTTTTTTTCTTTGAGTTATTCATCATCAGCATCTGATTTGATTTCAAATTCGCTTTCGGTTCTACCTGTAATCCATTCCGTAACATCTATTTGTGAAATTTCAACATCTGGATTTATATTTTTTAACCAAATTATGCACGTTTTGAATTTCCTCTTTTTGTGTATATTTGTGATTCATGCCAACAATACAGTACGTACTATACAATATAAAAAAGCAAACGTGAACACACAATAAATCAAAATAGGCCCCCAGTATATCCGTACAATCGACAGTATGAAAAAAATACTGTACTGTAAAAATAATAAAATAAATAATAATAGTTATAATAATAATATTTAATAGATAAAACTTTTTTCTTTCAAACTACAGTTTGGATTACTGGAGGGTTCGGATTAGTGTGATACCACTGTGTGTATATATATATAGATGTAGAAAGTATTTTACCTTGGGTATAATAAATGTTAAAGATACCAAGCTATTTTAAACCTGGTTTTACTCCATTTCCCAAGTAAGCAAGCAGACAAACAAGTCAAGTTTGCGCCTGCAAGTGTTGCAAGTCTAGCTGACCCTGCACGTAGTGCAAGACCAAGGCAACTCATGGTAAAAGTAGAATAAGCTCTGACACTAATCTTAATATTTACCCATAATGCAAGGCACATCTCCTGGAAGAGATGTATGATGCTTTGTATTAAAGGCAAGGGGCCACTACCCAGACCGGTTTCGACCTTTATTGAGGTCTCATCAGTGGGAGCCAGGAAATACCAAGATTTTAGTAATACAGAGCTTATAAGTATTTTACCAGAACAAGTTACCATAAAGGTTTTAACCTTGTTAAATAAAAATCTCAGGAGGAGCACATCTCCTCCAGGAGATGTGCTTTGCATTATGGGTAAATATTAAGATTAGTGATCAGAGCTTATTCTACTTTTACCATGAGTTTCCTTGGTCTTGCACTATGTGCAGGATCAGCTAGACTTGCAACACTTGCATGCACAAACTTGACTTGTTTGTCTGTTTGCTTACTTGGGAAATGGAGTAAAACCAGGTTTAAAATAGCTTGGTATCTTTAACATTTATTATACCCAAGGTATAATACTTTCTACATTTATATCTCCTCCTGAGATTTTTATTTAATAAGGTTAAAACACCTTATGGTAACTTGTTCTGGTAAAATACTTATAAGTTTTGTATTACTAAAATCTTGATATTTCTAGCCTGGCTCCCACTGATGAGACCTCAATAAAGGTCGAAACCGGTCTGGGTAGTGGCCCCTTGCCTTTAATACAAAGCATCATATATCTCCTCCAGGAGATGTGCTTTGCATTATGGGTGGGTAAATATTAAGATTAGTGATCAGAGCTATATTCTACTTTTACCATGAGTTGCCTTGGTCTTGCAACACTTGCAGGTGCAAACTTGACTTATTTGTCTGTTTGCTTACTTTGGAAATGGAGTAAAACCAGGTTTAAAATAGCTTGGTATCTTTGACACACACACACACACACCTTTTTTCTATTCTAAATTTACTGCAGTGGTGCATTCTGGTCCTTTTCCAGTTGATTATATGACTGTATCCAAAGCGTGGTCTGCAAGGCCCGATTGACCATAGTTATTACTGCAGATGTATTTTTTATGTTCTTTCATGTGGATGTTGGACTTATCTTCATGTCTGTCCATAGTAACTGCCTTTCTTATGTGATGTTGGGATACAGAAATGTTAAACAATTGCGTGAAATTTAAAGTCAAATTCAAATCTAAGAAGGCCCTCCGTATCTACCAGCCTGCCAGTTTTGCTCTGCTACAATAACAGATCGTTGCTACATAAGCAGTCTTCACTACTATCATTGCAGAGCTCTCAGCTGTTCTGAACTCTGTACCATGTTCTTTAATATTTCAGAAGCCTTTGCTGAGAAAGAATTCAAAAATAATTATAATAATAGTGCGATATTTGGATTCCAATATTCCGATGTCTCAGTGACTGAGACTAAATATTGGAAGAATAAAATATTTTCATCTTTTTTTAGTGCTGTTTTACTCCATTAAGACTCTAAAATAATTTTACTTCACATAAACAGTACTAGCTGCTTATGTGAAGTAAAATGCCTTCACAAATTTGGAAAACTTTTGAATCTACTTCTGCTGTGATCCACTCAATCCTCAAGAAATTTAGATCCAAAAAATTTTTCACATATCTGATAGACTTATGCTTTACTCCACCATCCTAGGTCTTCTAGTGGCATCCACTAGATAATTCCATTTAAGATGTATGCTTTACTTCATATGCTCCTTGTATCAGTCTGTACTTGTTACTTGGACTTGAATATGCTGGCTGAATGGGTAAATGAGTGGGGTTGTCAATTCATTGCTGTGAAGTGTAATGTTTTGAAATTTGGGAATCAAAGATGGAATGTAGAATACACAATTGGTGGAAATATTTTACAAGAGGTAGAATAAATGACATGAGATTGATTTGGACAAGGGCCTAAAATTTTGGGGACGTATTGCTAAAATTGTGAGAACAGTACAGTGGATAATGGGAATAATGCAGATGGCACTGACTTGTAGAAGTAAAGATCTTATGGTTCCATTGTATAAACCTTTTATCAGACCACATATAGATTGCTGTGCACATATTTGATGTTCAAAAAGATGATGTATTGGAAAAGATCCAGAGATGGTTAACTAAGATAGTTTCTAGTCTCTGGAATGTTGAGTATGAAGACAGATTGAGAAAATGCAATTTGCAGAAATTGGTAGGAGGAGGAGAGGGGATATGATCGAGACATATAAACTGTTAAGAAATTATTACCAGATTAATGTGGGGTAGGTTTTGCATAGAAAGGGTGAAGCCAGGGTGAGAACAAGGAGGTCATACCTGGAAGCTGTATAAGGAGTGTGTGAGCAAGGGGGAGAGAGCAGGTTTTTTGCATGGTGAATGGTTGGAATGCAATACCTGAGAGTGCAGTGAGCAAAAAGACAGTGAACATACTTAAGGCACAGTATGATAAACAGAGGACTCTTCCCACAATGGATCTTTTGACTCTGTGGAGGTTTAATAATAAGTGTTTCTTTCTTTATCATACCATCTGAAAAAACCATGGGTCATGATCAGTGCATAAGTTTGTATACAAGACAGGAAAAGCTAATTTTTGCTTGAAGAGGCCAAAATAAGCGAAATTGTGATAATGGTAGTTCATGATATTCAGCTATCATAAGTTGAATATACTATGCCTTGTAGAGGCTTTGCCTTTCTCTGAGAGCACCATGTCTTGACCTTTGATTAGATTAGTTTTACTTTTAAATAATTTGCTTGAGAATGATGGTTTAACATCTGTTAATGGGAGAAATAGTAACAGGTTCCCAACTTCAACAGATAAGTCTTCACAAAGTTCATATATCCACCTTGAAGTGGCTTAGCAATTTAGATTTATGGTTTGAGACTTAAGGTTTTACTCTTCTTACCCTACCATAGTTGTGTACCTTGGCTGTCTCAAGAATATAACAGTTCTTTCATTAAACAATTTTCATTAGTTTAAAAATTAATATTGATATATATGCTCATGTATGAGAGATGTTATCATTCATTCATAGGGTGAGGGAGGAGTTTGTCCAGATTTTTAATAGAACTAGTTGAGCCATGTACAAAACCATTTAATTTCCAAAATTGTCAACTTGGAGGATATTTATAGAATTTAAACAGGTTTTCTAGAAAACCTGTTGATGTGCCTTGTGATTGCTTCATCCAAAGTAAGTTTCATCATAAACATGCAAAAGTTAAAATATTTCAAGTATTTTATAACTTAGTCCTAAGTTTTCTGTTAACATTTATTTCTAGTTGATTGCTTCATTATTTTCTAGTTGATTATCACAAAGCTCTGTTGGCATTAATTTCATAAGAAAATATGTATACATTGAGTTACATTATGTCTGTTGTTTGGTAGTTCAGCCTGATTATTTGAGCATGTAACCCCTATCTAAAAAGTCAGAAAAATTATGCTTTAATTGCCATTTAATCAGTTATATGAAGATCAAACCCAACTATTGGAAAAAATATAAACAATTATTCAGATATCTGTTAATTGCAGTATTACCAATTGTGTTTTAACACTGAACTCCTGCTTGACATTGTTAAAGTAAGAAAGTTGATTGCTCATCATTTGCACATTTGCAACGGAGTGCATCAGAAATATCTGAAAATTGATCATTCTGCTATCTGTTATTTGTAGTTTTGTCACTTATTTGACCATAACCTCTACGATGATGACTAATTATTCCAAAACAATAATTCCCTCTCCAGAACCAAGGGAATCAAGATATCATTTATCTCACTGTATATGTATATATTGAAAATATAAAATATGTTGCATATAGTTGCAGATGATTCCATCTTCACTGGATCCCAGCACTCTACATTATGGTACTCTTATGCCTCAGTTAGCAACACAGATGTCACAGCTTCAGCTCTCTGGCACTTCTGTAAGTTGACTTCATCTTTTACATTGTTATTTAGAGTTTTACTGCCTTATAATATTTTTTGTTACAATGTTATGTCTCTTTATTGTTTTGAAAATGATATGCAAGTCAACTTCTTAAAAATACTTGCGTTATTTAAAATCAGATTTTGACAGCATAAGGGAAAATTTAAAACCAAAAATTCAGAGTATTGTATATAATACAAAATGGAAGTTGCTACTTAGTCATTAATCATTCAAAGAATGTGCTGTAGTGCATAACAAAATCACTCTGAAAGATAAAGAACAAAAATCAGATGGTCTCATCTATTATTTTCTTGTAAACAGGAATTGTTTCAAATGTACCAGACTTATGCCTATAGAAGCTAGAGTTTTTGTTGTTTCCAGAAATGGAAACAACATCCAGTAAATCTGCTCATGAAATGTGTGAAATAAATACTATTTGGGAAAAACATAAAATACATTTTGCAGAACTTGTAGTGCAATTTGTGTAGACAGTGTGTATATGCAGGTTAAAGATATACTGCAGATTCACTAACGAATTTAGTGAACACATAATCTGCAATTACTTGTATGTTTCATTTCAGCCAGTATTGTATACCATAAGCTCATTATAAACTTTCTCATGGGTTCATCATCATCATCAAATCCTTGATATATACCCTCAAGGGGTGTACAGGATATGATAGTACAGCATGAAAAATTACATCATTACTAACTTCCTATCTACAATTTTCCTCCAAATCAGTCTGTTACCTGTCAAGACTTGAACATTATCAGATCTTATATTTCTATCGTCTAAGGCACTTTGTACCATATCAATCCACCTATATCTTGGTCTTACTCTGGGTCATTTTCCTGCCAACCTAGCAGAGAACACTTGTTTTGCTATTCTGTCCTCGTCCATTCTGTTTAAGTAACCATACCACCTGAGATTAACTCTGCTAAAGCATTTGTGGATGCTGACAATGTCAAGTTCTTTCCTAATATCCTCATTTTTAATATGATATTGCCATTGATGCCATCTGTTCATGTCTATAATCTTTCACAGGACTCTCATATCTGCAGTCTTTGGTCAAGTATTTTACTTTTGACCAAATTCTCAGATCCATAAGTTAAAATTGGCTTGAATACTGTCTTGTATATAGCTAATTTAGTGTTTTTGGCTAATTTCTCACTTATTCCATATAAATTTATTCAGTTGACTTCCTACCATACCATTTTTGTTGATTCTGTTGTCTATTTCCATATTTAATTTACCATCTTCACTGAAAATTGTGCCTAAGTAGCTGAAATGTTTTACTTGTTCTATAGGTTCTCCATTCACAATGCAGTTGATATTTTCAATGTTTTGTCCTATTTTCATCATCTTTGTCTTTTTAATGCTGACCTTCATACCATATCTATTACAACAGTTATTCACTTTAGTCAGGAAATCTTGCAGACTTGTAGCAGATTTATTTAGAAGTATAACATCACTTCCATAAAGCAAAGAGCTGAGATTAACATCTCCAATTTTGATATCAGGTTTAATACTACTGTCCTTCATAATGTGATCCATATAGATAATGTACATCCTTGTCTGACACCAGATTTAACATTAAACCACCTGCCTGTACTACCTTCAATTCTAACTGCTGACTTACAACTTAATTAAAGACTAATTATTGCTTGATATAATGCCCCATTGACACCATATAACTCTATCGTTTTGAATATCTTCTCTCTTGGCATCTTGTCATATGCCTTTTCCAGATCTACAAAACTTAAATACAGGTATCCCTCGATTAACGCAGTTAATTAGTCCCTCTATGTTACCGCGTATATCAAAATCGCGTTAATCAAATCTAATAATCAATTGTAAAAATTACAATTCGTCCATGATCGGTTACTGTGTTAATAATTTGTTTTATATGGTATTCTTTTAGGAAAGATAAAAAATTAATGCCAAGTAAATGTGTAATAAATACTTGTACCTACATTATTTACTGCAATTTTTTTATCAAAAGAAGTTATCAAGAGTCGTTTGAACAGTTTTAGTTTTTTTTCTTATTGACATAAATTCTACAATAACAAACAAAATGACTCTCCAGACATCAGCAAACAAGCAATAAAACATAAAGAAAAAACATTGCAAATATAATACATGATAGTACAAATTAAGTGGATATTGAATCCAACATTATTTCATAGCCGAATATAGAAACTACAAGAGTTTCGTGCCGAATATGTAGAAACTAAAAGTTTCAGCGGATGCAACTCGTACTAAGGTGGAGTAAGTCCAGATCACTTTCTTTAGTATTTTCCATAATGTAAAGCACATCTCTTAGGGGGCATGTATGATAAATAAGCCTTTGGCTCTCTATTTCAGTAATACATGATGGTTCATTTATTTTCAGTTACAATCTAGAAATATTTGAACAAAGAAAGAAAAAAAAACTACTATACCATACTATATTGACATCAGAGGTAGTGAGATCTCTCAGATACAATTGACTGTCAAATATCACAAACCTTTATATAACATGTGTTAAACCAAACTGACAGCAAAAAAAACGGTGCAGAATATCACTTGTAACATATGAATGCACAGCTACTCATGACCTCCAAGCTATACACTGAATTGTATAAGAATATTTATATTAAACATTTTGCATGTATCTGTCAGAGCAGCTGCGAGCTCTGCAGGGTTAAAGGCGTTAATCAAAACTCTTGCCACGTATATCAAGGGATTGCACAATTTACTTCACCGCGTTAAGCAAGGGATACCTGTTCAGATCTTTGTTATATTCCATTATTTCTCAACTATCTGTTGTATAGTGAAAATCTGATCCTGACAGCCTCTATTTGTTCTGAATCCAGATTGTTCTTCACCAAGCTTCTCTTCCACAATCCTTCTCAACCGTTTCTCAATTATACTTGCATATGTCTTACCAGGAACACTCAGTAGAGAAGTAGAGAATACCTCTGTAATTCTCACATTCAGTTTTATTTCCCTTTTTATATATGGGTACTATGAGAGCTCTACTCCAATCACTGGAATTCGTCCCTCTCTCCAGGCCTTCTGAACTATGCAGTGCAGCTACTGTAAGACTTTTATACCTCCATACTTGAGCATTTCTGGTCGAATATCATCTACTCCTGCTCCCTTTCCACATTTCAGGCTTTTGATGGCTTTTTTCTACTTCAAGTATGGATATGCATGTCTGGTCAGCGTTATTTGCCACTGTGCTGTCAACACTGGTTTTTTTTTTTTTATTATTATTATTTAGCAATTTTTTGAAGTAATTACTCCATACTTCAGCGATATCTTTTTCTCCTGTTTTCATGTGACCTTTATTACCTCTAATTCCTTTTACAGCATTCATTCCTCCATTTCTGAGCTTCTTCAATAACCTCCAGAATATCTTGCCACCTTCGTGATATTTATTTTCTATGTTCTTGCCAAAGTCTTCCCATGACTCTCATTTAGCTAGTTTTACATAGTGATTAGCTTTCTTACATTTGTCTCTGTATTCTCTAAGAGCACAAGCTGACTTATTTGCTAATAACTTTTGATATGCTTTCTTCGTTTCTTTCACTGCTTTTTTAACTTCCTGTGTCCACCATGGAGTTCAGATTTTTCTATCCTTACAGACAATCTCACCATATGCCACTCTGGCTGAATCAATCGATGTTTTCTTCATGGCTTGCCACTGAATCTCCAAGGTTTGGTGCCTGTTCTCGAACTCCTTCATTTTTCTTCAATCGTGTTTGTGTATTTTAATCTACAGTTCAAATCTGAGAGCTGCTCTACTTTTATTCGCTTTAAAACTTTCTTACATGTTCTTCTTTTCAATATGAAATTCAATTTTATCCTTCTCAAGACCAAATGATGATCACTTCCAATTTCAAATCCTCTGTACACTCTGGTGTCCTTCACCAGGGAGAAAACATCTCTATCAACAATAAAATAACCTAGTCAATGAGACTTTTCCTTGCCTCTTCTCATGGGTCCACTGTTTTTTAAATAACCTAGGCTTCATTTGTTTCAGATTTGCTATAACCAGCAACTGCTGCTATTGCAAAGAGTGATTCCAACTAAACAGCTGCAATAATATACCATATTTTTCCTTGTATAAACCCAAAATTAAGAAATAATATTTTAAACATCTCCACTGTCTAATCATACACTCAATGGAGGAAGTCCAAACTATCTCTCTGATATTTCCATGTTATTTTGCAAAATTGATAACTTTTAACTTGAATTTTGATGAATATGACAATTGTTTTTTATTTTTGGACATTTGTTGAGGCTAGTGCTCAAAGTATTGTTAATACATTAACTTACCCCGGCAGTGAGTTGCAGGTGTATGAATGCTTTCAGAGTGCTGATTGGTTTATTCATAATCATCCATTAATGACGTCAATCAACAGAGTTAACAAAGGCTGATGATTGGCGAAAGCCTGTTACCATCATCTGTAACCATCGTCAGCTGATGGAAAGGTGGATGTCACTGCAGCCAAGAAATGCAAAATAGACTTAAAGCTGATAGCAGGACCAAAGCAGTTCTTGGAAGGTTGATGCGGAAATTACTACAGTCTGATGTAAAAAGGTTCAGCAACACAGTTAAGGATTCAAGGTAGTAGTGGGATATGACATACTTCTGCACTGTCTTCCTACAGAAGTGCAACACATACTTCAAACATCAGTGATATTCAACAGTGCTGATTGTGCTACTATAAAAACATGGCAATCAGTGACTAATGTTGCACCTTTTTCATTCTTGATAAGTAGGTATGGTGGATAGTCTAGCATGCTTTATACTGGAATATATACTCATCTGTAAAATTCTAAGCTATCGCTATTTTGTCTGATATGGATTTGAATCTTTGGTTGTAGTGTCTGGAAGGATGAACACTAACATGCATACAACAATAGATGGTACATTGTCTCTTACACTTCTGCAGTTATGAAGAAACCTGCATTGGCGCCTGTTTAACATGCAATGCACTATATTATACTGAAAGTACTTGGGCGATTTGAAGAAGATAATATGCACACATTTAATTGGCCTGTACATCATGCTGATCTAAGCCCAATAGAATACCTTTGGGTTGAACTGAGATGTTGCTAACAAAATACCATTCCATTTCATCCATAAAGAGTCAGTTGAATTATAATTGGTTTACACCCAGCATTCCAGTTCATGGCAAAGGTGCTAAATTATAATGTTGAGCACTGACCAGACAACTACATCGATTAACAATACATTAACTGAATGAATTTGAAGGAAGTATGGTTCTAAATATAATCGCAGAAAACAATAATTTTGGTTGCTTAGAATTTAAAGTCATTGCTAAACAAAATGGAGTCATTTTAATGTTACATTAATAAGAAAGGTGAAAACACAATCATGAATAGAATAGCATTGATCTTTCATTCAACATTATTATATATAAACTTATATAATGTATTTATAGTTTTTCATTTTAGATGGATAATTGTGCTGAGTATCTTCTGGAAAGCTTTGGCATCTTGAAGATGTTGCCACGAAGGGTCGATTCTCATTTCATTTTTGCTCACAAAGGAACTTTCAGTAGAAGATATTTCTTCCATAACACTCCACATAGCTTTAGAGCTCCCTTCATAATCTGCATCATTTTTGTAGAATTGGTCTATGATGTGTGCGATTGTTGTGATACTCTTAGTAAAGTCTGTACTAAGTTCTCTGTACTATTTTTTTTAGACTTCATCAATTTCCTGATGTGTACCCTTAGTCAGTTTACAAGCTGCTATCACAGTACAAGATGACTAAGTTTATATTATTACTAATTTCCTATCAACAATTTTCCTCCAAATTAGTCTTACTTGTCAGCATTCCAATATTGTCATATTTAATATTTTGGACTTCCTCTGGGTTTTTTCTTGCTATCTTGGCTTTCAACACCTGATTTGCTAACCCTTCATCTCCCATTCTGTTTAAGTGACCAATACAACCTTATATTGGCCCTACTTGCACATTCTTGAATGCTAACAATGTCAACTTTCTTTCTAATATCATCATCATCATCATCAAATTCCTGCCATGTACCCTCAAGAGATGTACAGGATATGATAGCACTACATGAAAAAAATTACATCATTATTAACTTCCTATCTACAATTTTTCTCCAAATCAGTCTGTTACTTGTCAAGACTCCAACATTATCAGATCTTATATTTCTATCGTCTAAGGCACTTTGTACCGTATCAATCCACCTATGTCTTGGTCTTCCTCTGGGTCGTTTTGCTGCCAACCTGGCAGAGAACACTTGTTTTGCTAATCTTTCTTCGCCCATTCTGTTTGTTATCATACCACCTGAGATTAGCTCTGCTAACGCATTCGTGGATGCTGACAATGTCAAGTTCTTTCCTAATATCCTCGTTTTTAATATGATGTTGCCATTGATGCCATCTGTTCATGCCTCTAATCTTTCTCAGGACTCTCATATCTGCAGTCTCTAGTCTTTGGTCAAGTGTTTTACTTCTGACCCAGCTCTCAGATCCATAAGTTAAAACTGGTTTGAACACTGTCTTGTATACAGCTAATTTAGTGTTCCGACTAATTTCTCTCTTATTCCATATGAATTTATTCAATTGACTTCCCACCATACCAGCTTTGCTGATTCTGTTGTATATTTCTATATTTATTTTACCATCTTCACTAAAAATCGTGCCTAAGTAGCTGAAATGTTTTACTTGTTCCACAGGTTCTCCATTCTCAACACAGTTGACATTTTCAATGATTCTTCCTATTTTCATTGTCTGTCTTTTTTATTGCTGACCTTCATACCATATCTATTACAACAGTTATTCAATTTAGTCAGAGAATCTTGCACACTTGTAGCGGATTTATTTAGAAGTATAACATCATCCCCATAAAGCAAAGAGCTGACATCTCCAATTTTGTTATGTTTAATATCACTTTTCTTCATAACGTGATCCATATAGATAATGAATAACAGAGGGGATAATGTACATCCTTGTCTCACACCAGATTTAAAATTAAATCATCTTCCTGTACTTCCTTCAATTCTAACTGCTGACTTACAACTCAAATAAAGACTAAGTATCGCTTGATATAATGCCCCATTTACACCATATAACTGTAGCATATTAAATAGCTTCTCTCTTGGCACCTTGTCATAAGCCTTTTCCAAATCGACAAAACTTAAATAAAGATCTTTGTTATATTCCCGTGATTTCTCCGCTATTTGTCGTAAAGTGAAGATCTGATCCCAACAGCCTCTATTTGGCCTGAATCCAGCTTGTTCTTCACCAAACTTTTCTTCCATAATTCTTCTCAACCATTTCTCAAGTATACTTGCATAGATCTTGCAAGGAACACTCAGTAGGGAAATACCTCTGTAATTCTCACATTCAGTTTTATTTCCCTTTTTATATATGGGTACTATTAGAGCTCTACTCCAATCGTCTGGAATTCGTCCCTCTGTCCAGGCATTCTGAACTATGCAGTGCAGCCACTATAAGACTTTTATACCACCATTCTTCAGCATTTCTGGTCGAATATCATCTACTCCTGCTGCCTTTCCACTTTTCAGACTTTTGGTGGCTTTTTCTACTTCACGTATGGATATGTATTTCTGACTGCATGCCTGGTCAGCATTTTTTATCACTGTTCTGTCATCACTGCTTGTTTCATTTAGCAAATTTTCAAAGTAACTACTCCATACTTCAAGGATATCTACTCCCATTTTCATGTCACCTTTATCATCTCTAACTCCTTTTATTGCACCCTTTCCTCCATTCCTAAGCTTCTTCAACAACCTTCAGAATATTTTGCCACCTTCTTGATATTTATTTTCTATATTCTTGCCAAAGTCCTCCCATGACTTTTGTTTAACTAGTTTTACAGTGTTTAGCATTCTTGCATTTATCTCTATATTCTCTAAGAGCACAAGCTGACTTATTTGACAGGAACTTTTGATATGCTTTCTTCTTTTCCTTCACTGCCTCTTTAACTTCCTGTGTCCACCATGGAGTTCTAATTTTTCTATCCTTGCAGACAACTTCACCATATGCCTCTCTAGTTGAATCAATCAGGGCTTTCTTCAAGGCTTGCCACTAAATCTCCAAGGTTTGATTCCTGTTCTCAAACTCTTTCATTTTTTCTTCAATAATCTTTGTGTATTTTAGTCTACAGTTCACATCTGAGAGCTGCTCAACTTTTATTCGCTTTAAAACTTTCTTACATGTTATTCTTTTCAGTATGAAATTCAATTTTATCCTGTTTAAGACTAAATAGTGATCACTTCCAATTTCAAATCCTATGTACACTCTGGTGTCCTGCACCAGGGAGAAAACATCATTATCAACAATAACATAGTCATGAGACTTTTCTTATTCCTTGCCTCTTCTCTCCATGTGAATTTGTGCACATTTTTATGTTGGAACATGGTGTTAGTAATAATCAGTCCATGTCCTGAGCAGAAATCCAACAGATATTTGCCATTATTATTAGCTTTGCTCTTTTCTCCAAATTTTCTCAAAATATTTTTGTATGTCTCACAATCATTTCCTACTCTGCTATTTAGATCCCCAATAAGGACCAACTTTTCCCTTTCCATTGTCTCAGTTGCTTTTTCTAAAGCCTGAAAAAATTCCTCCACTTCTACCTTAGTAGAACCTTCTGTGGGACCATAGGCACAAATAAGTCGCATTGTCCAGTTACCCATTCTCATATTTGCCCACATTACTATACTTGAGACTCACTGCCATTCAAGAAGATTATCCTCGTATTTTGTGTTGTATACTGTGGCTACTCCTTCTTTTCCTTGATTGTCATTGCCTGAATATAACATTTTGTATTAATTTCTTAGGATGATCTCACCAGATTTTGTCTTTTTTCATGTCTCAGTCACCCCTATTATGTCGATCTGGTACTTATCTAATTCCTCAGCTAGCTCCATTTCTTTGCCATTCAGGCTTCTTATGTTGATAGTACCAATCTTTAACTCTTGTGATGTTGAATTGGGGTGTGTTTTCAGATTTGTTCCAGTAGCTGACTTTTCGTTGTTCGCTCTGGTTCCTTGGCAAAAACGATGGGGAGCCTTGTTTAACCGGGCGACGCCCCAGCCGGCATGAAATTTTGTCATGTTGTACCATCATTTTTTATTTTGGTTTAACCAATAGAAATACAATTTGGTTAGCTAAATCGCAAATTGGCAGCCCATCCTTGTTCGTGCAGTATCCAAGTAGATACCCAACAGAGTGCGTTTTAACTGATTTCTCTCTGAAATCATATAAATGTATTTCACTGGCACCCAAGCATACCAGCTTTGCTTATTCTGTTATTTTTCCATATTTAATTTGTAAAATCCTCAAAAAAACTGTGCCTTTATATATATATATATATATATGAAATGTTTTACTTGTTCTATAGGTTTACTGTCGAGAATGCATCTGAAGTTTTCTGTGTTCTTACCTATTTGCGTATTTGGTCTTTATATTCAGCTTAGTAGGAGAATCCTATAAACTTGCACTGTACAGTAAGTTTCCAGGATTCTCAGTGTTCAGGAGTACCTCATCATCTACACAAAGCAAAGAGCTAAGCTTAATATCCCCAATTCTAATATCACGTTTAATTCCACTTTCTTTTATAATATGTACCGTACAGATGATGAATTCTCTACCTTTTCTCTGTATTCTTATAGGGCATCTGCCAACTTATTTGCTCAGAGCTTTCAATATCATTTCTTCTTTTCCAGGATATTTCTTTAACTTCTTGTGTCTGCCATGGTGTTCTTATTTGGCTGTCCTTGCAAACTACTTTGCCTTCTTAGATGAATCAATCAATGATTTTGTTTCATGTAGTTCTTGTTTTTGAATTTTTTTTTCACCCCTGAATGTTTGTATAGTTAAGTCTGTGATTTACCTGTAAAGCCTGGTTATCTTTAATTATTTTAAAACACTTACATACTATTATTTTCATTGTGACATTCATTTTTATCCTACTTATAATCAAGTGATGATCACTTCCAATTTCAAATCCTCTGTATACTTTTGTATCCTAACCAGTATGAACATATCCCTATCAACAATGACATAGTCAATGGAGCTTTTCTTATTTCTGGTGTGTTCTCCCCATCTGAACTTGTGCAAATCTTTAAATAAGAATGTGGTGTTAGTAATGACTAATCTGTCTCCTGAGCAGAAATCCAGCATTTACTTACCATTATAATTAGACTTTGCCCTTGTCTCCAAATTTTCACAAATCATTTGTGTATACTTTTTGGAATTCATTTTCTGGTCTGCTGTTTAGATGTCCTACAAGGATCACTGTTTTCTTTGTTAGTTGCCTTTATGTAATGATTCAAAATTCCTCCACTTCTTTCTTGTGTGTTCTTGGGAGACCCTTCTTTGACAACATGCTTTAGTCATCTTTGTCTCAGTAAAGCCAGTTACATTCATGTAATACTTTTCCATTTCTTCTGCAAGTTCGATTTTCTTCTCAGTGATACTCCTTATGTTGAAGGTTCCTGTCTTCAGTTCTTCTGATGTTGGATTTATTCTTCTTCTCCTAGATGTTGAGTTGGAGTCTGTACCAGTAGCTGGGTTTTCAGTGTTTGCCCCAGTGAGTGCAAAATCTTATGTTGTATAGTTCACCCACAGATACAAGACCCTTCGACACTTCTACACATGTCAAAAGAAGGAGAATCCACTCCAATAATAGGGTAATCAATCCGTATTGTGGGATGAGTTGTTTATTATTACATGTCAGAAAATTAACTTCTCTTTTCTTAAAGTTATAACTATTTTGTTTGTATAGCAGTTGGAAAATTTTACGTATAAAGCACGTGATTTCGCGTGTTGGTGACAAATTCGTACATCACCTTATTTCTTTCTCCCTTCAACATGAATTGACTCTTCTTGGCAGTCTCCCAATGAGAGCTCTCGCTTCTGTGGTCGGACTATACCATCATATGTATTTCTGGTTTAAGACAATAGAGTACAATTTTTCTAGACATTATGGCTGAAAAGAAAAAAATATTTTTTAACCAGTTGAAACGGTACAGTGTGTATTTTATAACTTAGTGAGTGTATCTCATAGCAGGTACATAGCTACATTGAGAATTATTGCCTGAAACTGCAGAATTCAGTTAATTATGCACTGTTATCTTGTATTATTGCTTGAAGGCAGCAAGTTCAGGCAATTTGCTCTTTTTACCAAGCATTTGCAAAAAGAGTACTGTAGTGAAACTGTTGAACAGTGTATCATTAGCATGTCTTAATGCTGTACCAATACATATTTTAGCATTGTGTACATTTTTCCATTCCATCTTTCTTTATGTATTACGCTAAACAACATGTTACAGTCAAGTACCTTTACTTCTGGTAAACCTAATTTCAATAATGATAGGACAGTTAATTCTATTCCATTGCCTTCTTGTCTGTCAGCGCTAAAGAGGTGACTGACTTTTCAGGAAGATAAACCCTCTCAGATTTGTATGAAACTGGCTAAAAATTAACAAATTACTACTTCAAAATAAAACAATGTAAATAATTGGAATAAAAGTTTACAATAATAATATTATTGAATAACATCCTTCTCCTTCTTCACCCATAGTATGTAGACTGTTGTGGCACTATAAAAGTGACAATCCTCTCTCTCTCTACTAGATGTTTCTGTCTTGAGATCTCCTTAACTCGGCGTTAGTAAGGTGGGGTGTCGCAGACCCCAAAGATATAGAAAGAAATAACTGTGACACCACCACCTTTCTAACGCTGGGTTAACAAAGTGAAGAACAAAGAATTTGTCCACTCTCTAATATTATCTGTCCAAGTGATGTTATGTTTTCCCCAGTGTCCAGAATTCAAGCCCTCTAGTGCTAATTTAGATAAGCTATCTGATCTAGCTATATGGTTTATCCACCAGAGCTGTTTCCATCATATTTTACTGATGATATTTTCTTGTGTTATAGCAATGGAGCATTTTTTTTTAACCTTGTCATTTGTTATGTGTGCTGTATATGGCATCTTCAAAAGTTAACTGTAGCACTTCATCTCGAAGGCCAATAATATTTTCTCATCTTCCTTTAGCTATTTCCAGTTTTTACATCCATATAGTAAGACAGAGTTAACAAGGATATCAATGAGGTAGAGTCTTGTCGCTATCTGTATTTTATTGTCCCTTCCAAAATGGCTGTAATCTCTGAAGAGCAACAGTTGCTTTAGCAATGCATGCTTTTTTATTCCATGTTTAGATGGACCATCTCTGTATAGGTTTTCCAAGTAGGTGAATCTTTTTACTACTTCCAATTTTTCATCATTAATTGAAATTTTAAGTTATTGCCTGAAGACATTGTTTTTGATTTGTGCTGATCTTTAATCCATAATCACTAAGTGCATTAGAAACTCTGTTAATTCTTGTAACTGGTGTTCATTCTATGCCATTAGGTCAATGTCATTGACAAATCTGAGATTACTGATTTTTGCCACCAACTGTAATTCTAATGCCACTATTTTCCAAGGCTAAGCTTATTATATATTTCAAGTAAAGGTTAAAAAGCATCAGCAAAAGTATGCAGTCTTGGTGTACACCTATTTCCATTTTGAAAGGCTTGTTGTAGTTGCTATTAATTTCTATGAATATTTCTGAGAAGCAGTAAAGAGATAAATGATCTATTGTATGCCTGTTTTTATTGAATCCTGCTTGGTTCTCTGAAAGTATACCTTCTATTTTCTTCTTGATCCTAGAGAGTAGGATTTTTAAGAAAATTTTGCTTTGATGACTGATTAAACTCATAGTTTTATGATTACTATATTTTATACTATTCCCTTTTTCAGGAATAGGAATCAGAACAGAGGTGCACCAATCTTTAAGTCATGATTCATTGTTCCACATATCTTGACAAATTTTGAGTAGGGCATCAATCATAGGTTCCCCCCCCCCTCTCTGCTTTCAATAGGTCTGAAGATATTCCATCCATGCCTGGTGATTTTCCAATCTTCAAAGGAATAAGTGCTGCTTCTACTTCTCTTAAAATAGGGAAGTCTCCTTCATCAAATGTATTATGTCTTCAGAGAAAAGATTAGCTGAGTAATTGTGCCAATGCTACAAGATTTGATCCTTTCCAGTCAAAAACTTGCCATTTTCATCCTCAGTTGACCAGTTTGTGTTAGTGAAGGGTTTTGTTTAACTCCTTATCATTTGGAGAGCATTTCTAGGATTATTTCTTTGTAATTCCTCTTCAATCTTTTCACATTCATTCAGATTGCAAATTGGTTTTAGCTTCTTTTAATTTTGCTTCTTATTATTTTGTTTAGTTCTTTATATCTTTCACTGCTATCATTATCTAATCTTTAAATATACCTGCGGCATGACTATAAACAACAAATTACACGATAACCACAGTAATTAACTTTAATGAAATGATAGTACAGATATTTCATACTGAAAATAACAGTACATCATCCATGCGTAGAATTGTTTCTACGCATGGATGATGTACTGTTATTTTCAGTACGAAATATCTGTACTATCATTTCATTTAAAGCTAATTACTGTGGTTATCATGTAATTTGTGTTTGCTGTCATTATCCTTGTTTATAGTGGATTTTAAGGATCTACTTTGATCACATAGTTGTAAAATGCCTTCTGTAATTCAGGATTTGATTATCCTGCAAGATTTTTCCTTTTATGGTATCAGTTACTAAAATAGTTCATATTCGATATCAATACAAAAGAATTCTTCTAGGAAGGTATTCAATGAATTAATTATGTGGGATTGCATCCAGTAATAAATAAAATATATCAGAAGGGATAAAATATAATGCAGTCAGTTGGAAAACAGAAAAGAAAAGCAAAAGAGGTCATGATTCTGGTAGGTACCAATGACTTAACTAGTGATACATTCAGTATGAGAGAGGATATGAAAAGGTTGTTGAAAGAAGCAAGAGTGAGAAAGTAAAAAAGTATATTACCTAGATATGATGGAAATGAATTATAAAGAAGGGCCATGATGGGAAAAAGATTCATTATCCTTGATTCTATAGAAGGAATGGATGTGTAGAGAGAGTTTGAGGGAAGATTGGATTTGTATAAGAGGGATGGTCTACACTCGAATGTGTTTGGCATCAGGAGTCTTGAAAAATTATTGATATGAGACCTCACACAGAGAATCAGGGAAACTGAATTCTGATGGGAGGAATTATGAGAGTAAGAGTGACATAATTAGGTTACTGTGTTAATGATGGGAATGGTTGTTATTATTATGGAAATGATTATGAAGAGAGAATAATTCTGTGTTCTTCTGGTTCAGACCTATCAAGCATTTGTCAAGATGCCTGCATTAGTAAGGAACTAGATAAGAACAAATCTGCAAGTTGTTGAATTGTGTCATGCATACCACAGACAAGAGTATACAAAAGAGCATACTAAAAATACTGATGGAATATCAGTATTTTTAGGAAGGATAGAGGGGTGGGCATTGCCCCTGATGATATCGGATTACTTGAATCCAGTTCGAATTGAGACCTATGACTGCAATGCTAGTAACAGTTTTTCATATGGCAATGAGATTGAAGATATCTGGCAGGAGGTAGTCTAACAAAATAAAAGACTTGGCGGATCAGTTGCTAATGATGACAAAATGCATCCTCAAATAAGTACAATGGGTGCAAAAAGAGTCATCATAATGGGAGACTTTAATTATCCAAACACTGATTGGGTATAGCTGGGAAATTGCATGAGAAGAATGAAACTGAATTTATTGAGCTGTTGTGAGAACTTCGTCAACCAGCTTGTGACAAAAGGAGCTCATGATCAAAAGAATGTTAGATCTGATTGTAGTATCAGAGTGAGTTTCAGTTAAAGACGTAACTATTGCCCCCAGTTGGTGACAGTGATTGTGCTGAACTACAAAGCAGGAAATTATGACCACCTGAGGAGTATGTTGGATAGTTTTATGTCATGGTATAATTTGTTAGTAGGGAAAGATATTGACAGTACATGGGAAATGTTTAAAAAATACTTAAATGATGCGATATCAGAATATGTCCCCACAGTTCGAAGAATAAATATAGTAGGAATGAAATGGTTGTGTAATCTAATTAAGCAAGATATTCATAAGAAAAAGATTATGTGGAAGGAATATCGCTTGCATAAGTGATATAGCAGAAATGATTTCAGTTATGATAATTATAAGCAGCAAGCCAGAAGAGTTACAACTGTTATACAGAAAGCTAAGTCTAAATATGAAAATGTACTGGCTCTGTAAGCTAAAGACAATCCAAAACAATTCTGTCGTTATGCTGCAAGTAAAAGAAAGAATGAATATGAAAGAATAACTACTGAATTCAGATGGTATGAGGGTGACAGATGCAGAAGTGATTGTTCAACTAATGAGTAGCCATTTTGCTAAAAGCTATCAACCTGGTATATATAACATTGAACTCACCACTGTATGAGTAGGAAGTACTAGAGCTGTTGCAGAAACAGAATAGAATTCTGTAATAGGAACTGATGGAATATCAGCATGGATGCTAAAAGAGTGTTCAGCTGAACTGGCTATTCCTTTCATCTCACTATATAATTTGAGTCTCAGAACAGGGAAAATTTCACAAGAGTGGAAAGAATGTATGGTAATCCTGTTGCACAAGGTGTTGCAAAGACTGATGTATCCAATTATTGACCAATTGGTATCTCAGTAGTGGTGGTGAAGATGTTGGACAAGTTGGTTAGGGCTCACATTCAGAAATAGCTCAGAAGACAGACAGAGAATACTTTGCAATGAACTGCATGGGTTTACTAAGGGAAGGTGATGTTTCAGCAAGTTCTCACATTCTATAATGTTACTACTGAGTTAGACAAGGGAAATGGATACACCATGATACATTTGGAATTTGCTAAGGCTTTTGACAGAAAACAGCATGGAAGACTGTTGCATAAATTGGAAAATATGGGTTTGAATTATAGAATATCAGCATGGATAAGAGGATGGCTGACTGACAGATATCAAAATGTGGTATATGGGGTGGGATCTACAAGATTCAAGGTAACCATCCTCTAAGAGCAGGGGTTGGAAACCCCTCGCCTGCAGGCGAAATTTCGCCTGCGAGTCTATTCCGATTCGCCCCTTTGTTGATGTACTCGTATGTACATGTAAATAAAATTTTATAATAATTTAAATTTATTTAAATTTAAATAATTAAATATACAAAACTAAAAATAGCTATATTACATATAATATGATCGTCATATGTCTGGTAAGATATATATTGCACACTACATACACTATATATATGAGGTAAAATTTACCAGTCACCCATGGAAGTTTTTAAATTAGCAATTTTTGCCCTTGATACTAAAAAGGTTCCCCACCCCTGTCTTAGAGTAATCAGATGTGCTGACTTGCAGAATGATTTGAATAGGATGAAATCGTGGGCATAGGAAAATGGCTCTCACTTCATTGTTAATAAATGTAAGGTCATGCACTTTGGTGTAATTAAATATCCAATGTTGTATTATATTAGTGGGATTATGCTAGAAGAAGCTGATCTGGCTAGGGAGGAGAGAGCTTGGAGTTTTAGTAGATAGGAAGTTGAATTTCAAGGGTTGTATACCCAAAATTATAAATACAACTTGGGGAATAATTGTAATACTGAAACGAACCTTGACATGTAAAGATAAGGAAGCTGTTTTTGCCTCTTGATAAAACCTTACTTGGACTATTACGTGCAGGTCTGATCTCCTGTTTCCATGGTGATTCTGATACAGTAGAGTTAGTGCAAAGGACAGTCAAAAATGATATCAGGATTGTAGAACTTACTATGAAGACAGATTGAGAATTTGTGAGCTGCAGACACTAGTAAACAGGAGAAAGAGGGAGGTGGTATGATTGAGACTTAAAAACTTCTGAAAGGGTTATATGGAATTTCAGTTGGTGAAATTTGTCATTTTATGGAGGGTGGGGAAAGGGTGCAAGAACATACTTGGAAGTTGTAAATGAATGCTGTCAAGGAGGGTGGGTGGAGCTAGATTTTTCTCTCATAGAGTGGTGCATCATTGGAATGGATTGCTGTTTGATGTTGTGTGTGTGCAAGTAACATGAATGAATTCCAAAACAGGTATGACAGCTGGTGTGTTTAATATGTATGTCTTCCCTCGATGAGTCCCAGACTTCCTTGGGGTCTCTCTTAATAATAATAAATAAGAAATGTTATAATATTGCAAAATATGTATGAGATCCCAAATTATTCTCATATCACTAAGTCAATTACTGTGGCAGTGATTTACTACCACTCACAAGAAAAATTAAAATATTGAGGTGGCCAAATACTTTTTGATTTGAGATAAATATTGCTATAACTTCAGTATTAACATTTGCACTAACATGGGGGTCCACGCGGTTAGCCTAGTGGCTTTGCGCTTCGCAACCATATGCCTGGGGAAGGAGTGTCCTAGGTTCGATTCCCGTCGGAGACGTGAGGAGCTGAAGGATCTTCCTCAGCCATAGCCAAGTTAGCCGGTCTTGGGCGCGGGCAGTAGGGTTTTTTCCGCCAGTTTATCTGGTGTTTTTCATCCCGCAAGCAGGCAAACCGGCCTCTTGAACACACAGCGATACAGCCAAGAATACCTTGAGGCATAGGAGTGACCATTCTATCCTCGTATTTCGGTTACGAAATCCAAGCATGCTTGGAAGGTTGTGGGCCTTAACGGCCTGTTAAAGCCATTGGGATAGATAGATAGACTAACATGGGGGTCTTCAGTTAGAATAAGTAATTTAGTTTATTCAAATACACCTAAAATATCTTTTATGAAGTGCTACACCAACATGAGAATTCCACAGAAATAGGTAACCCTGCCTATGCAATACCTTTACACCAATAGTGCCATCTTTCTCAAGAAATATGAAGAATATAACTTAGCAGTTTTGATCATATGTTTAGAAGATTTGCTGACTTTGAAAGTATGGCCAAATAATAGCTCAAAAGCTTAGATTTTGAGCTATTCTTTGTATTATGTATATCATTTTGATACAAGAATTTACAGAATGCAAATACTGTATTTGCATTCTGTAAATTTAACAGAATGCAAATTGTAATTTAACAATAACTAAAAATAAATTTACATGTTTGATGAAGATCAAAGGAAGTGTGCAACTTTTTTTGTCACTCCACACAAAAAGTTCTAAATCTGTAGTACTAATGTACTACAGATTTAGACGATAGATGTTTTTACTCAATCCATAAAGACAAAACATGGAACTTTTTTTCAAGTTACTTCTGGCATCCAATAAGTGGAGCATTCATCTTCCACTTAAAGGCAATCAGAAATTTCCATAACCACAGTGAGGTTTAAACCTCAATCCTGTTGGTTGGAAAGGTGGGACATTAATCACGAGTTAACCAAGACAGCAAATTATAGTAGACTTCTGTTTTTCCAACTGGTAAAAATTTTATTATGACTGTAGTAAATGCTAGACCACAGAAATGAAGCTGTAAAAATGCATTTACTTCAATTGGCAGGTAGTCACCTGACTAAGACCACAGCATAGAACTAATAACAAAACATTGTAACTGGTGTTGATTGGTAATTCCACGATTTTTAGAAGAAGCAAACCAAAAACCCTTGATTGAAACCCATTGCAGACACCAGTGTGTTCACTTCAACATTAATACATAAATAAATAAAATTAGGAGGGAGGGAGAAGAAAATAAAAACCTTTATGAAAAATTTACATGTTTGATGAAGATCAAAGGAAGTGTGCAACTTTTTTTGTCACTCCACACAAAAAGTTCTAAATCTGTAGTACTAATGTACTACAGATTTAGACGATAGATGTTTTTACTCAATCCATAAAGACAAAACATGGAACTTTTTTTCAAGTTACTTCTGGCATCCAATAAGTGGAGCATTCATCTTCCACTTAAAGGCAATCAGAAATTTCCATAACCACAGTGAGGTTTAAACCTCAATCCTGTTGGTTGGAAAGGTGGGACATTAATCACGAGTTAACCAAGACAGCAAATTATAGTAGACTTCTGTTTTTCCAACTGGTAAAAATTTTATTATGACTGTAGTAAATGCTAGACCACAGAAATGAAGCTGTAAAAATGCATTTACTTCAATTGGCAGGTAGTCACCTGACTAAGACCACAGCATAGAACTAATAACAAAACATTGTAACTGGTGTTGATTGGTAATTCCACGATTTTTAGAAGAAGCAAACCAAAAACCCTTGATTGAAACCCATTGCAGACACCAGTGTGTTCACTTCAACATTAATACATAAATAAATAAAATTAGGAGGGAGGGAGAAGAAAATAAAAACCTTTATGAAAAAATAAAACAGAGACTTGAAGTTCAACCGAGACATCCTTGCTTCGACATCTTAGTTTTATACACCCCCATTCAAATAGACAAAGATGGACAGGAAGACCAACTAAACAATTCTGGCAATATATTAACCACCTTATCAGCACAGATACTCATTCTCCAAAAGAAATAACTCAACTGGCTCGAAACAGAGAGGCTTGGAAAGCAACATATAATAATCTTATTCATATTTATTTAGTTTGTTTCCATATTTACAAATTGTAAATAGTTCATGATGATGAACTGGTGTGAATGAGTGAAAGAGCATGGTTTATTTGTTATCTAATGACTACTAAGTTTTATGTCACAAACCATTCTATGTACGTCCAATTCTCCATTTACATGGTAGATTGGTTCCAGAAAAAAATCGTGTAAATGAAAACCATGTAAAAAAGAAAAAGTGCATATGAAAAATTAGAAGAGTGGTTCCAGATGAGAAAACCTGATACGAACGATATGTTATTTTCAAATAAAACATATCATCATCATCATCAAATTCCTGCCATGTACCCTCAAGGGGTGTACAGGATATGACAGTACTACATGAAAAAATTACATCATTACTAACTTCCTATCTACAATTTTCCTCCAAATCAGTCTGTTACTTGTCAAGACTCCAACATTATCAGATCTTATATTTCTATCGTCTAAGGCACTTTGTACCGTATCAATCCACCTATATCTTGGTCTTCCTCTGGGTCGTTTTCCTGCCAACCTGGCAGAGAACACTTGTTTTGCTAATCTTTCCTCTCCCATTCTATTTAAGTGACCATACCATCTGAGATTAGCTCTGCTAACGCATTCCTGGATGCTGACAATGTCAAGTTCTTTCCTAATATCCTCATTTTTAATATGATATTGCCATTGATGCCATCTGTTCACGCCTCTAATCTTTCTCAGGACTCTAATATCTGCGGTCTCTAGTCTTTGGTCAAGTGTTTTACTTCTGACCCAGCTCTCAGATCCATAAGTTAAAATTGGTTTGAACACAGTCTTGTATACAGCTAATTTAGTGTTCCGACTAATTTCTTTCTTATTCCATATGAATTTATTCAATTGACTTCCCACGATACCAGCTTTGCTGTTTCTGTTGTCTATTTCTATATTTAGTTTACCATCTTCAGTAAAAATTGTGCCTAAGTAGCTGAAATGTTTTACTTGTTCCACAGGTTCTCCATTCACAACACAGTTAACATTTTCAATGATTCTGCCTATTTTCATTGTCTTTGTCTTTTTATTTGACCTTCATACCATATCTATTACAACAGCTATTCAATTTAGTCAGAGAATCTTGCAGACTTGTAGTGGATTTATTTAGAAGTATAACATCATCCGCATAAAGCAAAGAGCTGACATTAACATCTCCAATTTTGATATCAGGTTTAATACCACATTCCTTCATAATGTGATCCATATAGATAATGAATAACAGAGGGGATAATGTACATCCTTGTCTCACACCAGATTTAACATTAAACCATCTTCCTGTACTTCCTTCAGTTCTAACTGCTGACTCACAACTCAAATAAAGACTAAGTATTGCTTGATATAATGCCCCATTGACACCATATAACTGCAGCGTATTGAATAGCTTCTCTCTTGGCACCTTGTCATATGCCTTTTCCAAATCGACAAAACTTAAATACAGATCTTTGTTATATTCCCATGCTTTCTCGACTATTTGTCGTAAAGTGAAGATCTGATCCTGACAGCCTCTATTTGGCCTGAATCCAGCTTGTTCTTCACCAAGCTTTTCTTCCACAATTCTTCTCAACCGTTTCTCAAGTATACTTGCATAGATCTTGCCAGGAACACTCAGTAGGGAAATACCTCTGTAATTCTCACATTCAGTTTTATTTCCCTTTTTATATATGGGTACTATGAGAGCTCTACTCCAATCATCGGGAATTCGTCCCTCTGTCCAGGCTTTCTGAACTATGCAGTGCAGCCACTGTAAGACTCTTATACCACCATACTTCAGCATTTCTGGTCGAATATCATCTACTCCTGCTGCCTTTCCACATTTCAAGCCTTTGATGGCTTTTTCTACTTCAGGTATGGATATGTATTCCTGACTGCATGCCTGGTCAGTGTTTTTTATCACTGTGCTGTCATCACTGCTTGTTTCATTTAGCAGTTTTTCAAAGTAATTACTCCATACTTCAAGGATATCTTTTATTCCAGGTTTCATGTCACCTTTATCATCTCTAATTCCTTTTACAGCACTCTTTCCTCCATTCCTAAGCTTCTTCAACAACCTCCAGAATATTTTGCCACCTTCTTGATATTTATTTTCTATATTCTTGCCAAAGTCCTCCCATGACTTTTGTTTAGCTAGTTTTACACACTGTTTAGCTTTCTTACATTTGTCTCTGTATTCTGTAAGAGTAAAAGCTGACTTATTTGCCAGGAACTTTTGATATGCTTTCTTCTTTTCATTCACTGCCTCTTTACCTTCCTGTGTCCACCAGGGAGTTCTGATTTTTTTATCTTTGCACACAACGTCACCACATGCCTCTCTGGCAGAATCAATCAATGTTTCCTTCAGAGTTTGCCACTGAATCTCCAAGGTTTGATTCCTGTTCTCAAACTCTTTCATTTTCTTTTCATTAATATTTCTGTATTTTAGTCTACAGTTTACATCTGAGAGCTGCTCAACTTTTATTCGCTTTAAAACTTTCTTACATGTTATTCTTTTCAATATGAAATTCAATTTTATCCTGCTCAAGACTAAATAGTGATCACTTCCAATTTCAAATCCTCTGTACACTCTGGTGTCCTGCACCAGGGAGAAAACATCACTATCAACAATAACATAGTCAATGAGACTTTTCTTATTCCTAGCCTCTTCTCTCCATGTGAATTTGTGCACATTTTTATGTTGGAACATGGTGTTAGTAATAACCAGTCCATGTCCTGAGCAGAAATCCAACAGATATTTGCCATTATTATTAGCTTTGCTCTTTTCTCCAAATTTTCCCAAAATATTTTTGTATGTCTCACAATCATTTCCTACTCTACTATTTAGATCCCCGACAAGGATCAACTTTTCATTTTTCATTGTGTCAGTTGCTTTTTCTAAAGCCTCAAAAAATTCCTCCACTTCTACCTTAGTAGAACCTTCTGTGGGACCATAGGCACAAATAAGTCTCATTGTCCAGTTCCCCATTCTCATATTTGCCCACATTACTCTACTTGAGACTCACTGCCATTCAAGAAGATTAGCCTCGTATTTTGTGTTGAATACTATGGCTACTCCTTCTTTTCCTTGATTGTTATTGCCTGAATATAACATTTTGTATTTATTGCTCAGAAAGATCTCACCAGTTTTGGTCTTTTTTGTTTCAGTCACCCCTATTATGTCGATCTGGTACTTATCTAATTCCTCAGCTAGCTCCATTTCTTTGCCATTCAGGCTTCTTACGTTGATAGCCGATCTTTAACTCTGGTGATGTTGAGTTGGGGTTTCTTTTCAGATTTGTTCCAGTAGCTGACTTTTCGCTGTTCGCCCTGGTTCCCTGGCGAAAACAACGGGGGCCTTGTTTAACCGGGCGATGCCCCAGCCGGCATGAAATTTTGTCAAGTTGTACCATCATTTTTTATTTTGGTTTAACCAATAAGAATACAATTTGGTCGGCTAAATCCCAAATTGCCAGCCCATCCTCGTTCGTTCAGTATCAAAGTAGATACACAACAGGGTGCACCACGAGAAGGTGAGGATTGGACATTAGGTCAGAAGCCCTTGTCGGTTCTCCGCATTCCTTTAAAGGCTATGTGGAGGTCTCCTCTCAGTTATACAGATTTGACCCTTAAAAACATATATATATATATATATATATATATATATATATATATGCATCTCTTAAAGAAAATAGTGTGTCACTAATAAAACAAATTCAAAAAGGTCCAAATACACCCGACATATGGTTATTAGTTAAATTTTAATTGCCGTCGCTTTCTGACAGTAGCTGCATTCTGTGTGAGGCTGGAAATAAATCACTTCCATCACTTGAAACACTTTAACTGTCCTGTTCATACTGCAATGACGAAATGTTTTCTTCAGCAAAAGAAACTAAATTATCACTAATTTCCAATAATTCTGAAGGTCGATTTTTTTTTTTTTTTTTTACCACAAACTTTAATCAATCATTGAAATTGTCTACATTCTGTAGTGTAGAATAATCCCTGATATTTATAATAAAAAAAAAAAAATCAAGGTTGGGGGGGGGGGTCCCCAAAATTCAAGTTTTAGTACATGTGTACCGTACTAGGAAATGATAATTATAATGGAAATACCCTTTTTTTAACAGTACTTCATTCAAACAGAAATTTTAAAAATGCCATTTGAACCTTGTTAAATCAAAATATACAGTGTAAAAATAGAATTGCTTTTATTTTTTAAACCATGTTATTTTGAAATCGTGTAAAAAGAGAATTAGCTGTGTGTGTGTATGTGTATATATATATATATATATATATTTTTTTTTTTTTTATTTTTTTTTTTTTTTTTATTTTGCTATGACCAGAACTCTTCACATTTGCAAAAGGGATTAATTTGCAGCACTGCAGTTGGTGCAAAGAGTTGTGATTTGACATATCTTCATTTATTTCAGTTTAGTGTAAAATTATTACAGTAAAAGCACATGCAGCGCTCCAGATATATCAGACAAGTGGTGGGTGAATTTTCAGCCTCTTTCTAAATGCATTCAAAATATATTATTTTCTTCACCCCCCCCATTTAATATCTGATTCTCTCTCAAGCCAGCAAATTTATTAAAGGAGCTTTGTTTTCAGAGATTTGAAAATATAACTTCTAGAATAAAAATCCTTAATTTGAACTACAGTTTTTGTTTTTCTCCTTTAAGGTTTAGAACTTTATTTCTTTTTCTATATAAGACTACAAAAAAAAAAAAAAAAATGCCTTATCTTCTTTCCCCAGTAGTTCTGTTCTTATTGTCCTAACTGTAATTGATAACTTTTAAACATTTTTCTCTCACAGCAGTATTATGAGGGAGGTTCTGAAAAGTTCTGATAAACAACTAGAACAAAAATGATATTAAAGCAACTGATATAACAAGAAAGAACATATCTTAAAATCCTTTAACCCACATGTTTCATCAAATTGTAATAATAATTCCTTCATGATAATTGTCACAACTTTTCAGCACACCTTCATATAATGTTCCTTACGGGGGGGGGGGTCCCAAAATTCAAGTTTTAGTACATGTGTACCGTACTAGGAAATTATAATTATAATGGAAATACCCTTTTTTAATAGTACTGCATTCAAACAGAAATTTTTAAAATGCCATTTGAACCTTGTTAAATCAAAATATACAGTGTAAAAATAGAATTGCTTTTGTTTTCTAAACTGTGTTATTTTGTTATTATATTGACAACAGTTAATCTTGCACACATGAAATGTGCATGAAAACAATTTTTTCATCAAAATTAGTAAAGTCTTCATATCATGAAGACATTTAAATTAGTTATCATTTTTAATCAAATCATTGCATTCACTTAGTTCTCTATTATTAAACTTACATATATAGTATGCACAACATATGTAAACAAGTATTTGAAAAATAATAATTTAACTCTTATAATATAATTTCATGAAAAAAATAAATTGGTGATTACAAACACAAAAATTAAAATTGATGCAATTTAATTGAGTACTATAGTACATCTATGCATCTTATCTTTCAACATCTTTAACCCTTAAGTAGGTGGGTAATTGTAATATAGTATTAACCTAAGCCTATTTCCACAGATAACAAAATGAATTAGGTTAGTGTAATTAAATTCTTGAAAAGTTTATATAACAGATGCTTTTTTAACACTTATTGGGAAATACAATTATCCTGCAAAGGCAAGACAAGAATAGTGATTGAGTGCATCGCTAAAAGTGAGTCTGGCTTCACATGGAGTGTTACCTGTGTTTTTTATTTCATGAATTTCATTATTTGTCTCCTATTAAATTATTGTTTATGAGGAAATTATATAAATTCACCCTTCATTATGAACAATAAACAAAAGAAAAACTTAGTTGGGATGACTGTTGTGACCTACAAAGTACTCCACAATGCAGCTCATTATTCTCAGCAGATCTATTCCTTTGTTTTGTCATAACATTTAGCTTTATAAAACATAACCTATAACAACATAGTAATACCCACTTTATAACATTCCACTCATACAACAATCTTAGTGACATGATAAACAGTTATTTGTGAACTGAGTATATTTGACTTCTTTGTTCACTACATTCTCTCTCTTTGTGTTGGTGTTTGCTTGTGAATTATAAACTCTTGCTAACTATTATGATATTTTATTGTTGTTAATAATGGAAGGTAAAATTCAAAGTAAAGGTGATTTTGCTCTAGTGAAAGGAAACAGACTTGGTTTGTCGAACAGTGTGAGAGGCCACAGACTAAACTTAGCTTGCACTACTCTTGCTATTCTAAATTTTTCATTCACATATCTGTCATAAAGCATTCATTTACTTTGCTTGCACACACATGACTTCTTAAAAACATTATTAAAACCAATTTAATAACAAAATAAAGAAAAGAGGGCGGGGGGGACAACAATGTACTCCACAGTGGTGGGGTACATTGTATTCATGAAAAGTAGACCAGTACCTTTGGTGAGTAAAGTTTTTTTGTGGCTAGTAGAATTAAATTATATTTCCTTGATACGAGTCCTTCAAAATGTACAGAGAGACAAAAAACAATTATTATAGAAGTGGGAAGAAATAGCTTAGAAGAGAAACGTGAAATTTCAAGTCTTCATGAATGACTGAATAAGAATAAAAGTAATTGAGCATGACTCCAAGTTTCATTTGTCTCATTCCACGATAAGCATTAACTAAAAGAAGAAACAAAAAGTTCATATGTTGTTATAGCTGTATTTCCAAGAGCATAACATGGAACGTGTGATAAATTAGTTCGATGTACACTACTTGATTAACAACAGTTTCCAGTAAACATTAAATAACTGATTTGAAGGGGGGGGGGGGAATTCTCATTTAAAACCAGAATAAACAATAGTACATACAAAGGGGTGCTCAAGGTCAAAGCTGTATAACTGAGAGGAAACCTCCACATTAGCCTTTAAAGGAAGTGAAGAACCTACCAAGGCTTCTGACCTAATGTCTGCTCCTCACCTTCTCGTGGTGCACCCTGTTAGGTATCTAACTGGATACTGAACAAATGAGGATGGGCTGGAAATTTGGGATTTAGCCGACTGAATTGTATTCTTATTGGCTTAAACCACAATATTAAATGGTGGTACAACATGACAGAATTTCATGCTGACTGGGGCATCTCTTGGTTAAACAAGGCCCCCATTTTTTTTTTACCAGGGCAAACAGCAAAAAAAGTCAGCTACTGGAACAAATCCTAAAACACACACCCCGAACTCAATATCACCAGAATTGAAGGTTGGTACTATCAACGTAAGAAGCCTGAATGGCAAAGAAATGGTGCTAGCTGAGGAATTGGATAAGTACCAGATCGACATAATAGGGGTGAGACAAAAAAGACAAAAACTGATAAGATCTTTCTGAGCAATAAATACAAAATGTTATATTCAGGCAATGACAATCAAGGAAAAGAAGGAGTAGCCATAGTATTCAACACTAAATACGAGGCTAATTTTCTTCGACGGCAGGCAATTTCAAGTAGAGTGATGTGAGCAAATATCAGAATGGGGAACTGGACATGAGACTTATTTGTGCCTATGGTCTTACTAAAAGTTCTACTAAGGTAGAAGTGGGGGAATTTTTTGAGGCTTTAGAGGAAGCAGCTGACACAATGAAAAAGGAAAAGTTGGGGATCTAAATAGCAGAGTAGAAAATGATCAGACACAAAAATATTTTGGGAAAATTAGGAGAAAAGAGCAAAGCTTGATAATGGCAAATACCTTGGATTTCTGTTCAGGACATGGACTGATTATTACTAACACCATGTTCCAACATAAAAATGTGCACAAATTCACATGGAGAGAAGAGGCAAGGAATAAGAAAAGTCGCATGACTATGTTATTGTTGATAATGATGTTTTCTCCCTGGTGCAGGACACCAGAGTGTACATAGGATTTGAAATTGGAAGTGATCACTATTTAGTCTTAAGTAGGATGAAATTGAATTTTATACTGAAAAGAAGAACATGTAAGAAAGTTTTAAAGTTGAGCATCTCTCAGATGTGAACTGCAGACTAAAATACATGAACATTATTGATGAAAAAATGAAAGAGTTTGAGAACAGGAACCAAATCTTGGAGATTCAGTGGCAAGCTTTGAAGAAAACCCTGATTGATTCAGCCAGAGAGGCATGTGGTGAGGTTGTCTGCAAGAATTGAAAAATCAGAACTCCATGGTGGACACAGGAAGTTAAAGAGCAGTGGAGGAAAAGAAGAAAGCATATCAAAAGTTCCTGGCAAATACGTCAGTTTGTGCTCTTAGAGAATAGAGACAAATGTAAGAAAGATGGGAAGACTTTGGTAAGAACATAGAAAATAAATATCAAGAAGGTGGCAAGATATTCTTGAGGTTGTTGAAGAAGTAGTACTCAGAAATGGAGGAAAGAGTGCTGTTAAAGGAATTAGAGATGATGAAAGTAACGTGAAAACAGGAGAAAAAGATATCCTTGAATTATGGAGTAATTACTTCAAAAAATTGCTAAATGCAACAAGCAGTGATGACAGCACAGTGGATTGATATGGTAAAAAGTGGCTTAGAAGATAGAAATAGAAAAGCGGGTGCTTAAGGGTCAAAGCTGTATAACTGAGAGGAGACCTCCACATAGCCTTTAAAGGAATGCAGAGAACCGTCCAGGGCTTCTGACCTAATGACCAATCCTCACCTTCTCATGGTGCACCCAGTTGGGTATCTGCTTGGATACTGAACGAACAAGGATGGGCTGGCAATTTGGGATTTAGCCGACCAAATTGTATTCTTATTGGTTAAACCAAAATAATAATAAAAAAATGATGGTACAACATGACAAAATTTCATGCCGGCTGGGGCGTCGCCCGGTTAAACATGTAAGAAAGATGGGAAGACTTTGGTAAGAACATAGAAAATAAATATCGAGAAGGTGGCAAGATATTCTTGAGGTTGTTGAAGAAGTACTCAGAAATGGAGGAAAGAGTGCTGTTAAAGGAATTAGAGATGATGAAAGTAACGTGAAAACAGGAGAAAAAGATATCCTTGAATTATGGAGTAATTACTTCAAAAAATTGCTAAATGCAACAAGCAGTGATGACAGCACAGTGGATTGATATGGTAAAAAGTGGCTTAGAAGATAGAAATAGAAAAGGGGGTGCTTAAGGGTCAAAGCTGTATAACTGAGAGGAGACCTCCACATAGCCTTTAAAGGAATGCGGAGAACCGACCAGGGCTTTTGACTTAATGACCAATCCTCACCTTCTCGTGGTGCAGCCTGTTGGGTATCTACTTGGATACTGAACGAACGAGGATGGGCTGGCAATTTGGGATTTAGCCGACCAAATTGTATTCTTATTGGTTAAACCAAAATAAAAAATGATGGTACAACATGACAAAATTTCATGCCAGCTGGGGCGTCGCCGGTTAAACAAGG